>NC_046324.1:31531890-31879142 GCF_009819535.1 Lacerta agilis | reverse complement strand
TGATCATGTAAATACATATGAAGACACACCTTACTCTAACTTTTTCTTCTTCTTGAAAGCAGCTTGGTTGCTGGAGGGAGCCTGAAGTGCTTCACTTGTATAGCACACATTTTGTTTGCTTGCTTAAAGCATTGTTTTGAGAGCTGAAGAACCATGGACAGTTCCAAACCGTCCAGACACAAAGCGTTTAGTGCCGTTTGACTACAAAACTAAAATAACGAAATGAAATGAAACCACCCATAATATATAGAGAAAATGGGTTTGTTCATCTCTTATGCAACGTATTTGTTTTTCATTGCCCATTATGATAGGGTCTTATTAGAGGGCCATGTTTTATTTATCAGGGTGTTTCTGTGAGTCGGCTGAAGAATAAAGAGAAAGAAAGAAAGAAAGAAAGAAAGAAAGAAAGAAAGAAGAAAAAAATCTCTTTCTTTCTATCAGCTCAGGGCATTTGCTGAATAACATGTTTAGTGTTCTGGAAAAAGAGGGGAGAGAAGCACGAGATATTCCTGTCAGAACAAGGGACTGCTTAAGGCAAAGGGATAGAATGAAGAAGGGGGAGGATATGAGAAAGTGGCTATAAGGGACTTCATTTTTATGTTAGCTTTTATTTTTATCCTCCTTCCTTCCTTTCTTGTGTGTGCGTAGGCTTTTATTTCCCCCCCTTTTTATCCCCCCTTTTTGTGTTATAAATTAATTTGTGCTCTTGAGTGTAGGAGTGCTATCCGAGAACCTCAAGCTCATGATACATGGACTTTCCCTGCGCATGAAAACAAGCCCTGTTTTGTAAGTCCAAGCATTTTCCTTATTTTTAGCCATTTAATAGGTGTGTGTTGGGTGGCACGGGTTTGTCAGAGGGGCGTCTTGCTTTGGGAAGAGGTGTATTTTTGGTTGTAACACCCGGCCTTGTCTCAGTCCTGTGGGTGGGGTTCTTGCAGTAAGACTGCTATAGATTTCTCTTTCTCTCTCTCTCTCTTAAAGGAGCTTTTTCAAATGTGTGCATGTCTCACAATGCAACAGCTAATTACCTTCCGAGTTGAGAGCTGTTTGCCTGAATCACAGGAATTCTCTAGTGATCTGCTTGCATTTTAGTTCAATGGTAGCTTGGGAAAAAAATGAATCTTTATTTAAAGGGAAATATGTGCTATCAATTTCGTTGCAACCTTCCCAACACCAAATTAAAAATAAAAAAGTAAAAAAAAAATACACCCACATAAAAACAATAACAAATGGCACAGAATATATTTTTTGTGTGGAATTGTTATCTTTCCCACTAACTCTAAATGTTCCCTCACTTGGTACAGTTTGTAGCCTATTTTGCCTTCCCCCTTCTCTTTTCTTATTCTTATTATTGCTTCTTCTTTTTTTAGTTGGGTTCCCTCTGAATGTTTGAAAAGTTCTGCTTCTCAAAAGGAACCTTGAGAGGGAAGGGAAATGGAGGGGAATCCTGAAGAGTAATTTGCTGAGATTCAGCCTTTTTATGGAAGAATTAATAATTCAATGCATTTGTCAAATTCCATTTTGAATAACACCAGTATCTTTTGTTACATATTAGTAACATGTGGAAGGGAGGTGGAGAAAGAAATTTGACCTCAAGGACAAGTTTTGAGCATAAATGATTTAATTTGCAGATCACATCCGATTTTATTACATGAAGACTAACTAGATCTACTAATGAATAATTATTACTCCATAAAATAAAAGGGGGGGGGGAGACAGTTTGCGACAGTTGAATACTAATTCCAATGAGGGACATTACTCTCTCTTAAGTAAAAAAGTAAACATTACATTCCCCCTAGTGACTAATGGTGTTTGTTCATGTAACCTGACAGAATAGCCTCTTGTAATGGATTGTCCTTCTGACACATTTTATAATCTTAAATGAAATTATATATCTATATCTATATCTATATCTATATCTATATCTATACACACACAAACAGAGAGAGATGTTTTCTTCCCAGGACAGGAGAGAAAGGGGGGAAAGGATTCTGCCTCACCATGATCTTTATTCCACGAGATTCTGCTGTGGTGCCTGATCTAATTTTTCACAGCAGTTAATGATTTTACAAGCTTCTGTGAAACGCAGAAGGGGAGAAAGGTGCAAAGTATATTATGGAAAATAAAAATAAAAAGATTTGGGAGATGTGTGTGCGCGCACATATTATTTTCTAGATATATGGTATACGTATATTCATTTCACCTCACCCTGAATGATTTTGATAAGGGGGCTCCAGAAATTTAAATATACTTTCAACATTACATGGTATCTAAACAAGCAGCTTTAAAATTATAATGAATATTAAGAATAAAAAATGCTTTCCCCCCCCCTTGCTCCTGTGGCTTTCATACATCAGATTGTACTTCTGGTGCAATAGGACTCGGTATAAAATTTGAGCTCAAGCTTTCCTTTCAAGTCAGGCATGTAAAGTCCATCTGTGTGCATGATGGGGGTGTATGTTTGTGTGTCCCTGTGTGTGGTACATGTTTTGAGAAGGATGGCCAGAGAGATAGGCACAGATCAAAGCCATGTGTATCTTCTAGAGTATTTTAACTTTCTTTTGTGCTTCTATACTTTTATTGCATGTATTTCTAAACACACACATACAGAGAGAGAGAGAGAGATTTTGTTTTCTCTCTGCTTGCCTGATTCCTTCAACAGGGGAATCCCTAACTGCTTGTCAGGTGTGGGGCCTGAGGAAGAAGAAGAAGAAAAAGAAAAAAAACACTGGAGAGGAGGGGTGTCTGTGGTGAATCATAACAGCCTTTCTCGTCCCAGCTGGGCAGTGACATTAATTGCCCAAACCTCATGACTGTATATGATGCCTGTCTCTCTCCTTCTGCATCCTCTCCAGGGATTTTTAAAATGCAGTTATTTGAATTTTTGGTGAGTGGTACAGAGATCCTGCCCTGGTTAGGACCCATTTGACAAATGAGAGGAGCGGAGTAGCATCAGCCACACCAGAAGGAGTCTCTCTCTCTCTCTCTCTCTCTCTCTCTCTCTCTCTCTCTCTCTCCAAGGGAGCCAGGCTTTTAATGTGGAACAAACCCTTCCAACGGCGGTTGTCACTGAGGGGGAGTTTCAGCAGCTCAGCTTAGAAGCTGCCGGCTGCCTTCTCTCCTTTGCTTATTAAATCTCACCACCACCCCCTTTTTTCCCTCTCCTTCCCACACCTCTCTGTTTTTGTTTCGTTCGAGTGATCTGGGGGGGGGGGTTGTTTGGCAGCGTTGGGTGGGATTACCCTCCCAAACGAAAATTGTACCAAATGGCCTTGCCTTGACAATTGAATGTAGTAAGGCTTTAACACTGGGAGCTGGAGGTGAGGAGGCTGGCAAGGTTGTGTTGTTAAAAAGAAGGGGGGGAGAGAAAAAGAAACACCCCGAGAAGGGATGTTTTCGAGAGGTTGTGTGTCTTTTTGAAAGAAAGAAAAAGCAGAAGGAAAAAAAAACCCCACACATCTGAGAGAAAGAGAGAGAGAGTGAGTGCTGGCAGTTGTGGTGTTGGGGTGGCGGGTTTGGGGGGGGGGGGGAAGAGAAGAGAAGAGAGAGAGAAATAAATAACCAAGCTTGCACCGGAGAGGCAGCAGCAACGTGCGTGTATGCAACCCCCTTCACTTGTCCTACGTCGGGTTCAGAGCAGCAACATGCAGCATCCTCTGACGGGGACGACCTGCGTTGCGCTGCCCAACGTCGGCATGTGTCCCCAGCTGTCCTGTGCCTTGACTTTTATGTATTTACAGCAGGTAAGTCGGAGCAACTTTTTTTTTTTGGTCTCTTCCAACTCTCTCTCCCCCACCCTTGCTTCTCTCCCCCCACCCCCCCGCTCCACCACTACTCTCACCCGGGTTTGGTCATTCCCTCTTCTTGTCACTGTATTGTCTGTACCCGGTGAAGTGAAAACAGTTTTCTGCCTGAATGGAATGTGTAATTGTCTCTTTCATGTGCCTGTGTGTGTTTGCCTGTGTACGAATGCATCCGAATAAGCAAAAGAAATTAATTCGTACGAGAAAGTCGCCTCTGCGCCTCCGTTTTCTTTAATGGTACAGCTTCAATGCATGTGGTCTCAAATATTCTGAAGTTTTTAGGATGGTTCCCCCCCCCCCTTCTGTGGCTTTGGTTTTGTATTTGCTCTGGGAACAATATGCATGCAAGGTTTAGATAGATAGGTAGATAGATGATGATAGATAGATAGATGATAGATAGATAGATAGATAGATAGATAGATAGATAGATAGATAGATAGATAGATAGATAGATTTTTACCACACAAAATTATGTGAATTATTATTATGATGGTGATTATTATTACTTAAAATCCTTCTTCTCTCCCTCCCAGTTTTTGCTCCTGGGAATCAAATTTGTTTTTTCAAAGTGCAGTCCTGGTGCAAATTTGGTTTAAACTCACAATTTGCCATGTGAGTCCTTCATTGGAATTGGATGTCAGTGGGGAATAAATGGATCTGAAGTAGGGGGAAAGAGCTATATAGATGGTAGAAGTTTGCCAGATCAGTTGATGGGTCCTTTGGAAATCTGTGATTTGCATCTTGATATTTATCAATGGGCATCATATTGAGGGTTTACTATTGGGGGTGGAGAGCATAGGTAGTTACTTCCACCTTAGAAATCAGTGGTTCCCCCATTATTATTATTATTCAGCATCTTAGTATTAGGGTCCCCCCAACTGGTGTTACAAATAAGTTTTGGGGTTTGTTGCCTTTTGTCCATGAAATTTCAGAGGGGAAAATAAATTAGGGCTGCATAGCAAGACACCCGAGTCCACTTACTTAAAAGTAAATCCATTGAAATCAAGGGGGGGGGGTATTTCTCCCAGGCAAATGTTCAAGCGTCAAAGTGTCAGCATCTCACAATGGCATGTCTGTGCTTAGAATTCTTATTATAAATGTACAGTTTTGTGGGTAATAAACTGAGCCTCCTACTACACAGGGGATATGCACTGGGTGCGAAGGAGCAAGATTAAAATATATTGTCATGCAAATGTAATTGCATTTATTCTGTTGAGAGTGTCATCTGCCCCCCTCCCCCCCCCCTTTCTGCATTTACTATAACTCAGCTGAAGCGTACGGTACAGGAGCATTTATCTATTAACACTCAGCTGCTACGGCAGTTTAGATGTCACATACAGATGTGTGCAAAGCAATAGAGAACTTTCTTTCCTTGTCTCTCTTTAGAGGAAAAAACAGAGTAATGTCCAAATATATTCTTGATTTCTTGCAATGGATCTATCTTCTTAATTTTTTTTTTAAAAAACGAAATTGCTCAGGATGCAAGCGTTGGTGCCTTTTAAGATGTGGGCAGTTGCTGGAAAACCTCACATTTTAAAAGAAACCAAAGCTCTCTTCTGTAGCCAGACACTCAGTGGGAATTGGCTCTGGGCTTGACAAACAAATTATATATTAAAAGGTTCATGTGTACAGATTATAATATAGTTGTTACGTGGGAGGGCTTTATCTGCGTGCAATTTAAATTAGCATTAAGCCTACCAAATCTCTCCTTTGTTTTTAAGTTAAAGTCTCAATGCTACTTCTGTGTGCCTTTTTAAAAATTAAATGCTTGGGGAATCACCCTTAGAAGATCATTGTCTTTCTGCATAGCTGTACTATACCAGCGGAAGTTAGTTCTATTTTCTCCAGTTGTTTCTTGAACTTTTCAAGGCAACAATTTTAACATTAAGGAAGTAGCTTTTGAAAGGGCTTATATGACTTAAGGTTAGAGGTCAATCTGGGCACACAAGGAACTGCTAAAAGATTACATAAATGCGAGGTTGGAGGGTGAGGGGAGGGGGGAGAAGTGGGGTCTAGGAATCATCTATTTCCTCTACGTAGAATTGCAATAGCCTTGTGCAATCTCAGCCTCCGTATAGAATATACTTTCTGATTTAAGAAAATAGATGCTGCAGCAACAATATGCTTGAAAGAGGTGGCTCTCACTCCGCCCTGGACAAAATTAGGAGTGTTGCCACCAACATGCACTTTGGAAAGTGTTGCATCTTGAAGGTTTTTCCTGAACCTTTCTGCGGATGCCTGTTCCGCTGCAGAGGTTCATGCCATTAACACTCTCTAGTCTCCCTCTTGTTCCCCTTGTATAATTGGATTTCTACATTTAAGATACATGTGGTGGGGAGATTGAATAAAAAAAATACATTTCTAGGTCTGTTACTGTCACCCCACCCTTTGAGCACAGTTTGGTCTGTAGAAGCTGCATAGAAAAAAAAACTAGGATTTTGTTCAGATAATTTGTTTGTTTGTTTTGCAATACTACAGATATTTCTATTGCATTTAATGAAGTGTTGTCTTAACTGTCATTTTGTTTATCAGGTAATGATAAGTTGTCTAGAATTTTACGCCTGTCACAGTTATGATTTGGTAGCCTTCTTTTTTTAGGGGGGAGGGGGGATAAATTGCATAACACAAAATCTTGTCCTTTGGGGATGCATAATGCCGAACCAGATTCACAGCAGAAAATGTGGATCCTACTACACCCTCCCCCCAGTTTTTATTGATATGCATTAAGTCTGAGTGGTAAACATAACATCACTAACTAGATGTCGCTAACATTCTTCTCTTGAAACACAGAGAATAGGTTTCTGTCCTCTTAAGTTGTTCTTTTACTTGTGTGGTGATCTACTTTAACTAATGCTCAAGTCACAATTACTTCCTATCCCCCTACAATCGTTTCTTGCCCCCAAACTGCTTCCACGCTATCCCCCCCCACACACACAATGCAGAAAATTGTTGAGTAGATATAACATAGATGTCTTAGTTTCAACTTTATAGCAATTAAGAAGCTGCCTTTAGTGTGGACCCCCCCCACCTCACCTTAAATGCAAAAAATTGTAGGGTGGGTCGTAGGGACGGGTTAATCTAACAGTTTCTGTTTCTCTCAGTTTTGCCTTTTTTGTAACCTAAAGCCTTGTTCTCTACATTTGATGACAATGGTTAACAGTATTATTATTATAAAAGTCCTCATGAAGATTCTTCAACATTTTAGTGCAAATTTCTCCTAATATACAGATTTTTTTGCAAACATTTTTTGCCTAATACGATATATCTTTGCATGCTGTTGTCATTGATTCATGCACACAGTTTACCCTGGTATGTGCATTTTTGTACATATTACTTGGCTGGATAACTGCACTGCAAAATCCAGAGTAGTGCGAATTTTGGAGGGTGGCTGCTTTTCAGTTCGCATATTGTTTCAGGAACAGCAAACTAGGGAGGTTTGCCTTTAAATGTGGACTGAAATGATTCCCCCCCTCCATTCCTAGGTGGAGAAATAGGTTATTTAGTTAATTTTGGAAAATGTGTCTCTGTGCTTTACCATTGTAATTTATTACTTACTGAACTAAACCTGTGAGGTTTATAGGTTCTCTTTGCATTCACTGAAATACTTTTAAATAGTGTCAACAAAGCAGCCTTTTCCACACTAATGACAAGCTATGCTTTACAAATGCTGCTAAGAAATCCTTCAGAGCATGCAAATGTGTCCTTGTACAAAAGAGAACTTTAAATAGCACACGGCAGTTTATTATACAAATGCACTGGGAAGCTTGACTGATGAAATGGTTAAATTTGGAAGCCTGGCCTTTATGCCTTGTCTATATTATGGATGAACAGCAAGTCATGTATTCATTAAAAGGCAGAAAGGGAGGGAGTCAAAAGTTGGTGCTGGCATCCATCAAGAGGAGCTGTTCAAAACCCTTTAGATGTCTTGTCAACCATTTTACCAAGCCTAGTACCAAATTTGCAGCCAGATCCTACAAATGTTTACCTTCCAGCAACTCAATGCTAATTTCGAATGGGAATTGTTGCTGAATAAGTGCACATAGGATTGCAGCTTTGGCCTTCAGCTTTAGGATCTGATCGGAGAATATCCCATGTTCTGTAAAAGTAGGTGTGGTGAAAATGGGTTAGCGGTCAATCTTGGCCTATGAAGATGTTAACTAACATTTGTAAAACTCAACGTAGAAGTATCTAAGAATCCCTTGTCCCACCACCTCTCACCTCTGAAGCAAATGAATAAAATCCAAAGTTGCCAGCTCCACAGAATTTGTTCTAATCAGAAGTGTGAAGCTTATGGCCTCCTGGACTACAACTCCCATCATCCTTGACTATTGGCCATTCTGGAAGGGGCTGGTGGACAACTGGAGGACAACAGAATCTGGAGGGCCCCAGATCCCCTCCCCACCCTGCCTTAAAATCAGACACTACTTTGACCAGTGGTGTTTGGAAGTAAGATTTTAGCAGCACTAGATATCCTTTGAGCTGATTTTGACATCCTATATTGATCTGACTTTGGAAAGCAAACAAACTAAACCAAATAATATAGCCAGGGCTTAGATGATCAACAGCACTTGACTGTGGTATTGTGAGTGTCCCCCACCCCACACGGCTGTCTTGCAGCCAAACCCCTCATGACAGGGGTTCATCTGAGCACAGCCAGGAAAACCTCCTATACCGTGCAACAAACTATGCTGTTTGGCCACAGTTCCCCCATATGGAGTTACAAAGTCAACTGTTGCAATGCCATATGCAATGCTATCTCACAGCACAGCCATGCTGTTGTCGATACCAAAAGATTGGTAAATTTTCTCTCACTTAATGATGATACATGTGGTTTGTTTTAAATAGTGAAGTGATTTGTACAAAGGGTAATTCCTCTTAAATGGAGCCATTTCTCATGCCGGACACCAGCCGATCGAAAGCAATTGAACTGAAACTTCAATATTAGCCTGCTTGCCTTTAACTAGAAAGTAGTTTGCAGGGCAGAGAGTGGCTCAAGACAAGTTTTCATCCCGGATAACCTTGTTTCTTTTTTAACCAGTTCAGTGAAATAACCCTGACAGTTAGCTTGTTGTTGTTGTTGTTGTTAAATGCACAATGTTATACAGACCTCTAATGTCATAGTGCAGCCTTCTCCAACCTGGTGCTCTCCAGCTGTTCTTGCACTGCAACTCCCATGAGCCCCAGCCAGCAAGGTCATCTAGTGGGCACCAGACTGAGGAAAACTGCTCTACTCATTGCTAAAGCAACAGTGCTCATCTTAGGAACCTTCCTTAGTCAGACCCTTGGCCCATCTTGCTTCCAATTGTCAGCATGACTAGCAGTGGCTCTCCAGGGTTTCCGGATGGAGCCAACCACAGCTCCTGTCATCCCTGACCAAGCTTTCTAGGGCTGGTGGGAGCTGTAGTTCAGCAACATCTGAATGGTCAAATATTCCCCGCTCCTGGTCTACACTGACTGGCAGTAGCTATCTAGGATTTCAGAGAGGGCACTCTCTCTCAGCCCTACCAGGAGATACTTGCATTGAAACCGGGACCTTCTACATGTAAAGCAAATGCTCTGCCATTGACCTACAGCCCTTCCCTAGCTGTTAACCACACAATTCTAGTGATATCTCGACCAGCTGTTAGCTTGCTAGTTATTTGGGGGAAATACCCTTCTTTTGTTTATGTTGCTTAGGAAAGTGCAATGTACATGGCTAGCTATATTTAAATAATGAGCTTGAGTAAAGCACAACATATATATATTTGTGTGTGTGTGTGTGTGTGTGTGTGTGTGTGTGTGTTGGAGAGGTTGTCACACATCCCATGGGGGGGGACCTGTCTTGTTTGAGCCTATGAAACTGTTTTACACTGAGCAGTGATGGCTGGCGCCCATTGGAACTAGGGGTGTAAGAAGGCGTCATTTTCCATTCTGCATGCAGCCCTGTTTCCATTCCATTACAGTTTATCTTCTGCGAAAAACTACATTATTCCTCTCGCTGTCTGCCTGTAGCAAAGCTTTACTTAATTATGGTTTCCCCCTCCTATTCATTTTGATGCAAAGGCCATTCATTTCAATGCAAAGGAAATACAATGCATATGAGGGGGTGGTGAAGAACCATAAACAATTATGTATCATTTGCAGAGGGGAAAAGCAACAACAACAGTGAATGACAATTGCATTTGTCAAATTGATTTCCATTCTGTGCGAATGAGCAACCCTTGGCCATTTCCATTCCCATTTCTGTCAGAATTTTCCAACATGCTTCATTGGGACTGGTGAGTTGGGAGGGAGGCAGACCCAAGTGTAGGTGGGACCAGAGCCAATGGCAGCCAGAGTCGCCACACCTGCATGAAATGGTGGCCATGGGTCCTGCTTTATGGGGGACAGTCCTCTCTTTGAAGATCGGTCCAGTCCAAATCCAATTAAAAGAACAAGAGCCCTAAGGAGGGAGACTGCAGGGACCTTGAAGTTGCCCATGGGCAGTGAGTACTTGGACAACAGACTTTACTGAGGTTGAATTGATAGGTTTTGTCCACTACTCTACCTGACAGTGGGTTTCCAAGATGCCAGGCAGGGCAGCTCTGCTACCCAAATACATTTTAAAAGTAAAATGTCAGGGACTGGAATTGGTAGCTTGCAGGCAAAATGTGTGTCATGGGTGCATCTCTGAACTGATATTTCACAAGATTGTAAGCACCTTTTTCTTGGAATCAATAAGCCTGCAGCATGTGAAACTGATTTTTACTATGCTAAGCCATTGTTCTTTGTAGCTGCACCCAATAATTTCTCCTTTGACCACCAGCAGCTTGCAAAGGCCTCTGGCAGGGGTCTTTCCCAGCCTTAAGGGATTCTGGGATTTGAACCCAAGCCCTTTGACATGGAAATGTACAGCCACTGAGCTGGAGCCCTGCATTGGTTCTGTCAATGGTGGGTGAAGAGAGAGGTTGAAAGCTGATTCCGTTGCATAAATAATTTAAGGGGGTGGATTTATTAGTATTTGAATTCAGTCTGTCATTTTGACAAACAAGTTATAGCAGTAAAGGACATAAGAATCGTCCTGCTGGATCAGTCTGATGGTCCATCTTGTCCAACACCCTCTTATCACATTGACCAAACTCATGCCCATGGGAAGCCTGCAAGCAGGACACAAGCAGAAGAGCACTCTCCCCTTCTATGATTTTCAGCAGCTGGTATTCGGCAGCATTACTGCCTCTGACCATGGAGGCAGAGCATAGCCATTATGGCCAGTAGCAATTTTACGTGTAAATCCCAAGTGGTTTTCTCCATGAAGTTGTCCAACCCTCTTTTAAATCCAACCAAATTGTGAAATTTATGTAACTTCTCCCAAATGGAGTGCAAGAAAGATAACATAGTGTTTGGACAGAATGCAGCAGAACCAAAAAGTTGCTGCATGCAATAAATACAGGGTGGAATGACTACAGGGTTCCCTTCCAACTCTACAGTTCTATTATTATTTGATGGGTCCTGCATTCCAGCTTCCCTTAGGCATCATGTTGGCCATTCTTAGAAGAGGATACTGGACTGGATATGCCACGCAAGGCTCTTTTTAATGTTTTTATTCCCTTGTCCATGTGTTTGGACCTTATGTCTGCTCTTCTGAACAGCTGCAATGTTATTCAAAAGTTACTTTTTCACACAGCACACAGTTCAACTATGGAACTCACCCCTAGAGGAGGCAGTGATGGCCACCCACTTGGATGGATTTAAAAGAGGGTTGGACAACTTCATGGAGAAAACCACTTGGGATTTACACGTAAAAAGCCTGGGTCAAGCAGAAAACCGCTCAGACCTGCCCATTCCAGGCATGGGACAAGCAGGAGTGTGGACAAGCCCTTAATGAGTGATCTCCTGTTTCTTTTAATTAACAGGAACCAGGTTGCTTTATATTCGTAGATAAATCTTCAGGTCTTCCTCTGAAGTAAAATGTAAAGTTGGGTGTTAACCATATATTATTAAATGTCTTCTGTAGTTCGTTCTTGAACCACTTGAGCTCCCTCCTTTCCCTTCCCCACCCTCTCACTCTCCTATGGGCAGCCTAATGTGAAGTGGCTGTTTAAGAGATCAAGCGCTGTGTGTTTCTCATTCTGAATAATAGCTACCTAGGACATTTTGACTACAGCGATGTCAAACAGGGTCACTTCTCAGCCACAATAGCATGAAAACATTTTAGTGAAGTGTCTCCTTTCTTCTAAATGCCAGGATTGGAAAGGAGAGGAGAGCAGGTGGTAATAATAACACTAAGAATATAATATCAGTTAAATAGAAGTTTGCAACATGCTTTGGGAAATGAGAGGCAGGTCAGTGTATGAAAAAGAATTAGCAATTGCCCCCTTGCTTTATTTAATTCAGCTCTTCAACATCTTAAGAGCTTGGGGTTTGGGCTTCCTCCTCTTATTCTCCTCTTTGGTTTCCTGCAGGCGCCTGTTCTTCAGTGCTGTTCACAGAATAATGTGCCTTACTGGCAGTAGAAAAGATGTTGCCCTTTTGTGTGGCCATGGATGCTGAATGAGCTGCCTTCTTTCCATTCTGTTTTGTTTAAGGAGCCCTCTGAAGGAGTAGGTTGTTTCATCTTAATGGCCTAGTATTCTGAAAGAGGGAGTGTTTTTGAATTGCATGGCAAACTATTAGTGCGTCTAAATTGTAAAAGTAGTAGCACTTCTGAATTGCAAGAAAAGGAATGAGTTCCTTCTTGTTCAGGGCATTCTTTGCATTTTTTTAACCAGATAAGCATCCAGAGGTGCTACAGCTAAAGTCTTGTGTATATGTTCAGAGTCATAATGGTGTTAGTGGACATACAAAGGTGTCCTACTGCTGGTGGGCTATTGCTTCTTCCAGGTATTTGTGTGATAGATTTTCAACCACATTCAAATCAGAATTGTTAAGGCCAAAGGAAGAGCCCTGCTGGATCAGGCCAAAGGCTAACCTGTTTTTGTAGCAGTCGACCAGCAGTGGCGGAGCTTCACGCTCTGGCACCGGGGGGCGGGGGCGGAGAGCAGGCAGGGGTGGGGCTGGTGCACGTCCTGGGGGCAGGGCACGCCGCCTGCAGGGGCATGGCAACCAGCGCGGGCAGGGGGCAGCCGCGATGGCACCCTACTGGGATCGTGTTGCCAGGGACGGTGTGCCCCCCCACTCCTCTTCCTCCGCCAGTGTTGATCAGATGCCTCTGGAAAGCCCATAAGCAGGACCTGAGTGCACTTGTGAGTCCCAGTAACTAGTATTCAGAGGTGCACTGCTTCAGATTGTGGAGGGGAAACATAGTCATCTTGATTTGCAGCCACTGATAGCCTTATACTTCATAAATTTTCTTTTAAAGCCATTCAAGTTGCTGGCCATCACTACATCTTGTTTGAGCAAATTTCATAGTTAAACTATGCACTGTTGTATGAAAAAGTGCCTTTCTTCATCAACCTGAATCTTCCAGTATGTCCTGATTCACCCTCTTGATCTGATAAGTCCTTGCCATTTCTTCCCCTTGAGGAAGGGCCATATCCCAGGGGTAGGGCATCTGTTTTACATGCAGAGTCCAAGGTTCAACCCCTAGCATCTTCAGAGAGCCACTGCTAGTGTAAATAATACTAAGCTAGTTGGACCAGCTTTCTTTTCTTTCTTTAAAATCAGGGTGGTCTGATGACTAGAAACAAACAAATCTGTTCCCATATGACATGTGACTTGAGTCTAGGAAAGAGAGACAACAACAAACAATCTTACCTGTAAAATGAAAGAATCAAAATGTTTTTTTTAATCATTATTTGTATTTACAAATAATCTTTTTTTTCAAGTGGGAAAAGTAAGTTATTTATCAGCTGCATTGGGAAGAAAATAACAATCTGTGCAACTGGTTTCCGCCCCCTAGGTTCGATATTTTTCACAGTTGTTTCCGATCATTTTAATTATATATATTGATCCTTTGTAAGATCACCAAAGATGCTCTGGTCTGGTTTGGGGGGCAACATGCACTTTGACTTCCCTAGGAATGTAGAAGAAACCTGCACCATTTTAATGCAAATGGGATTAATTTAGAGCACGCTTGACTTATTTTGTGGCGTTGGCTCTTTAGAAGGAAAACAAATGTAAAATATTGGCAAGTAGTATACAGTGGTGTCCAATGCTCATGGAAATGATGGGGTGGGAGGCAGAAAGGCCAATGATAGGTAGAGCCTGAACCAGTGATGGACAGAGTCAACTAATTTTGGTTTTGTCCCCATCCTCTTCCTACCTGCTGAATTCTGCAAGGGGCAGCACTAAGTCTAATAAATAGGGTGGTGATAGCCAGTGCCATCTCTGTTTACAAGTAAGAAGCAGGCAAGTGGTGTCTGGCTAAGGGCAAGCTGAGGTTGGTGGTGCAGCTCCCCATCTGCTCCAATGGACCAGTGTCCACTGAATGCTCAGAAGCATCTGAATGCTGGGAACAGAGCTGGCTTTGTGGGGGCCCTCATGCAAGACACCCTCCATGGGCCTTCAGTGAGTATACCTCCTCCCTGCAACAGGTCCAGGGGGCTCTTGTCACTTGGCTGCAGAGTTGAAGAGCCGCTGCCAGTCATTGTAGACAATGCCAAGCTGTAACCTAGAACTCATAGTGCACCTTGTGGAGGCCCTTTTGCAGATGCCCATCCATACCAACCCTTGAAATCATTCTAGTGCTGGCTAAGTGCCAATGCTGTGATCCATGAAATCCCATCTTCAAGCTTCATCACTATCGGAACTTTTAATCTGCAATCCTAAAAACACTGTATAGAAAGTCAGAGCTATTGAACAAGCATGTGCAATCGTGATTCCCCCCAGCGCAGAGACACAGAGACACACAAACAGTGGGTGGATCTGTTAAGTTCAGCTTCTCCCACATTCTTATTTTTCTGCTGCTTGCGTTCAGTTCTCCACATTTCCACATCAGTATGTGATTTAAAAAATAAATAAATTAGGAAGTCCACATGGAAATTCATCAGCATTTTAGTGCAAAATCTTGAAAGTTTTGTATGCATCCCCCCCCCCATATACTCATTTTCGCCCAGCAATTTTCTGCTTTATAATGTTATTTCCACTAGTTGTTGCCTTTCCCCATTCACTTTCACCCTACCATATGCACTTTTGTACACATTACGTGACTGGAAAAGTGCACTACAAAATTCAGAGAAATGCAAATCTCAAAGGATGGCCATGTTTTCAGTTATTGTATTGTTTCAGGAAGCGCAGATTAAGGAGATTCATCTTTAAAGGTGTGGTGAACTGAATTTTTCCATCCTTCCCTAATACAGAGAGAGAGAGAGAGAGAGAGAGAGAGAGAGAGAGATTAGAACAACCGCATGGGGTAAACCAAGAGAATGTTGCAAAGTGGCTATTATACTTACAAGTAGATTTAAATATTTGTGTTGACTGTGACATTCTGAAGTTTTCCTTCTTCCTCTAACTCATGTGCTAATCCTGTCTTTGGCTGTGTAGCTCAATTAATCTCTGTAGCAGGAGGAGCAAGGAAGAAGAAACTCTCTCTCTCTCTCTCTCTCTCTCTCTCATCAGAAGTGAAGTTATTTACTTTTCAAAGCTGATGGAATAGCACTGCAGGGGCCTTCATTTATTTCCGCTCAGAATGTCATTATTCCGTAATGCACAGGGACCTGCACACGCATACAAGGCCTGTTCTCCTAATCTTTATTATTATGCTACATGACTGCTTAAAGAGCAAAGTGGCTCACCAGAAAGGTTTCAATTTTCCATTGGTGGCCTGTGCATTTTGGCCTAGTACTGTTGCCTTATGACATTTGCACACACACACACACACCAAGCAAGGCACAAAAGCTTTTTCTCTCCTTCTGCTCTTTAGTTCCCATGCCAGGAACTCAGACGTAGGTTGTCACTGAAACTCTCAGTGCCCTTCAGTTACCTATTTTATTCATTTAGTCATGTGTTACATTTATATCCCACCTTTCCTCCGAGAAGTAAGTGGTTCGCCTCCCCCCCCCCCATGTTTTATGCTCACAACAACCCTTTGAGGTAGGTTAGGCTCAGAGATGTTGATTGACTCAAGGCCACCCAGGAAGCTTTATGGCTGAGTGGGAATTTGAACCCTGGTCTCTTCCCTCCTCCCCTCCCAGTCCAGCATTCAAACTAATACACCCCACTGACACTTTGAGGTTGCCATGGCAATAAGGTGAAAGGAATCACAAAATACCAAATGGGTATCTAAGACACCCAGAGGTCAGCAACCTCAGGCAAAGTTCCACTGGTTGCTTACACAAGCCTAGCAGGCAGCACTATCACAACAGCAACCCAGGCTATTTTGCCTTCCTGCCTTTTAACCTTTAAGTGCTACTCTGTTTCATACTCACACAGAGACAACTTTCCACCAAGTGGTGCTGTTCACTGCTGCTACTGCTACTGGATCCCATCACCAAAGAAAGGTAGCAAAGTGAGGGGGGGGGAGAGACAGGTGGTCTCAGAGTTGGGGTATCAGCACACAACCATTTGCTGGGGAAAAGGCAGGGAATTCTACTTGCCTTGAGAACTTCATGTCATTTTCACATGTAAACAACTTGTGGTTTACTTGCTCCCATCCTGACTGCTCATGGAGAGGTGCTAGCAAAGGAATATTGGCAAACAGTGCAGCTCTCACAAGGTAGGGAAAGGACACCCTCTTTACTGTGCTGCATTCTTGAGCATTTGCTATGCACCCATGAGAGATCATTCTTGAGCACCATCATTGTGGAATGCACTTTGACTCTCAGTGACCCTGGTGGGTTTTCAGCACCACTTAAAAGCATACCTATTTGTCTAGGCCTTTGGCTGACTTGCTGGTTTTTTAAAAGTTATGTTATAGATTGACGCGGGTGGCACTGTGGTCTAAACTACTGAGCCTAGGGCTTGTCGATCGGAAGGTCGGCGGTTCAAATCCCCACGATGGGGTGAGCTCCCATTGCTCGGTCCCAGCTCCTGCCAATCTAGCAGTTTGCAAGCACATCAAAGTGCAAGTAGATAAATAGGTATCACTCCGGCGGTAAGGTAAATGGCGTTTCTGTGCGCTGCTCTGGTTTCGCCAGAAGTGGCTTAGTCATGCTGGCCACATGACCCAGAAAAACTGTCTGCAGACAAACATCGGCTCCCTCGGCCAGTAAAGCGAGATGAGCGCTGCAACCCCAGAGTCGTTTGCAACTGGACTTAACTGTCAGGGGTCCTTTACCTTTACCTTTACCTTATACATTGACAGATAGATAGATATTGGTTTTATTATGAATTGCGTGTTCATATTAATATTTTTTAACCTGCTCTGGGGTTGAATTTAATGAAGAGTGAGTTGGAAGTGCCTCAATAAATAAATAAGGTAAAATCTGGTTGTGGGGGGTGAATCGCAAAGGTCCATGTGGCACAGTTTAAGAAGAAAGTGCTGAAAAAGGCCGCTCTTAAAGTTTTCGGACTGTGGATGAGACAAGGAACCGAAAACCCCTGATAAAGTGAGGGGGCGGGAGAGAAAGATGGTTTTCTTCCTATTCACAAATTGCTCAAAGGTGCTCACCAGGAATAAAATTATCCACCACCTGATTCTAACTGCTGTTTCATGATGATGTCAGCCTGAATGTGCTGATTTCATTTTCTGGTTACATAAGGTGGTGGGGAGAGGGAGTGAGAGAGAAGTGTAGGGATGGGCAAATCAATCTGTTTCCAGACTGTGTCACTTTTGCATGCATTCACCCATAGATCTGTTCCAGCCAGTTTCCTACATTAATCTGCAATATCAAGCAAAACTTCAGTTGAATATTTGCATTTGAATGCATATTTCAAATATCTTACTTCTAAGTGTGTGAATTTCTAGATATCTTGTCTCTCAAAATACGTGGGTTTTTTAAAAAAATTTGCTGGTACTTTTGAGTTTTGTTTACAGAGGAGCTCATGGTGGCAAACAAGAAAACAATGCAGTTTTAAAACAAAACATTTGAACACAATCAAATATTCTTGCAGCTAAATAATCTCAAGTTTACCAAGACTCTGGAACCTGAACATGGACTCACTCTGAAAGATAGATGTGCCATCCCAGGGCCAAAGGCCACAGTGGGGTAATGGCATATTTTATTTATTTAACTATTTAGACCCCAACTCCCCCCCATGGGACTCAAGGCAGTTTATGGATAAAAATTAGAAGCACTAAAAACATGGGGTGTGTGTGGAATAATTAAAAACAAGTAGTTTTAATATAGCTTTAATTCTATCAAATTGTATGCATATATAAAATTGATTAAAACCATACAAATAATTACAAAAAAAACCAACATGACACCAGCCCTTTCATTGAAAGCAGTCAGTTCCCAAAAAGCCTGCTGGAACACAAATGCCAGAAGGACAAGAAGGGAATCCGTCCTCGCTTCTCTATATATCACTAGGTCCTTGGATTAGGGAGAGCTGGTGCATCTTTAGATGGAAACCATTTGTTAGTGACCCAAAATAAATGACCCAAAATAAATAAAGAATGTCCCATAAATGGGAAAGAGGGGATTTTGACTCAGTTCATAATTAAAGGCAAGCCTACCTAATTCACATTTACAAAAACAAAACGCAAACCGAAACACATACATTGGTACCTCGGGTTACAGACACTTCAGGTTACAGACGCTTCAGGTTACAGACTCCGCTAACCCAGAAATAGTAGCTTGGGTTAAGAACTTTGCTTCAGGAAGAGAACAGAAATGGCTAAAGTGGTACCTCAGGTTAAGAACAGTTTCAGGTTAAGAACGGACCTCCGGAACGAATTAAGTTCTTAACCTGAGGTACCACTGTACATCCCTAGGAATTCTAATTTCTCTGAATTTTTGCAATTCAGTTCTCCAACCGAACAATGTGCACTAAAATACATTTTATTTTGGGGCCAAATTGCTTTGCAAAATTGTGCCTATCCATTGTGCCTATCCATTGGTGGCTGCCTATCCAGAGAGTCTATGATGCTGAATGTGGTTTTAACCATAGGCATTCTGTGGTAAGAGGAACACTTGTTAAACACTCTTTTCATTTTAAGGGAGATGTTATGGTTGGTTTACTAACAGACTTGCTTGAAAAGAAACTCCAGGACAGGCAAGTGTCATGTGAAAGAAACATATGGCAGACAGAAGACGGCCTTTAGCAATACGTACACAGAGGACAGTCAGGGTGCTCAGGCAATGATCTTCATCACATATAATCCAATTGCCCTGATTTTCCCAATACCTACCCTTATGAATCACCATCCTTATTTTGTATTTACTTGAGGGGGGGGTCCTTCAAGGGGGCAGCTTTTAATACATTGTTCTTCAGAGTTCAGCTCCCTCCTCCAAGTAAAGTGTGCAACTGTGAATAGCATGAAGGACTAGCATATGGATTCCCTTCCACTGATTCCATTCACCCTGCCATACAGCAGGGCAAAGCATACTGCTGCAGGGTGCAACATGCAGAGTAGCCGCTCATGCATCACCGAAAAGAGGAAAGCATCGTGGGGGGGGGAGGCACCAGTTTGCATGAAATTTGCATATACTAATTAATGCATATAGATGCAAATTTAAGACTGATGACTATAATTTAAATAGAATGCATCTCACCATAGTGAGGATGACTGTGACGTGGTAAGCTATTGGACAGCAGACTGAGCAGGCAAAGAGCTACCTGTTGATGGGAAACTTAGCCTTTGCCCTTCTTATGGTTCATTAAACCAGACTTGGAGCAGCAAAGAACGCTACAAAAGGAAGACCAACAAGAACTTATGAAGCTGCCTCATATTGAATCAATCTCTTAGTTCAGGGGGTGGCCAGCTTGGTGCCCATGAATACTTCAGAAAGGTTGATAACCCTTGCCCTTAGTTCATCCAACTCACTATACACTGCCCTGCAGCAGCTCTCCAGGATTTCAGATGGGGGACATTCCTAGCCCTACCTGGAGAAACCAGGGATTGAACCTGGGACCCTCTGCATGCAAAGCAAATGCTTTACCACAAAACCATGGCCCTCCTTAACATACAGGTTTGTCACCCTAGCACCATGGAGTGAGCGGGCAGGTAGATAATGATAGGAACTGGTGTCTGAATAGCACAGCAAGTGCTGAGCTTAGTAGAAGGTGCAGAGGGGGCCAGCTCATGTCCACTTACAGATCAAAGTGTATTGGGCTGCTGCCACCCATCATTTCCTACTGAGAAAGTCAGTGTTGTTGAATGGGTGTTTGGTCTTAATTTCTCTGTAATCATAAGGACAACCAGATCCATTGGGATATTAAAGCTGTACGGGGCCGGCACTACCATTATGTGAAGTGAGGGGGCTGCTGCAGATCGCATAAGCTGGGGGTGGAAGGGAAGTAGTGGTGAAGTGTTGGAGAATAGCGCTCCACATGCCATACAACCTGCCTTGCACCCCCCACAAATTAGCCTACTGTCCTCAGGTGTGGCAGAGGAATCCATCCCTGAAGGAGCGTCTCCACCCCCATCGTTCAGCCCGGACACTGAGATCCAGCGCCAAGGGCCTTCTGGCGGTTCCCTCACTGTGAGAAGCAAAGCTACAGGGATCCAGGCAGAAGGCCTTCTTGGTAGTGGTGCCCGCCCTGTGGAACGCCCTCCCATCAGAGGTCAAGGGAACAAACAACTACCTGACATTCAGAAAATACCTGAAGGCAGCCCTGTTTAGGGAAGTTTCTAATCTGTGATATTTTAAATGTATTTTAATATTTGATGGAAGCCGCCCAGAGTGACCCAGCCAGATGGGTGGGGTACAAATAAATTATTGTTGTTGTTGTTATTATTATTATTATTATTATTATTATTATTATTATTATCCCATCAGCGGTGTTGAAATTCTAGCACCGTCAGCTTCTCTGTATGGAAATGGAGAGCACCACCTTCTCCTCAGTCAGCAAAGTGTCTTGGGCCAACCCTGAAGTTGTAATCTAGGGCTGTAATCAGGCCCAAGGGCTGAATGCAACTCTCCAGGCCTCTGTATCTGGCCCTCAGGCCTCCTAGATCACATTCTTCACTGGCCTTGCTTCACATCACCTCCTAAATTCCTGCCACCATTGGCCAATTTGGTGGCAGGAGGATGATCCAGCCTGCAATAGGCTGGTTCACAGGGGAGGCCTGGGTCCCACCTGCAAAACTGCCCACCCAAGGAGGGCAAACTGGCTTGCCTTACTGGAATGTGTCCCTGAAATCATGTAATGTCTTTTGTGCATCTGGATGGAGGATGGGTGTGTGTAGAAACTAGCCTATTGTAAAAAGGTAAAATTAAAATTCCTTTGCTCTTCCCACTTTTTTCCCCCTGGCTCTATCTGGCATCCACCCCCCCCCCCAGAAGCTTTCCCAGAAGGGAATGTCACCCTCAGGCTGGAAAAAAAAGGTTCCTCATCACAGTTGTAACCAGTGGGACTGACTTCTTAATAGACATACATAGGATTGTGCTGTAAATAGCTCAATAGCTTACATGTTTTTCCCCCCTTCACTGTTATGGTTTGCTGACCAGCACACCAGAATTCAGAAGGCACTGCAGGACTGACTATTGCAGAAGGGTAGATGAATGGCATCCAGAAAGCAGAGAAAGGCCTTTGGCAGTGGGGAAGTGAGGGCGCTGAGAAACACTGTGATTCTTGGTGTACGAGAACAGTGGTGTTAAAGCACACCAGAGTGCCCCTGTTCCCATCTATGAAACGATAGAAGTCATACGGCCTTCCTTTCTGTAGTCGAAAGAGCCCTGCATTTCTGTCAGTGGAGCTGGGGGGGGGGGGTTGGGGTGGGGGCGGGAAGAGAGGGAAAAGTGGAAACCTGCCAGCTTCCGAGAATGATGGACTACGTTTCATAGCAGCCAATTCTAGGGCCTCGAGCTCCTGTTGTGCAAGAAGGTCTCCCAGCTTGCAAAGGGAACCTCAGCCATTTCACAGCATAATTTTAATGATTTATACACCCTGCGCTGCCGGTTCTTTGCTCACTGGCAGGGCCTGGTTTGGGTTAATAAAGGGAATTTCAGGGGGAGTTGTGGGTTGGAGAGGGAGAAAAGGGCCCCCTTGGCACACTGAGCTGTTTTGCTTAATGTGCTGGCTGGCAACCTCCATAAATCAAAAGAACCCAATGCTTTACAACCTTTCAGAAAAACCAAGTATTATTGTTGTTATTGTTATTATTATTTTCTTTCTTTATATAACTCTGATTCACCTAGGAATATTTTCATTGTGATTCTATAAAGAATGAATGAACTGCTGAATGAGATCTATCTCAGCTGTTTTAAGGTTGATTGGCTTTCTTCACATTGGTGCAATGCTTCCATTAGTTTTCGATTTGATGTTCCTGCTTTACGGTGTTGTCGATGGAAATAGGCTGGCATGAGGGGGGTGGGAGGAAAGCAGGGGTGGGGTGGGGGGGGGTTATTAGCATAAATAGATGCAGATTGTATTAGGCTGCAACTCCCTTTGCCTTAATGCATAAGCCATGGGGGGGGGGGAGATGCGCTGAGGAAATGTACGTTTGCAGTAAACAAAGTAATTGTGTCTTTTAGCTAAGATAAAAATGCCATAACACTCACTGGGGCACCCGTTTTTAGCATAATGCACATGTTAAAATTAGGGTAATGCTTTTTTTATTTGCAAAAAAAATAAAAAATCTGTGACAACCCTCTGACTCCCTCGTCTTTTATTAACTATCCCAGGTGTTAATTTCATGAGCCTGAGGGAGGTTTTTCACTGCTGGTGCATCTGATTGTCAGTGGTTGTATTACCAATGGCACAAGTCTTAACAACTGGGTTTTGGGTGACTCTGGAATCCTCCTGATCTACTCCTCTAGAAAATGAGTGTGCAGCCAGTCAAGAATCAAACGCCACTCTTGCCAATGATGGAATTAGGACTGGATGCTCTCTGACACCTCTTCCTACCCCTGCAAAAAATAATAATAAATAAATAAATAAATAAATAAATAAATAAATAAATAAATAAATAAATAAATATTGAGAGAGAGAAAAGGAGGATTTCAAAGAGAGGTTGCAAGCTTTCTCTGACTCCTTCAGCCTTTTCTCTGGGCAACAAGACAACATGGGCAGGCACCATTTGAAGACTGGAGTCTGTGTGTGTGTGTGTGTGTGTGTGTGTGTGTGTGTGGAAGCTGCCCTGGTCAGATAAAACCAAAGCTGGCTCCAGGTTATCAACTGATTAGGAATACAGAAAGCTGCCTTATACTGGATCAGATTTTTATCAGTATTGACTATGCTGTTCACATCTCTCTGGGTTTTTGGACAGGGTCTTTACCAGTCCCACCTGGTGATGCTGAGGATTGAACCTGGTACCTTCTGCATGCAAAGCAGATTCTCCACCTCTGAGCTACGGTCCTTTCCCACTTGTATTTGGGATGAGCCCAATGTGAGTAAGGCAGGTGGAGAAAGTGGCCATGGTGTCACCTTTATGTCAGGCAACTATGTGTGATTGTTGGTTGGTTGGTTGGTTTGCATACAGCCTTGATGGGTTATTAACCAATCTACTCCTCAGAAAATCCAGCACAGGACCGTAGGAAGCTGTCTTATACCGAGTCAGGTCATTTATCATTACTGTCTACATTCCTGTGGCAGTGGCTGCCCAGTGTTTCAGACAGGGGTCTATCCCAGCCCTACCAAGAGACGCTGAGGATTGAACCTGGGACCTCCTGCATGCAAAGGAAATGATCTACCACTGAGCTGCAGCCCCTTCTGCTACAGAGGAGAAAGGCCTCCCTTCTCACCTTCAGGGTGTGGCTGGGGAATCGGGGCACACTAGGATTCCCAAAGGTTATAGTTATACAGTTAAGTTAGCTCCTGCCCTTTAGACATCTCCCTCTGCTGATTTTAATTTAAGATCTAAATAAAAGTGGCCCAGTTCTACCCCAGCCTATGTGTCTCCATCTTTATTTGCCTATCTGGGCACAAACATGTTAACTATAAATAAATAAGTATACACGTGTCATACAGCAGACATAAGAGTAACACACAACAGGATTAGCATAGAAATATTGCATGGTTTTTATTATATGTTGTGAGCTACCTTGGACTATCTTGTAGGAAGACTGGGATAGAAATTTTAGAAATGAAAATAAATAATACATATGGAAGTCCATATTTATTTAGATGCAAATATATATTTCATACATATTTCCTTTTTGTATTATTTTTAATATATCACTTTCATTTCCAGGTGATGAGATTACATTGCAAGGAATATGGCAACATCGTGTAGCATTTTAAAGCCTTTATTAGACAATGTAGATTGTGTTTGTGTTCACTGGTTTAAACTGCAGAGAAAGGCAGAAATATCCAGATTTTCTATATGGCTCGGAAATTTGATTGCCTTGTATTTTTTTATGGAGCTAGCAAATGTGGTGTTCAGCAGCAGTGAGAAGATATATGGTAATGTGAAGAATATATTTGCTTGGGGTGTGGACTCCCCCCTTCACGCTTGGTGATGATAGCTGAATTCAGATAAGAAAATGAAAATTCATGTTTTCATCACAGGACAAACAGTATATATATCACCAGGCAGGTGTCCAGTAAATGAGGCTTTGTGTTAATATTCTACTTTTCTTCAAACCACATTTGACCTCTGTTATTTGGGTGGGGAAATGCCTCATTGTGTTTAATTATGTCTATGATGTGCTGGGCACCAGTCAACATCTGCACCATTGTTCTGTTGGTTGATTGGTTTACATACAGCCTTGATGGGTTATTAACCAATCTACTCCTCAGACAAGAAGACACAGATACAAGCTGATCCTGTATTATGCTGTTTTGTAAAGGTGCATTATGCAATAAAAGACCTCTGAATTTTGTACATATCCATCTGTGAGGCTAAACAAATATTTGTTTTTGGTCTTTTGGGAAAGAGAGGGAGGGAGACAGCATTTGTGAGATTAAGCAAAATGTGATGTATTCTTAGGCTGCTTTGAAATGGTGCAACATTTTCTGAACATACAATGGAAAGCAGCCAGCATGCAGCAATGAGTGTGTTAGGAATGGACAAATATGACTATTTTGATTTCTCTTGGCTTCTCATTTTTCCAGTCTCAAATCCACTGTTTCTGCACCAATTGATCTTTCTTTCTTTCTTTCTTTCTTTTTAATACTCTGCATTAAAGTTTGCATGCCTTTTTGTGCAGATTTCTTCTGATGTATGCATCTTGGTGTGCAATTCCTTTACCAATATATGCATTTTTGTGCACACATTTTTGGTGGGAAAAGTGCATCACAAAATTTTGAGAAGTGCACACTTCAAAGGACACCTGTGTTTTAGTTCATTTATTGGTTTGGAATATGTAAATAGAGCAATTTTACACTAAAATGCAAACAGGAACACATTTCTCCCCCATCCCATGATAACCAGCGTGTATATGTATGTGAATATAGATAGATATCTGAGGTCACACCTTCCTTGACTTTGTGTCTACACCTTAGGTTCTTCTACAGCAGCTTCCCATATAGAACCATACGTTATTTAATAATAATAATAATAATAATAATAATAATAATAATAATAATAATTTATTATTTGTACCCCGCCCATCTGGCTGGGTCTCCCCAGCCACTCTGGGCGGCTTCCACCAAACATTAAAATACATTTAAAATATCACAGTTTAAAAACTTCCCTAAACATTTCCAAAAGTCCTCTCGGGCACTATTCCCAAATTTCCTTTAATGACTGGTCCATCCGTTGTGCAGACTCTCCACCCTCCATCCAGACACTATCACAGTTCAATGACACATTTCAGCCAGGAATGAACGCTCAATGTTGGCATAGAATAGGACTGGTGAAGGATGTGGTGTGGTGTAATGAGACAGGGACCAATGAGAGTCTTGAGGGCCAGATAAATGTTGGAATGGATTTAGACACTGGGGAGGATAACAAGATCAGCAGAATATCATCCTTTGCAGCTTAAACTTGGAAGCTAATACAAGGTTGATTTAACCTTTTCGAAACAATAATCAAAGGTGCTTCAAGGCAGACTGGATTTTCCTGGTATTACCCCTTATCTCCCCCTTAAAAACAAAACATTGTTTTGTGAAGAAATAGAAGTAGTATTTACTTACATAATCTAGGTCTCAAAGCAGCAATTAAATGAAGGCAGGTTTATAACTACCATCTAAGTTACAAAAGTGCAAAATGTAAGTTTAAAAAATGGTGCCTGAGCTGCAGAGCCCAGACATGCACATGTGGTCAGCTTGGAAGCATGATGAAGAAAAGAGAAGCTGCCCAGACAGGAAGGAAGTATGTAGTGTTACAGCTTCCTGCCAAGGCAGGCAAAGGAAGTGATTTCACAATTCTTTCTAGCAAATTTTACAGGAAAGCTCTGTGACCCTCAGTCTCTTCATATGCCCATCTGGCAAGGCATGGATTGTTGGTTTGAATGCAATAATGTCCCATAATAAACAGGGTATCTATTCTTTCATGCAAGTGTGGGGAAGCTTTCAGCCTTCCCAATGATTTGGAACTAGAGTTCCCATCATCCCATTAGCCATGCTTGCTGGGGCTGCTGAGAGTTGTAGTTCAGCAGAAGCTTGGCATATTAAAGCCAGACATCTTAATTATGTGTTGTGAGAAATATTTTATTTCAGATGTCTTTATCATACTGTTGGGCTCCTTGGTTGATTTCTAATAGGGCTTTTTCATAATTTTCGTAGTCCCCCCCCCAACTCCCCAAAACAAAAACCATACAGTCTTCTTTTCTAACCTGAAAATGGAGCAGAGTGAGAAGGCAACCAGAAGGGACAATAATCTATAAGGGGACAATTCCAAGCAGTTGTACAATGTTTTTTAAACCATTTATCTCCCCACCTCTCTCTCTTCCTTTCTCTCCCCCCCAAAAAAACCAAAACATAAAGTCCCAGTTGACTCATTAATTAATTGTGACAGTTGTGCAGAAATACACAATTCCTCTTTCATTTGAATACCAGGAGGATTGTCTAAAAATAGCGCCTGCCATCTCAACATGAACAAGTTGTGTCTGTGAAAACAACACAGCAAGGGACAGTGTGTACAGTTGGCTGTCACTACAGAGACAATTTGCAGTTTGTGTGTGTGTATGTTTGTGCGCTTTTCCTAGGATTAGCTAAATTCTTGCAACCAGTGCATGGCAATTATCTAGCAGTCCCTGAGCGCTTGGCTCAGCATCTGGCTGGATAGCTGCCTACTCAGTGTGAGTCAATATGTCTTACCTCCCGCTGACTAAGTCATAACTACTGGGCCAAGCTCCTATCCCTTTGAAAATAACCCAGACCCAGCTTCTGGTTTTCTCCACTTACTATCTCAAGCACATGGCACAAAAGGAAATTGGATTGGGAGGGAGAAGGGGGGGAAACCCCAAACAAATTCAGCCACTTGTTCTTAGGATTGTGTCCAATGCAGCACTAAGTTAAAATCACTTAGCAGTATACTTGTTGCACTGGCTGAATGCTGCACAAGGGCAAACAGAAGTACTTTACCAAGAATTGTGGTGCAGTGGATTACACAACCAGAACCAGATCTTGCATGGCAGCCTTTAAACTCTGCCATCAAGTAGCACAAGGGCTCAGAAAACATTGGATACGGCCATTTGTCAAAAAGTTCTTACAACAACTAGCTGGAATTGAAAGCAGCTCAAGGAGAGGAGGAGCCAAAAGTTGCTGCTCTCCCAGATGAGCCAATGGAGCTGCCCTACACGCCCCCTCTCTGCTGCAGTTTGATGGAATGGCTGCTGCCAAGTTTTGTGGGGGAGGAGTGCAATAGAGCTGGTTTCTCAGCAGAGTTGATGAAGGGGTGTTCCCAGGACTCTAAAGACAAGACTGCAGAGCCTGAGGTGTCAGAGGTCATGCCACTCAGAGGAAGTTGCCATCTATAAGGGAGTTGGCCTCTCTTCAGTAGGCCTCTCTTGGAGCGGCCAAGTCTTTAGCCTATTGAAGCAACCACATGACGGGCCAAAGGAGGCATAATATTTGTGCAAAGAGTATGAGCCCCTGCCTACAAACCACAGACGCTGTGTGGAAAGTTGCACCACAGTGTGCTCTTTCGAGCAACAACCCAGCACTGTGCAAAACAGCAAATTGGTCAGCATTTGGGGGACAACAATAAGCAAGTCAGCCTGGTAGTCAGCTGTCACTACAAGTTGGTCAGAACTGTATACAGACCTTTTGGAAACCATTTTTCACTTGGGCAGATTAACGTCCCTCAACTTTTGATGAGACTTCTTGGGAAGGCAATATAAATGTAGGCAGAACCATTAGGGTCAGTTTATCACATTCTTATCAGGAAACAATTAAGGCCAATAGGTTTGGGGTAGACATACCACCGCTACATGTGCTTTGACCGTAAACCAGATAGCCACACTTTTGTGAAATGTAAGAATCAATTGCAGAAAACCTTTTTGCAATGATCTGATTTGACATGAAATATTGGATCACCACACCAAATCTTGGCAGCAATTAGTTATCGAGAAATGGAGCAATGCAGCAAAACATAGGGGAGAAGTCAAATAGCTGAAATCAGTGGTGTGAATTGTCCTTTTCCTGAAGAAAATAGGAAGTGATATTTTAACCTGTAAAGGGATGTTTTAGATGTGTAAAGTAATCCTGTACCAGGGGGAGGAAAGTGATATGTTCAATCCATATCATTAATCATATTTACTGGCAAGTTTCAATCATTTATATTTTACACTCATTTGTTTGGGAAAGGCCATAGCTCAATGGTAGAGGTTCTGTGTTGTTTGGAGAAGGACCTTATTGGAGACTTCCATAATTTAGGAGGACCACAAAGAAGTACCTTTCATGCATTCCAGCAAGAGGAATCTTTGTCACTGGTGGAACATGGTGAACCACGGTTCTCAGCTAAGCCTTGTAAAGGTAAAGGTAAAGGTGCCCCTGACCGTTAAGTCCAGTCACGAACGACTCTGGGGTTGCGGTGCTCATCTCGCTTTACAGGCCGAGGGAGACGGCTTTTGTCCGCAGACAGCTTCCAGGTCATGTGGCCAGCATGACTAAGCCAGCGGTACCTATTTACCTATTTATCTACTTGCACTTTGACGTGCTTTTGAACTGCTAGGTTGGCAGGAGCAGGGACAAAGCAAGGGAAGTTCACCCCATCACAGGGATTTGAACCGCCAACCTTCTGATCAGCAAGCCTTGGCTCTGTGGTTTAGACCACAGCACCACCCGCGTAGCTCAGTGGTATAGCGCCTGCTTTGAATGCAGAAGGCTCCAGGCTTGATTTCTGGCATCTCCAGGAAGGGCTAGGAAAAGATTTCCTCTCCAGAACTCTCAAGGACCACTGCTGGATGGGTCATATGCCCTGGATTCCAAGGCAGAAGAAAGGTGAAATATAAATGTAAGAAAATAATTAATTAATTAAAAGCAATTCTAGAAGAAAGGCCAGCATAATGTTGGCCTATTTCTGTGACCACATGAATACATGATGACTTGGAGAAAAGCCCTGAAAACATTGTCCTCCTATCTAGGGATGGGGGAAAAAATTTAATAAATTTGCATTTTGAGGCAAACTTCCTTAATTTGCACTCCCTGAGACAATACGAGAATTGAAACACAGCAACCCACAAAAATCTGCATTTCTCTGCATCTTGCAATGCAATGCAGTTCTCCAGCCAAGCAATGCATATATCAGTGAAAACTTTGTTAATAATAATGCGAAGCTTCCAATGAAGGTGTTTTGGTTTAGTGGGAGTGATGTGGGTACTTAGAAAAAGGGGGGCCATCTCATAATTTTTGTTGCAAACCCATCAGATGTCTGTTTTTCTCCCAGCGTGACTGTTCCTGGCTTGTTTTTGGTCAGCCAAAGCAAGGTCGCTCCCAATAAGCAACTCAACTCTAGTGCACTTAGAGCCATAATTGGAATTTTTATGGTTGAGAAAGCAAACACTTTTTAATACAGGCAAAAAAAAAAAAAGCCCTCTCATGTAGTCGGCAAGAAGACAGTAGGAAATCAAAAAGATGGATCACCCTAATCTGTCTATTGACATCTCTCATGGCTGAATAAATGGTGTAGTTGAGCTATATTTGCTTGTATCGATCCAAGTGCTGTTTAACATTCATGCCTTCACTCCATGAGGTTGACCACGGGGCAGTGCATTTGTGATCCATCCCTGCTTTCAGAGGGACTTGGCCCTCCCAGGGCAGCCAACAAGAGAGAGTAACTTACTGTGATGTGGTTCTTTTGAGTTCTTTGGAACAGTGGATGTGAGTCATTAAATATGCATCTATTTGTCTTGTATGTTTATTTGTTTTTCTATTAGCATTTCTTCTTTTATTGAGGTTTCGTATTCTGATACCCCTCCTCCATGTTTGTTTTTATTTTAAATAGTATACCATCGTATTTTTTCACAGTCTTTGTGTATTCAGTGTTGTCATGGAGTTCGCTGCTCCAAAACATCACAAATGAAACCCATTTCCTCAAAACATTGCTTTTGTGGTTTTCCTTTCTGAACCATTAAATCAAAATGGTCAGGTTTATATTGATTGGGTGGGGGGGGGGGGTGCGTCATACCCTAAGTAACCAGTTTGTTATAGATTGCCACTTACACATTGATAAAAAAGAGAGAGAGGGTGTGGGTCACCAATAAAGGCAACAAAATAGAAACATAGATTTGCATACAATTAGCATATGCCACTGTATATTTATGGATGCACGTCTAGAAATAATTACTAATGTTTAAATAGAGTACTTTTCTCCACCAAAGGCTGGGAGCAGACTGAGAGGCCTTTTAAGTCTCTTTCTCCAGACTACCTCCTCTAGGCTCCACCCTCCTAAAGGGTCAACACTCTGGCCTGAAGATGGGCATTCCTTCTACATTCTGTAGCCTCTCTCCTGGTGTGCTGGACCAGAGGTGTGTGGTGGGAGGCACCTGGCTCCTCAGGAGAAGAGGAAGGTGTCCATGAGGGCCAGTGGTGTGCCCTACAGGCTCTGACAGTCTGGAAGGTTGCTCTGTGGGCTCCTGTTTGACACCCTCAAGCACAGTGATCTTCTTATCTCCTGCAGTCAGGTCAGAGCCATGAACCTGACCTGGTGCCTTACTTAGTATATCTGCAGTTTATGACTCTTGTGTCTGGATTATTGCTAAGTCAGAAGTGATGACAGACTGGTTAGGTGGCGACTGGAGAAGGGGTCTTTTCAGTGCCCCCCTCCCCCCGTTTATGGAACACTCTTTCTATTCTTGACACAAGTTTGTGGAACACCAATGTTGATGTCCTTCAGATGTCAGGTGAAGATCTCTCTTTTTTTTCTGAGGTGGCTTTTAATTGAGCCTTCCTGTGCATTAAGTTCTTCAACTGAAACCATTATATCATGAGTTGGTGAAGTATGTTATTTAAGTACTAGACACAGTGTGTCTTCCATGGTAGAACCCCAAGTTTGTGATACCACTCCAATCTTCTTGGTGCTAACAAGACATTTTTATTTACCTTGACACTTTAATTGCTGTTTATGGTTTCCATTCTGCTTAACAGTTTTGTATCTGTGTTGCCCCTCAGTGTTATCATTGTTCAAATGATATTATCTTGTATATTTATATTTGTACACATCTTGAAATACATGCATTTTATAAATCGATTTAAAAAGAACAAACAAATACATTAATTACAAATATTTTGTTATTCCCCCCTTTTTATTCGATTTGATTGCTTTAATTGTTTTACTGTTTCAGTTAGGTTTTTTGTTGTAAGATGTTTTGGATTGATTTAATCTTTTCTTTTTTAAGTATACTTCTTTAAGTATACAAAAGTTGCACAAATGCTTTATTGATCAATCATTGAGCCAATCAACAAGCCACATAAGTTACAGGGTTATGGAACCTCTCTAACAGTTAAGAAAAGGTGGTTACATTGCTTTGGAGAAGATTTTAATTCGTATCCTTGCTCTTAATACAAATTTAGCATTACACCAATGTTCTTCTTTGTATCCAAGAAAAGAAGGTAAGAATTGTATCTAGATTATATTCCAGGATACAAAATGAACTCTGGCATTCTTGATTAAATTTACAACGTAACAAGAGGTGGCTAACTGTTTCAATTTCTTCTGAACCACAGGATCATAACCATTTAGAGTAGGGCGTCCTCCGAAATCCAAAATATCTGAAAGGACCACATTTAAAAGTGCAATAGGGAATGCCTTTATGCCTATTGGAATACTTACATTCCACAGGCCTGAGAGTTAGCAGAAGTTGGGCAAATGTTGCATGACAAAGGTGAGGAACGTTGTTACTTTCATTCAACAGTTTGAAAATGGCTGGGCAAGTGGTGATGCTTTCATATTTAGTTTCAGTTAGTTTGCTAAATTGTTTTGCTATCTAGAAGAAGCAAGTCATTACTTGTTACAATAAACCTGAATTGCTGGACTGTTTAGTTTTATACTGGTATTGCCGGTGGTGTTTGGAAGAAACCTTCCAAAATTCAGATCTGGAAATTCTCTGCCAAAATACAGCACCATTAAGCCTAACAAACTAACAATTAAGCCTAACAAACTAGCATTCAGATAGATGCTGATAGGCTTCAGAACTTATTCAATATCGGACATATATGCATGTTTTCCATGAAGTCAATGTCTATTGATCCTCTTTGGAATGAGCAGCATCAATACTGAAAGCAGAATATATGCTTTCTGGCAATCATGCCAATTCTATTTTTATTTTTTTAGAGGGGGGTAATAAAAGCAGAAATGGCACATTGAGGACAGCCTCCTAACCATTAGATCTGGAGGTGAAGGTTGAGTTCCTGCACCAGCCAGACCTTCTGCCATCCCAGCCAATAAATAATTACAAGCAAATCACATCTTTTTTGCTCTATGCTGATTGATGCTGGAATTGCTTTTGAAAGTTCTCATAAGTTCCTGTTATAGATTAAGTGCCGGTGTAGGAAAAATAACTGCGCCCAACTGAAATGGGTGAATGTAATCAGGTTTAATGGACTCGAGAGCTTGTTGGGAATTAAATAACTATTGATTGGTTGGAAAGTTGCTGTCATTACAAAATGCCACTCTGGACGAATTATCCAAGCAGCAGATAGATTACACGTTTGGGCCCTCTGAATATCTGAGATGCCTTTTTATATGTGTGTGTGTTTTCATATAGGGACAGAATGAGATTATTCCATTGGAATGCAAGGGTTATCGTGAAATGCAATAAAGCATATGAAGAAAGAGTTCAGTGCCGTTACATATAAGGGGGAGTAGTGATTGTGAGTTTGTAACCCTATGGGTTTAGCCTCAGTCAGAGTAGACCCATTGAACTCAAGAATTATCAAAGGGGAGGGGAAAAATAGGTCAAAGTTCTCTTTGGGTGAAGTGCAGGGGTTGGAGCATGCTTGACGTGACACAGGGGTGTCTGCAACTTCTGACACCTATTGAAGACTTAAAATAATAACAATCCTTCGGGCAATTTAATTGAAGTCTGGTTTTGTAGTTTTTATTTATTTTTATTATTTGTATTGTATTTTAGTGACCCACTTAGTTACTCTTGTGGTTAAACAGCATTAGGTTTTTTTAAAATTATTATTAACTTAGTAAATAAACAAACACTCACACTGTTTCCCCTCTCTTTCAAGGTGGCTGTGTGGGAAAGGGAGGTGGAATGCTGATAGGGTTTCCTTTTTGTTGAGGTTCCAGGACAGAGTTTCGTACAGTGGGAAAAGGAATCTGTAGAATAGAGAGTCAGCCCTCCTCCAACATTTATTTCAAAGCTCCCACTCCATCCCACTTTTTATCTAGCCATAACTGAACCTCTGTATCTGTCAGACAGAAGCTGGTTAGCACATGGTTTGGATGAGAAGAGAAAAGCTTGTGTAGACAGTAGACAGACCATCTGCATGAAGATTATTAGTCAAGAACTGTATTGCAAAATGTGGTGAAGTGTGAATCCCAAAGGATAACCACATTCTGGTCCACATCTTAGTGCTGAAGGTGTAGCTCAGGTAAGTTAATGTCGAATTCGCAAAGAATAAGTCCCTCAAGCATCCATATTAAAGAGGCCATCTTCCCAAAGACTTGCTAAGAGTATTCTCTTCAGCAGGGGTTGCCAAACTTACCCAGCCTCGGGCCAGTTCCTGCAGCGCCGATCGCGCGGCAGGCCAGAGGGTGGGAGAGCGCACGCATACACGCTATTTCCGGTGCACTTCGGGTCTGTGGAGGCCGTGCACATGCGCACAAGCTATTTCCAGCACTCTGCTGACCCCAAAGTGTCCCGGAAATTACACTTGTGCGCACAAGCTATTTCCGGTGCTCCACTGCCCCAAAGTGGGCAGCTGCGCCACACCTCACTGGTAAGAGAGGGCGATGGCAGCGGGTGGCGGGGGTCGCTGGAGGCTGGGAAACTGAGTCCCTCAGGCCGTATCCGGCCCGCGGACCTTAGTTTGGGGAAGCTGGCTCTTCAAGTTGGCATCTATGCACATATCAAAACATTTTTTAACACAGAATGGATTCCTCTACATAATTGAATGCCCTTCTTCTGGACACTTGCTAAAGTTGTCTTTCTTTCTGAGTATCAGAAAAAAATCATGTGGAAAGCAAGTATGTAAAGGACATAAGCTGTCGCCCATTAGCCTCCCTGTCAGTTTAGTCTTCTGGGTGCAAGGAATTGTTTGTTTGTTTGTTGTTTAAAGGGGGACATTTGACACTTGATGTGCTTTCTGAAGAACAAAGTTTCTAGAAGAGCTATGTCACATAACTTTTTCTGAACTTTGACTCTTAGAAGTGATAATCACCAAAGGCATGTAGAGTTTTTGATAATGAGAGGTGAACAAGCATTTTATATCCATCTTTTCTCTCCTTGTATCATTCCACTTTTAGCCTGTTAGCATAGTAAGGCTTTTTTTTTTTTTTTAAGCAAGTTTGCTGTAAATTTTTCATGATTAATGTTCTGTGAAGGGAATTGTTAAGTACTGGCAGTAGATCTTTGGGGCCTTTCTAATGCTTCTAGTGCTGTTTACAATTTATGTATTGGATTTTATCCCAGCTTGACGAGTCATTTATTTATTTATATTGTCTGAACCGTTGGTAGTTGAAAGAGAGAGAGAGAGAGATTTTGAAGGCATTCTATATTATCTACACCACATACAATTTTTAATTCTACAAGTTTAATAATCATGCTGTCTTGAAACATGAGATTTTTACTTTGATGAAACAATGCATATACAGGGCAGTATGCATGGGCCTGTCACAGGAGACCCAGAGCTCAGTGGGGAAGGGTTGTACCTCAGTGGTAGAGCATCTGCTCATCTGCTCTGCATGTAGCTGGTCCCAGATTCAATCCACAGCATGTCCGGATAGGGTTAGGGAAGACTTCTAGTCTCAGACCCTGGAGTACCACTGTCAGATGTTGCTGAACCACATCTCCCATAATCCCTTATCATTGACCATGCTGACTAGGGCTGATGGGAGTTGAAGTGTGACAGCTTCTTGGAGTCTACAGGTTCCCCATCTTTGGTGTAGACAATAAGGAGCCATAATGGTTTCTCTCGGTATAAGGCAGCTTCCTCTGTTCCTACTTAGGTATAGCCATGGGGCCTGGCGTCATTCCCCACCCTAAGGGCAGGCAGAACACAATTATCCCTCCTAGTCCAGGAAATTCCCTTGGTCTCCCTGATCTGGTGGGGGTGCTCAGAATGTGTTTTAGCAGCCCTCTGCATTTCTTACACAATTACACTCCCCAGGGACCCCCTGGGGGAGAGGGACTGCCTATTAAACCAGTTTAAGTCTGCAACACATCTATGTTCCAACTGATGATAATTTGATAGTGTTACTTGAACTCAGTGGGGCATCCAATTATCCTATAATCCACGCGATGCATTGCAGCAGCAGTGGGAAAGTGAAATATAATTTTTCTTCTTCTCCCCTGTCTACTGCCAGTCTCATTGTGGGATTGCTTTCTCTGCTTCATGGGTGTGTATATGTGTACACACACACACACACACACACACACACTTGTTTGTTTGTTTGTTTGTTTGCTAGCTCTGACAGAAAGCCAAGCAGTGTCTCTCCCTTGAGCATGCTGCATTTGTAGGAGAAGACGGCGGGGGGGGGACCAAAGAAGAATGAGGGAACAGTGATGCCCGCAATGATAACGTTGTCTGTATTTGTTTGTTTACAGCAATGCCTGTTTGCAGTTATCACTAGTTAAACTTCCTGGAAATAGTAGTTTCAGGGTATCTCCTCTCCCCCCCCCCCCGCCTCTCCCCCTTTAGAACACAGATCAAGCCCTGCAAGCAACAGACATTCTCTGTCAAACTTGTCATTCGGTGGGATGCCGGAGACAGCTTGAGAGCTGTGTCATCTGTCATTGGTTACACCGTGGCAGCGGTTACGCTTCTCTTTTGTATTTTGTCAATTCTTCTCTGTTTGCACCAGCAAGGAGGAGAGCTAGTTAGCTGCCTACTGAGTATAGTTTCCTCAGCGATAATGAGCCAGTGCAGGTGACCAAAGGAGCACTGCAGGCTGCTTCATTGGGTGATTTTTACAGAACTGTGCCCAAATTTCTCAGAATACGTTTTCCTGAGAAAATCCCCGAATTCTTTCTTTTGCTCATTCCTCACTCCTGCCATGCCCCAGAATTTGAAGATCACTTTGCATACATTTCTCCAGACTTTCTGCACCTTGTGTGTATGAGTTTGGACCCCTCCAGACAGCCTTTCTGTTGTATATTTATAACAATTTGCACTCAGGATGTTGCTGGGCCAGTTATACACAATCTCACTTTTAATAGTTTGCACCTGCAAAGGTTTTGTACTGGGCGTGCTGCTTCATTTCAAAAATCAGTGCATGCATTTTGGTCAATCCTTTGTCAGATGGCAAAGTGTTGTGGGTACAAACATGTTTGATTGTTTATAAACACCATCATTAATCCATCTGGGGCAGCATTCTCTACACTGGCTGGTAGCAGCTCTCCAGAGTTTTAGGCAGCAATCTCCATCAGGTGTACCTGGGACCTTCTGCAGCAGGTATTCTAACACTGATCTATGAAATATAGGAAGGATCATAGGATCACTGTGCCATTGAGTTACTGTCTTCCTCAGCTTGAATTTTCTCCACATCCCTCTTTCCCACTGTTACTTGATCTCCAGTTCCAGGTTATGGTGTTCTTAGCAAAGCAGCCGTCTGTCTCCAGTGTGTGTAAAGGAGGACTGACAATGGGAATTAACATCCTGGCACATTCCTTTGTGATACCAGCCAAATGATCTCACAAGAGACCACTGCTGACTCCATCTGGGAGTGTTGTAGGACAGGGAAAGCTGTCAAGGATATACCATATATGGTTCCTTACTGCAGTATCTTAGGAGGCTAAATGAGAGTGGAAGGAAGGAAAATGTGGGAATGGAAGGAAGGAAGATGAAGGATTAAAAGGAAATAGGGGGTGGGAGGGAGGGGGAGAAGGGGCATCTGATGTTCATTTATGTGTTTGTTTTTAATATACCTGTTATCCTGCTCTCCAGATGACAAGAGTCTCAAAGTGATTTACACTGCAGACGTGAACCCTGAAATCCTATGGTCCCTGGGACCATAGGAAACACCAAATAATCCCATGGGGCATGGGAAACATTTCCAGGGCTAGGGATCATTAGGAAAGGAATTGAAAAGCTGCCAGTATCATAATGGCATTATACAAATTTATAGAGCAACCATATTTGGAATACTGCATACACTTCTGGTTGCCTCACCTGAAAACAGATATTGCAGAGTTGGGAAAGGTTCAGAAAAGGCAACCAAAATGACTAAGGAGATGGGGTGACTCCCTTATGAGGAAAGGCCAGAGCATTTGGGACTTTTTAGTTTAGAGAAAATATGAGTAAGGGGTAACACGATAGAAGTTTATAAGATTATATCATAGCATGGAGAAGGTGAACTGAGAGAAAAGTTTTTTCCTCTCTCATAATGCTAGAACATGTGGACATCCAATTAACATGAATATTAGAGGATTCAGGGAAGATAGAAAGTCCTTGTTCGTGCTGTGCATACTTAAACTATGGAGCTCACTTCCATAGTTGGCAATGATGGCCAGCAACTTTGATGACTTTAAAAGAGGATAGGACAAATTCATGGAGGGAAAAAGTTACCAGTGGCTACTCACTGTGATGACTATTCTGTGCCTGCACAGCTGGAGGTAGGAATGCTTCTGAATGCCACCTGCTGGAAACCACAGGAGCAGGGGTGCACGTGTGCTCGGATCATGCTTGTGGGCTTCCCAGAAGAGGCATCTGGTTGTTCACTGTGAGAACAGGATGCTGGACTAGGTGGGCCACTGGCCTGATCCAACAGGTTCTTCATATGTTTAGGGTTCTGGGCGGAGAGAGTGGGCAATCCAGCATTGGATCCCTTCTCCCCACCACCAAGGATACATTTGCAGCCCTTCCTCTACTGATATTGGAAAAGGGGCCATGTCATTGAAGGCATTGCTGTCCCAGTCCCCCTGCCACCCAGGGGAGCTGGCATAGTGAGCTGGGAACAATGGGAAGGAAATGGTTACTAAGATAAGGGAGGGGCACCTAGAAAAGATGGACGAGCACAAGAGTGCTGCCCACCCCTTACCCTACGCAAGCGTCTGAAAGGGTGCTGGATGAAGCAAAGAAACTGCCTTCAGCTTCATCCCCACTGGCCTCTAGGATTGTATTTTGAAAAAGTGCAATGATACACTAAAAGCAGGAATAATGGGAAACTGTGCATTGTGGAGTGGCATAAAAAATAATAAAGAAAATTGACTTCTGGTTTCCTGCTGTGCAGAAATGGTGGCACAGATCCGATCGCGCTGAAAAAAGCGATTGGATCTGGAGCTTGCAGGGAAAGATGGGAGAGTGTCAGGGCTAGGCACACACACACCCCAGAAAGCCCCACGAGGGACAGCGGGGCATCGGGGGGACCAGCGGAGGCACAATTCTCCTGCCACCCTCCGAAAACACTGCCAAAGTGTGCGGGGAGGAGGGAGGAAGAGGTTGAGAGCACCCATGGTGGCAGAACAACACTGCAATCTGAAGCCACAAGCCACAGGCAGTTCTAGAACCCAATAGAGCCACCCAGTGGCACTGGCTGTCAGGATCCACTTAGTCCACAGTTTTGTATTTTGTATACAGTAATTGTGATTTCAAAAATAAATAAATAATGGGAACAGGAATCTGGGAACCTTGTCAGATGATAAGTCAAATTACATCTATGCAGTTGTAATCCAGCTGTGCACTCAGTTGGTGAAAGCAGCTTTGAATAAAGTAGGGGTGTATCTCTAGCCTCACCAGGAAAGGCCTTCATAGTGAAAAGTCCCTCACCCGGTTATGTTAGCATTGGCTTCCATAGGTTTGGCCAGACTTCAGTTTCTGTAGCGCAGTTCTTAGAATCTGACAATGATAGCAATCTGGCCCCTTGGGGAGATCCCAGTAGAGTGTTTTCTGGGTGTTTCTCATGCTTTGTGCCCCCAGTGAATGTTGGGTCAAAAGACACTGAAGTTGAATCCTATGCCCACTCTATCTTTCCCTTGGTGCTTGCAACATTCTTATTTTTGAATTCCCAAATTTCAGATGAAGGCTGGTTGACAGCAGCCATGGGAGCTCAAGGAGCCAAGGAAGGCGGTGGAAATGTATGTGAAGTAGCCATGATTTTGACCTGGGATGGGATATGAGAATTCTCCCTGGACTCCAGTCAAATGGTGGTGGTGTTAGATGGCGCCAACATTGATCCTGGATGTGTTTGACATGGCCTCTTTGTGAATTTCCCAGGGGAGCCTGGGTGATTTCTGTCAGTAAAAGGGATGCTGCACTAGATAGACCATCAGTCTGAAGTTCCAGCTAGGGTTTGTGTGAATTTCCTCTGGGGATGCTTTTCGTCACACTAAAAGCTCTCTGTTGCCCAGATTCCCCCCCCCCTTTTAAAATGAGTAACCCTACTCTACAAACACATTGCAAGGATGGTTCACAATAACATATTAGGAACTTCCAAAAATTAACCTAGGTTTTTTGCCTGAGAGAAAAACCTCCAAATTGAGTTCCTAATTTTACCTGAGGCAAAATATGATGAAATATTACAGGCTACAACATCATCATCATCATCAACAACAACATTTAAAAATTCCTTTAGTCTTATGGGATTTTTTGTGGGGGGTGGGGTGGGGCTTTCTCAGGTGCTTCTCCAGGAGAGGGAACCCTGCATTTGCTATGACTTTCACTTCGGGTGAAATTTCTGAGAAGGCTGCATAACCAACTATTCTGCCACAGTCTTGTTAGTTCCACAGTTCTCTTGGAAAGTAGGTGAGTTCCCACACTACCCCAGGATTAATTGGCAGCTTAGTGCAGAAGGTGCCTTTCTACTCCTTGCTGGTACAAGACTCTTTCCAAAGGTGCAGCTCTCTGGAGAAGAAGAAAAATCACATGTAAATATATGTGCCTGACATAGAGAAGCCTCTTGAAAGCTTAACCCTTTAGCACCCTCTAAAACAATCTAGGTAGCTGTATTCATTATTCATTTTTAAAATATTTCTATGCTACATTTTCTTTACAAAGAGAAATACCACCATATTTCTATGCTACATTTTTTTTACCAAGAGAAATACCACCATAATCAAACATTAAAATATTCAAATGAAGGAAAACACACTCAATGGCTCCATAAAAATGTTAAATGGGTAGCACTGGAGATAAGAGTTGTGCTCTGCAGAACCCCAAACCATAAATGCTGGGGAGAGGGGAGGAAGAGGATTTCTGCTGTGCTTTTCTCTGTATCCGATCCTGGAGATAGGAGTGGAAGCACCACAAAAGAGTGCCTCCATTACCCATCTCACAGAGTCACATAAGGACAAGGGTTAGAATGGGTTAATGTAACAAAGAATGGGTAAATGTAACTGGGTCATGTGGCCAGCATGAGTAAGCCACTTCTGGCGAATCAGAGCAGCTCACGGATACACCATTTACCTTCCCGCCAGAGCGGTACCTATTTATCTACTTGCACTTTGATGTGCTTTCGAACTGCTAGGTTGACAGGAGCTGGGACCGAGCAATGGGAGCTCACCCCGTCGTGGGGATTCAAACCGACGACCTCCTGATCGGCAAGCCCTAGGCTCTGTGGTTCAGACCACAGCGCCACCCGCGTCCCATTGTTTTAAGTAAATATTGTTAAATAATAAGGTATATAAGCAGCCCAGATGATCCATAGGTGAATTCTATCTGCAGTGACAGGTGATTAATGTGCTTATCCTTTTTGACAAAAGTTCCTGTTTAAATAACAACAATAACCATAGACCGGAAAGCAGGTGGCACTCCTCCTGCCCTGGCAGCCGCAAACCCTTTTAAAACACACAAACACTCTTCTGTGTATGCATGCATATTTGTTAAGTTTTGCTTTACTTTGGGATTATGTGGTCCTTCGTTTGCAGATGGGCTATAACTCCATTTTGTCTGGGGCATAAAATGTTGTGCCAGTACAAATAAAATAAAATAAAATGCCACACAACAAGGCAACAGGAAAAAAAGCATTGTGTTTGGTTCCTCCCTCAAAGCTTACAAAGGCAGATCAGTCCATCAGGCAATTGAACAATTCATGTCTAAAGGAGAAAAAATGCATTCCCTGCTCAGATTATTCTTTATAAAACCACAGAGTTGGAGGAGGGTCCTTGTAAGGCCACATAGTGCACCTGGAGGGTACCTGTTGACCATCCCAGTTGCAGACCAATGGCTGTCCTCTGCTGGAAGCAGAATACTAGACTTGAGGAAGCCTGTGTGTGATCCAGTGTGCTTCTCCTTGTCTTCCCATGTTCTTATTATGATATTGCTTAGGCCTCTGTCTCTCTCTCTGTGCCTGTGACAGTTGATAACAATCCTCCATGTCCTTTGGTAAATGTGGAGATGGAATAGGAGAAGATCCTTCCCTGGGTAATATCCTCATGAAATCTTCCTCTCTCGTGTAACTGAAGCTGGGTCATGTATTTTCACTGTGCGAGAGATGTCACAATAGATTTGATCTATACAGTACAGATTTTTTTAGTCAGCCCTATACATTATAGATTTGAAACTCCTCACGTAATATATTCTTGGGAGATCTTGGTGCCGGGTGGGGGGGGGGGAGAGGAGCATGCATATTTATACGCTCAGAATATACGGCATGCTTGCAGCAACATGACGGACTGCTTTTTAAGGTTTGTAAGGGGATTATGAGTTATTTTGTATTTCTTTGCAACCATAAACATCTTGGCAAGATATAAATGTCAGCAGGAACCAGAAAAACAGATGAAACACTCCAAAGGGTAATAAATACTTGATACTTGAAAGGCTAGAGGAATTTCTCAGCAAGGCTGGGTTTTGTGGTGCTCCTGATATTAGAGATGAGTGTTGGCTATTGCAGGGTGTGTTCCTTTACCAATGTTTTGGGTGGGGCTGGATAGCTCCTCACCTTTTGGCATTTTACAAATATGTATTTTGTGGTGTAGAGGGGAGGGGTTCACACAAGCAGTTGCATTGCATTATTCTTCTCAATCTGCCTTTGCTTGCTCTGAGTTTTGTCACCCCCAAAGCTAAACTTGATGGGCTACATAGCATTGTGATATCATATGTACATTGCATGACTCCTGATTTGCAGGATGGGGGGATTGCCCATTCAGAAAGGAGCCGAAGCCAGGGGACACTGATGGTGTGGCAGGAAAATAGTAATAGAATCAATTATAATTTATTTATTTATTATCTATTATAGCCCTCCTTTTCTACAAGAAATTCAAGACAGCACATATCTTTCCCCCACTCTCTACACAACTCTGGGAAGTAGGTTAGGCTGAGATATAGTGACTGGCCAAATGTCAGCCTATGGGCTTCATGGCTGTCTGGGTATTTGAACCCCGGTCTCCCAGGTCTTAGTCCAGTTCTCTAACCTATACCACACTGACTCTCTGTGCCAGGGACAGAGTTCAGGCTTGTCAGAATTACTTCAATTTTACTACAACTCTAACATCTACCAACCAGAGCCAGATGTGGTATATATACAGTTTAGAGTGTATGGGCGGGTATCTATGAGCTAGGAATTTGTTCTCATGGCCAGAATTGATCAGAGTTCACAGTCCTTTCATGCTAAGGTCCATTTGTGTTTACTACAAGCTTTCTTAGTCTCTACAGCTGAATTTAGGTGATGGGGGGCACCTTTCTGCTGCAACTTGTAAACATTTGAGAGCTGGATATCTTTGCCAATCTGTTGTAAATAACCGAGAGATCTGCCAGGAAATCTTGATCAACTTTCGGCCTATCCTTGATCTAAATATTTGTTTATATTTTATTTGTCAGAAAAGTATACTGCAATGTTGTAAGAATGAAAACTGTTATGTTTTGCAACATAAAAACACATGAAGACTTAAAATTAAAATCAGCTAATTTACTTACTTATTTCAGAAAATTTATATATAGCTTGACTGTAGAAAACCTCAAAGCAGCTTACAAAAAAATGAACCCCCCCCCCATAATTGTCTACATAAGCCTCAAAGGGATTAACCCCCTTCCCACAAAATCTGTTGACGGTGTTATCTGCTTGCAAATGCCCAGAGGGATCTTTCCAGCATCTAGAAAGCAGGTCTACATGGACCTTTGGTCTGTGCCTGAAACGAGTTATCATATTTTTTCTCTAACAATAAACATGGCAGGTGCCTTCGCATCCTAAGTTTTATACTCCATTATGCTTTCCTGGAAACACTTTTTATTTATTTAATAAACCTAGATGTTCTTAAATCATTCTTCTTTTTTACTCAATGAAACCATGCTGAAGAGCCTCATTCAATAGTCACAAACCTGTCAAATTCCACTTCACCATCTAAATTTGTGCAGGCCTTTCTAGAACAAATTAATGGTGTCTCATATCATTGAACAGTTCCCCCCCTTTTGTTTTTAATGCAAGTTTTTTGTGATCTTCACCACCTCTTTCTTGATTAATGTGGATCTTTGTGCCAGCCTTCCAGTCAAAAGAAGCTTTAAGGTCCTTTTGAGAAACAATAAAGTGGTCGTTTGTATTTATGAAAGCATAGTAAGATCCCTGCTGGATGAGGTCCAAAAGCCACCTAGTCCAGTGTCCTGATCAATGGCCATTAGCCATAATGGCTGTATTCTGTCTCCACTGTCAGAGGCATTACCATAGCTGTTAACCTTTCCCTCTTTTTTGCAGGAAATTCCCTTATTATAGCACTGGGAAACAGCAGGGAGGGTTGACAGTTATGGGCATTGCATCTCTGATGAGCAGTTGCTGGGAAACACAGGTGGGCAGAGTGCTCTTATACCCTTACCCAGCTTGCAGACTTCCCTTGGGACATCTGGTTGCCCACTGTGAGAACAGGACGCTGGGCTAGATGGGCCATTTCCTTAACTCTTCGGGCTCCTTTTATGTTCTGATGATCTTACAGAACCAACCAGATACCTATTAGACACCAGCATGTGGAACCTGAATATAACAGCATTCTCCTCTCCTGCAGTTTCCAGTAACTGGTATTCAAAGGCATGTTGCCTCCTGACAGTGGAGGCAGAACATGGCCATCCTGGCTAGTTGTCACTGACAGCAGACCCTCCAAATGTCCTGATTTCACAGGGACAGTTCCAGAATTACAGAAGCTGTCCTGGTTTCTGATTTGATCCCAGACTCTAGCTTGGCCTTTTGAAGGATGTCCCTATTTTCATCTGATAAATGTTGGAGACATTCTTCAATGAATCTGTCTCATTACCTCGAAAACCTTACTATACACATACTTCTCAAGTATTTTTTTATTTTTATTTTTAAATAGCAAGAACCAGATTGACTTAGCTTCAGGGAGCAAAGTAGAGAGCCTTTTTACACTAGACATTGTAGTATGCCAGCATGGTGTAATGATCAGACTAGGACCTAAAAAGGCCAGGATTCGAATCCCACCTCCACCATAGGACACACTGCCTCTCAGCCTGACCAACCTCACAGGGTTGCTGTGAGGTTAACACAAGGAGGGGAAGTCTCTATGCCACCTTGAGCTCCTTGGAGGGAATGTGAGATATAAATGCAATGAGCAAATAAATAAGATCAGAGGTTGTCAACATGGTGATCTCCAGATGTTTCTGAACCAGAATGCCCATCTGCTCCCAACCATCAAGGCCAGTGGTACTACAAGATTATGGGATACTGCAGTACAACAACAACTAGAGGGCACCAGATGGCTGGCTGGCTGCCTCTGCAGCTATTTCCCAGTCCATATCTGTCAGAATCTGCCCACATAACTTTAAGGTCTCAAAATAACAAGCAGCTCTTTCTATATAATATCTGTCTACCGCAAGAGGATGTGCTTGGTTGTTTATTATGTCCCCTGATAGGTTGATCTCCATTCTGCTTCATTTTGACAAGCTCTGTATGGTGCTAAACCCTGTTAAGATGGTGCAAAGACCCAATTATACAAACTACAAAGGCATGCAAGAGTAAGCAGGGGGTGAGACCCATATAAAAGGATTAGAGACAGGAAAAAAAATACAATCATTTAACTGAAGCTGCATTGGGTACATAAGGCAAGCAAACATGAAAGTCAAAAGAATCTAAAGAAGAAAGCTTGGTAACAATTCTGTAAATGGTGTGTAGGGGGGAGCGGGGAGTTAAACATGTTAGTGTAGCATGTTTTATTTACACAAAACAAACAACAAAATTCCTTTCTCTCTGGTTGGAAATACAACTGCATATAAATATATGGTATAATAAAGGGAATATTTAAATGGTGGTTTTTGTACATGGCGTAGTAAGTAGAATACTATAATTGCTTAATTTACTTTTGTTTGGAATCCTGAACTGTCTGGGATAATGTGATGTGTAAGTGCCACTTTTTCGGTGGAGAGGAAGTTCCTTCTTCTGTCACCAGTGGTTCCCTGATGCACCAGGAAATCTTAGAAATCTTTTCTGATATATGTGAAGCTCATATGTAGATGATTGACTGATTGATTGATTTAGATTACTAGGTTGGATTACTGCAAAGTGTTATATGTGGGGCTGCCTCTGAACACAGTTCGGAAATTTCAGCTGGTGCAGAATTCAGCCTCCAGGTTGCTTCCTGGGGCAATATGGTTTGAGCACACAATGCCAATCGTGCCCTGAGTGCACTCGCTGCCAGGTAATTTCCAGGCTCAATTCCAAGTGCTGGTTTTGACCTATGAAGCCTTAAATGGCTCAGGACCACAATACCTCAAGGAGCACCTCTCCCCACATGAACTGACCCAAACCCTGCAATCCTCATCTGAGGCCCTTCTTCCTGTGCCTCTTCCCCAAGAGATCCAGAGGGTGGCAACATGAGAATGGGCCTTTTCTGTGGTGGCTCCCCATTTGTGGAACGCTGTCCCCAGATAGACTCACTTGGCACCTGTTACATAACTTTAGGAGCAAGGCAATAACATTCCTCTTCTTCCAGAACTTTGGCTACCTATACAATCAATGGCCTTTTAAACTGTGTGAGGGGGTATATTTTTGTTTGTTTGTTTGTTGCTATGTTGTACAATTTGTGTGTGTGTTTATATTGTAAAACTGCCCTGTGATCCTGAGATGAAGGGTGGTATAGAGATTTAATAAGTAGTGATAATAATTGATCATTCCCATGAGGTCTCCCAAAGCGATTCACAATGTATAACATATACAAAACAGTTTACATGTCTATCATCTATCTATCTGTTAAAACAATTCAGCACAGATCAGTTAGGCACAAAGTTGCAGAGGGCTAGCGCATGTCTCTCTTCTGTGGCCAAGAGAAGACCTTGTGTCTGATAGAGTCCTCACTTTTGATCACCTGTTTCTGAATCAGTGCTCAAATTGGGATGCAGAGATCTTAAATGTTTAGAGATATGTGAACCGTAGTAACCACAGTAGATACTTCTTTTAGCTTTCTTTGACGTTCCTTGGGTGCTTATCTGAGCAGGGAGGCGTTCAGATTTGGTCAGGTGTGTGTACGGGAGAAAGAGTTGCAAGCCAAGGGCCTTGATTCCTGGGGGCTGTCTGTGGGTAGTGGGTGAGGTCATGGGGTAGGGTATTCTACCACTTGGCGATGACCCTTCCATAGCAGCTGACCCCACATACAGTGTTCCACCAGTGGCAGATATGCTGCTGGCTGGAATCCATGAAAGGGACTTTTTTGGGGGTCACCCTCCCAAATTATGAAACTCCCTCCAAGGGTCTCCTCCACTGCCGCTGAGCTGTAGCCTTTCCATTTCCCAGCCCTCCTGGGAGATGCCAAGGAGAGAACCTGGGACTTTTGGTGTGTGAAGAATATGCTCTGCTATTGAGCTAAATCCCTTAGTCCTTAGTCCTGAGCTAGTATGTTAAATTTGGTGGAGGGTGTGTGTGTGTGTGTGTGTGTGTTTGTACATCCTCTATGGGTGGAAGGCTCTATCTTCTTGCTAAAGTAAAGGCATGGTCGATTTCATCAGGGAAGTTTCCTTGCTTTTCCTGGGCCAGGAGGCTGAGCCCAGGGTGCACACATATATGCACTCTCTAACAGAATCAGATGTCTCAGCATATGAATCAGTTTTAATTGCTAATTTAGGTTCTTCCGAGCAGTGACGGTCAGAAGCTGCAGTCTTGCACAGCCAGCCTCTGTCCCTGCTCTGAGGCTTTTCTCCGTGTAACCACTGCAGTGTTCCTTAAGGCCTTGGAGGGATACAAAGCAAGACAGATGGTATCCCACAGATTTCCCCCTCCAGCTCTTTCATCTTTCATCTAACTATTAATTCATCTGTTTGGATGGATACATTCACGCATGGAACTAAGATGAATAATAATGAGATTTTTAATAACTCCCTGCATTTGCATTCCTAGTAACTCTTTACATGGTTCTAGCTGATTAAAATGAATCATTTACATAATTAACATATGGTTATAGTGTTGGCTTTAATATGCTGATTATCTCACTTCTGTTGTCTAGAGTCAATTGGATTCAAACTGTAACAATTGTTTGAAGTGAGAATAGTTTATTCCTGCGAGGGTTGCTGGATATTTGCCCAAGGGCCTGATTAGAACTAGCACAACTGTCCAAGAACTTCTAAAAGTGTTATGCATAAAAAAGACATGTGTGTGCTAGACTATATCTGATCTCTCTGCGCTCAGCTTTTAAACTCTTTTTCTGTGCTGGATTGTGGCTAAAGCCTTTTTAACCACTGGTAGCATTTCTTATTGTTAACCGGCATTTTCTATTCCTGATTATTTAAGCTGATGGTTGGACAATTCAGGGCAAGCAAGAGAAAGTGTTGTTGCTTTTCACACAGCGTATGGTTAAAACCGTAGGATTCACTCCCACAAACTGCAATGGTGGCCAACAACTACTGATGGGCTAGAAATTGTTTTCAGTTTGCATGTGAAAGTGAACTCACCCAATTCACACTTTTGTAAACAATGTGCAAACCAAAATGCAGCCAATCTTTGAAGTTTGCACCTCGCCAAATTTTGCAGTGTAGTTATCCAGCCGAAAGGGGGAATCGCTAGCAGAGAATGTGCAATTGTGAAAACTGTACAAAAAATATGTGCATATTAGGAAAATTCACACTAAAATGATGGTGGATTTTCATGATGTTGTTTTCCCCAATCTGAAGAAAATGCAGAGAACTGAATTTAAGACCAGAGAAAAAATGAGAAACTTGGAGATCCGAGGTTTGACAGATTTGTCCATCCCTACTACCGACTTGGGTGGCTTTAAAAGAGGACAATATAAATTCATGTAGGACAAGGTTATCAATGGCTACCAACCACTACGGCTATATTCTGTCACCAGTGTTAGAGGCAGTGTTGTTTGGATAACCAGCTGTTGGGCATCACAAGTGGGCTAAGTGCTGTTGTGCAGCCAAAGACATGGCTTGGAGAGTGCCCTGAGGGCAATGTTTGGCCTACAGACCTAAGGTTAATAGTCACGATGACTGCCCAAACATAGATTTGAATTTGGGATTTTCTGAAAATCTCAGTGATGAACTCATCCTCATGGATTTATTCTGAGTCTCATCTCACCCATGGCTCTTGATGAGAAGCGAGGTCTCTCCCCCCCCCCACCTCCGCCACACCAGTCTTGCTAAAACTATGAAAAATTCTTGCATATGATGTACATTTTATATGCATTATTATGCACATTATTATATGTATAATGCTACCAGGGCCGTCTTAAAGGGATCGGCCGCCGTGGCGCAACGATCCCTCGGCGCCCCCACCGTGCCGCCTCTACGCCCGCCTCCATCCCACGCTGGCCGCCCCTCGGGAGGGGGGATGGGCGAACGGGGGATGAGGGGCGTGGCGCTGGAGCGGCGCAGGGCTTTGCGCGCCCTTCCCAGCGCTCCAGCTGGGGCTCCGGAGGGCGGCTGGCTTGCAGCTCACCCGCCCGCCCGTGGGGGCGGGGCGGGTTGGGGAGGGGGCGCCCAGTATGCCGGCGGGCTCGCAGGGCTGCCCCTGGGGGGCCCGGCGCCCTGGGGGACCCAGCGCCCTGGCGCGCCGCGCCACCCAGTATCTATGACGAGACGGCCCTGAATGCTACATACACAGACACTCCTGGTTTCCTAAAGCAACGAGCACATCAAAAGATACATGCACCAATGTGTATAACTGTGTAAACATGTTTATGTGTTAATGCTTGTAAAATTATGCTGCAGAAATATAGCACCAAGTGGCGCGTGGCTCTTTTATCCATATTAATTTGCATAATCTTGTGCATTATTCTGCATATAATTAATTGGGCTTTTAAAAGAAGAGCAGTGATTCAGCACATGGATGTGAATGAGTGCTTGGTGCAAGAGGTAGTCTGATGCAAACTGAGCTCCATAAGGTAAGAACCCCCAAATTTTGTGTATAAATGTATGCCTCCTCACCATCTCCAGTCCTTACCACAACGATGGTAATCATGGCTTGCAATATTGTAAAGCTTCGGATTAACCCAGTCACACATACTTATTTGACAGCGTTTTCAAGTTGTAGACAACGTCTGTAAGATTTTCCTTTATTTTATTTTGCATTTCAGCCCTTTTTGAACGTAGATTAATATTTGAATGAGATCTCTGTTAATTGCCTTCCTGTTGTCCACAATTAGTCTGCCGTAGACATGATTAATTGAAATGGGCCTTGACATTTATCCAAAAAAGCCTTGAGGTCAAAAAGAGATGGAGAAAAAGGGTTGGCGTGTGTGTCACTGTATGGAATACTAATACATTTTCATTTCGTTTATTTCACTCCAAATGAGAGTAATGATCTTTCTGCATCAATGACAGATCATTGATTTTGTACAATAAGACTCATACCTTGCATGTTTTGGGGGCACTGTCGAGAGTACTCCCCCTCTCCTTAATTTTCATATACTGTTCAAGAGCAAAGTATTCTTGAAATGTGGAAATCTTTATGTCAGCTAAGCAGCAAAAGACTATCATCCATGAAGAGGGACATTCAAAGGTTATGATCACTCACACTGCAGTAGAAACAATCATAGAGAAATAGTAGCAGGGCCAGATCAAGAATTTTAGAGGCCTTAAGCTCTGAAAAGATTGTGGTGCCCCCCCCATGTGTAATTCCAAATACTGAACCATAAAATAAAGTGTTGTTGAAACATATGAAACTTACATGTATGCTGAAATGTACATGTATTCATGTTATGTGCAACACATGAAAGGATCTGATTTCCTCACATTACTTCAATCTATAGGACACCCCCCTGGTTTAATTGGGGATAAGTAATAAAAAGAGAACAGAACGGGGGGAGGGTGTGTAAGGGAGTATTAGGAAATCTAAAAGTTCTAGTTTCCCTCCAATTACTACTTCAATGACATTTAAACAAAAACAAAAACAAATTATCAACTCCCCCACCATCCCCCCCGCACCATTCTGTTTGTGTGTCCCTGCATTGCTCTTGTCCTAAGCATGTGCTTAGCCTGCCTATTGGATAATCTAGCATAGGGTAGTAGGATCACCACTGTTTCTTCTAGAAGACTCATGCAAGGCACATCCCCCAATACAGGTGTCATCAGAGATGGCTAATGCTCATTGCAACTGGCTGAGCAGAAGTCCAGGAGGCCCAACAGTAGGTGGAGCTAGAGCTAACAGCAGGCAGAACCAACTAATTCTGGCTTTGTCTTCATTCTCCTCTTTCCTCCCTGCTCTTCCCTGCCTCCCTCCTCCCTGTTGGCAACCCAGAGGAGGAAGCTGATACACAGGGTCACCTTCTGGGCTGGTTTTAAGGAGCTGGTTGAGGGTAGATTGAGGTTGAGTGCCCCATTTGCCAAAATGAGCAAGTCTCCACTGGGGGTTGCCAACCCTTTGTGTCCAGTGTCTATGTTTTGAATTTGAAAATATGCTTTGGACACCCATGACAAAATCTCTACCATGTGGTTGTGGGGCATCATCATCATCATCATCATCATCACAGTTAATTATTTATAAATTTATCAGTTGGAATGCCTGCCAAGAGAGTGTGGCATCACACAAAATCACCGACACATCTAAACAACTAGAAAAAGAGACAGAACCACAAAATGATGTGAGAATGCTCAATGGGGAGAAAGGCGCCTATGTTAGTCAATGCTGTTTTTACTCACAAAGGGAAGCTCTTTGCACCTTATGTCTGTTCATAATGGTTAGGATAGTGGGCATAGGTGCAAACTCTAAAGGTCTCAGACCCCTTCAACCCCCCCCCAAAAAAAAATTTGGAGGGACTTTCCCCCTCCCCAATAAATGGACCGTGCTGAGCTGAGCCGCCCCAGCCTCTTTCTCTACCACTGCTGTGTGAGAGCACTGGTTATGTGCCTGATCACCCACCCACCTTCCTTTCTCCCAGGGTGATCTTCCAGTGGGAGGGGCAGGGTGTCAAGCCCCTCAATATTTCATTCAAGTTGGTGCCACTGATAGTGGGTGTCCAATCTGGGCATGAAATATGGGCATATTTAAGAGGCTTGTTCAATGTAAGAAAGGGTGAGCCAGTACAATCAGGAGCTGAACAAGAACAACAAACAGTCTCTGGTGCATTGTGGTTTGGGGAAGATGTATTTACTGAGACCATTTGCAGACAGTGAAGCTCTTATGTTTCCCAGAACAACAGCCTTATCAGCCTTCTGTTGCAGGCGGAATAGGCACCATCCAAAAGCTGGGGGTAAAGAGAGCCTGCAGTGTTTAACTGATTGAGTCGCACACCCTTTACAAATGCCCCATCCCTAAGACTGCACAGAGGGTTTAGCAGTGCTGCCGGCCCATCTTGAACTGGGACTCTTAGCTGCCAGGCTACAACACATTGCATCCTAACAATGACTCAACAACCATAGCATCAACCTGTCTTTCTGACTATTTCTGTTTTCAGGGTGTGTCAAGTGAGAGCCCCATATTCCTCCCTCCCTTGTTATCCTTCTCCTGAATCATTATTTCTGTGAATATAATACACACAATAGTAGCAAAACCGCTTCCCAATTGCCTCTGTCTGCACACTCAAAGCAAGCCACACAAATCCAGGAGAGCTTGTTTACCAATAAGCCAGTGAAAGGAATTTGCTGGACCAGCAGCTAAGTGTGCAGCTGTCTTGGATTGATGAGCAAGGAGGAGGTGACCTCCATCGGATTGATGTTTCTTGGCAGTTCCAGCTCTCCAGTCAACGTGCCTTGTTATTGGCATTTATAGATGGATGACCTTTGGGCAAACATACATGGACCAAGTGATCTCCTTAAAAAAAAAAAGCTGTTGTGAAGTGAGGTTTGCCAAAGTGCAGGTGTGGTGTGAGAGAGACGAGCTACAACGTGTAGCACTTTCTGGAATCAACTGAATATATTTTTGTTCTGTATAGTGAAGTTTATAATGTTTGATGTCTTATTGTGTTTTAATTTGTTGGAAGCCATCCAGAGTGGCTTGGACAACCCAGTCAGATAGGTGGCTAATAATAATAATAATGGTTTTCCCAGCTGGATAAATAGATCTAAATTGTCATAAGACAGTTGTTCAGAAGTCGATTAATGAATCAGTAATAAAAATAATATTGTTTGTCAAAAATCAAAAGTGAGTGGAAATATGTGGAGGATTACTTGATTAAAGAAGGTATAAAAACAGAATTGGTGATTTGTCTAGAATGAGACACATAAGGGAATATATAGATGGATAGTATATTATATGACAGATTGATGCATTTGCTAGATGGTGGTATTGTATTGTATGGTGAGGAAAAGTAAGAAATGTTAAAACGTAGAGGGAAACGATATACAAATGACGGGGAGTCATTGTTTTTATTTTTTTATTTTTTGGGGGGGTTATTGGTTATCTTTTTTGTGATTGTGTTTGTATTGTATGATTTGCATTTTCTTTGTTGTATATTTGTGTGTGAATGTATTCTTTTAAAATATTTTGAAATAAAGATTATTTTATTTTTTAAAAAAATAAAATAATAATATTGTTTGTCATATCCACTATCATTTCATCATCTCCTATACATAACTACAGATTGGGGATAATTGAGTTCACTCCATATTTTACGTATATTGTCCAAATTTATAGCTCCTGGCATGGAAGGGATTGGTCCTTCAGATTTTGCACTTCTCGGAATGTTGCTCTACAGTTCTTGGCTCGAAAATGCATCCAAAATGCATATTTTGGGAGAAAAAATATTTTAAAATGTGTAAATTGAGATAAAAGGCATGCGCGCGTGTGTGTATCTTTTGTGATAAGTATATTATTTAAATGCACATTTTCAGCCAGATGAAATGCAGAAACAGGATGGGACAAACTCATGAATAAACTCATAGCAAATTGTCCTGAGCTAGAATTAGACTTACCTGTCAATCCTTAGCCCACTCATAGCACTAAAATCTTTAGTATAGGAGATACAGAGAGTGGAAGGATCACACTGAGCATCTAGGTTGTAAATTTAGACTGCCCCCCCCAACACACACACCCAGCCATGAAGGCTTGAACAAATGAGGTGATAATTCACTCTAGTCTCTCTGCATCTTGCCCACTTCAGAGGAATAATGAGCCTGCACTATTACTCAAGCACTTTCTCAACACTAAAACAAAGAGACCAGAAAAGAATTAAGCACTTGGTTTCCTCTAGATGTAAAACTTTTGAGAGAGAGAATTAATGCTCCTGCAATTCGTTGCCTAGTGATATCCCTGTAGCAATAGAGTTATATTTATGTTTCAACACATCTTTTGGAAAGTGAGAGAGAAAAGAAAGAGCACTGCAGGTACCTTTTTATGGCTTCTAGGGTTTTTGACCAAGTAGACTTAAATCAGAAGAAAGTCAGGACATGGATGCTTTAAGGGGAATGTAGCCAGACTATAAAAGAAGCGGATTTTTCCTTCTGTGTAATCTTTTATGTTTCTTCATTGTTAACAAAAAGGTGCCCTGGTATCTGCTTAAACTGGTTTTCTCATGTGTCTAACATGGCACTAGAGAGAGAAAAGGAAAACCAGATGAATGTTCATTCAGTAAAAATAGAATTACCTGGTGGATGTTGTCCATGCAGTATGTTCTGGAGTATCCTACACCCTTATTTGATTATGTTGATGAAATAACTGGCATAGCATTCTCTCCAAGTCGAGGAGATGTTATTAATCTCCCATTTCCTCATAATAAATGCTGGACTGTGGACAGGAGATGGCCAAAAGAGAGAGCCCGAGCAAGCCTTTATCTTTAATAAGGTGCAGAGCTAGTCTATAACTGTCAAGCCATGACAGAGGAGCGGTGCTTTTTGCTTGCCTGCTTGGAATAAAAAACGGGGTCCTTTGGCAAGCAGGGAAGGCAGTTTCATTCTCTCCTGGTTGGCACTGAGTGAAGAAGGGGCATCTCTGCCCTTTGAGCCAACAGTCGCTTGTGAGACGCTCTACAACCCGTATGTAATGGTGATGAGTCTACATCACAACAAAGTATACCTAAATGATGATGATCATAGAATAGAATAATAGAATCACAGAACTGTAGAGTTGGAAGGGACCGCAAAGGTCATCTAGTCCAACCCACTGTAATGCAGGAATCTTTGGCCCGATGTGGGACTCAAACCCATGACCCTGAGATTAAAAGTCTCATGATGTTGGTGCTGGTGCTGCTGCTGCTGCTATTACATTCATATCACACCTTTTCCGTCAAGGAGTTCATGGTGGCACATGTGGTTTTCCCTCCTCCTCATTTAACCCCTCTGTCAGGGATTGGACTCCAGGGGAAGACATGGAGGAGGAGGAATGGTGGTGATCACCCCCGTTCCTCTGACATTGCAGAAGAAGAGGAATGCAGCATTGATTTACAGCAGGGGTTTGAGGAGGGTCACAGCTCAGACAGACAAATACAGGGGCGTAGGAAGCCTCTTCGCTGCCTGGGGCGGCAAATGCCACACGGAGACACCCTCCTGGGGGCGTCAGCGTCATGATGCGTGCGTCGTGACGTCACGGCGCACGTCAGACGGACCGCGCATGCGCGGAAATGCCGCACATGCTCAGTCCGTCCGGGCAGCACTGCTGCTCCCGCAATGACCAAGTGAGCCGCCACTCGCTCGGCAGCTCACTCGGTCGCCACGGGAGCAGCAGCACCGGCTCGGATGTCTGGGCATGCGCAGTGTATCCAGGCCAGCAGTGACTGAGCGAGCAGCAGCTTGTGGGGCTGCCCCGGCCATCTGTAAAGCAGCACAGATGGGGTGCCGGGGGCGGGGCTCGGCTTGGGGAGTGGCCACTGAGTGTCACCCCCCTCCCCTGGAACCGTTGGGAGATGTTAGGAGAGGGGGGAGGAGAGGCAGAGCAGCCAGCTGACACATTGTCACTGGAGAATATTTCTGACCCCCCTTCTCCCAGAACTCCGCATTCATTAAGGGTGCGGGAACAAAGGACTCAGAGACAACTGGCCATGAGAGACCACTGTAAGGGGGGATGATGTTGCTAGGAAGGAGGGAGGAGCTCAGTTGGAGCAACGCCATTATTATGGCATTCTGCGTTCTTTTGTCTCTCACTATTATGGATGAACAAACTCATTAAAAAGGACTTTATCTCGTTTTTCTCTGCTTCTTGTTGCCACTGGGGAAGGAATAGAATTCACGAAGCCCTGACACCCTATGATGTAGAAAATTTGATACTAGATTCTTGATATAGATTTCATTTTAATTGTTTCATGCATTTACTCTGTAGGATTATGTATCAATGAGCCCTGTGTGGTAGGTTAGCAACAACTGTCCCAAGGTCACCCAGTGAGCTTCATGTGGCTAAGAGAGGATTTGAACCCTGGTCACCAAGATCCTACTCTGACACTCTAACCACTGCATCACAGTGGCTCTATAGTGTAGCATGGATGAATCAGGCTGCCATATGCTTACTTGGGGGTAAGTTCTGTTGAACTCAATGTGGCTTGCCACTGAGTAGACATACAGAGCATTTCTCTACACAGATGTTCATAGATAGATTCAGTCTGAGATGCTTGGGCCTATGCTCACATTTCAATGCAATTTTGATGAAAACCTGTGTACATCACACTTCCTGAAACAACATGCAAGCTGGAAAGCAGCCCTCCTTTGAAATTCACACTTCTCTGAATTTGGTGGTTCAATTTTCCTACCAAAGAGCTCATACAAAATTGCATATATTTGTGAAAACAATGTACAAACATACATACAGGGAGGGGGGTAGTTGCTTGCAAAATTGCATGTATTCGTAAATATAATGTACAAAACTGCATTCAGTTATGAGAAATCTGCTTCATAAATGCATGTAATAGGACAAGCTAGGAACAAAAAATGTGTATAATAAGACAAGTTTGGTACAAAAACGAATGCGTCAGAAGAAATGCATATTAAAATGTATATAGATGTTTATGTAGACACCCCCCCCCAGTTGCAAACCTATACTGAAATAAACCAAATTTAAGATTGGGGGGAAATGAGAACTTAAGAGAAACCCAAACTGAAAGATTGATCTACCCCTACTCATAAGTCATTTCTATCGCATTTCTGCATTGATTTTCAATTTACAGGGGAAATGAAAATTCACCTTGAAATACAATTGTGTATTTGTGCTGCAGAGCTGATGACAGTTATATGACTCATTTACAAGACCTGAAGACTGTATAAATCACAATCTTAACCTTGCCAACAATTCTCCCCCCCCCACACACAGTACAAGTCTCAGACATCACCCTTCACCTGCAAAGGTATTCCCCTCCTTGTTTTCCTATCCTCTCTTTTCCACACTTACCTGCCTGTGGGTAACAGCCAACAAAGTACTACTCAGAGTAGACCCATTGAAAATAATGGATCTAAATTAGTCATGTCCATTAATTTCAATGGGTCTACCTAATGCTGGATACAACCCGATGTGACCTATTTAAGCCCACAAAGGGGGGTGGTGGTGGCACACTTTAAGAATGAAGGCACCTTGAGTACAAATTTTGAATTCCTACTTGGTCCCATTTGTGGCAGCCAGTTAATCTGACACTGCTTTTTTAAAGAGGATGGGATTATTCAGGGTTTGGGCCCCTTGGCTCTCTCATACACTAGATCCATGGCTACCTTTTTTATACTGACTAATGTCTGTTTTTTCTGGTCCTCGATGATATGCCCCATTCCATTTTGTGTTGATATGTCTGTGTGAAAGAAAGAATGCACAAAAACTCCTTGGACAAATATTTTATAAAATGTAGAATATGTACTTTTAAATATATATATATTTCTGTATTATCCATAAAATGCATATTTTGTACACACTTGTTTTTTTTTTTTTAAATGGAATATTTTTTTAAAAATTAATTTTGTGCGCATACTTTTTGCACCCAGAAAATGCACTGCAGATCTTGGAGAAATAGACAATAGACAAAGGGGATCTGTGTCCTCATCAGCAATGAAGTTTGGGAGCATCAGATCAGGACAGTCAACTGCGAAAAACAGACAGAACAAATTTCTTTTCCATTCCTCTTTTTAGGTTACCTTGATTGCTATAAGGCGAACTAGGAACAAGGGCTTGGAGAGCAAGTACTGTAACTTTCTTCCCTTAGTTCAGCAAGTTTTAAGAAGTGGGGAGGGGGTGGTGGTGGAGCATCCTAACAGCTATATATGAGTTTTTATATCATATGCAGCTGCCAAAACATACACACACACACAATCTATTTTAAAAAGTTGGCAATCATTATTTAATGTTAGAATTCTGTTGATTTTAATGCCATCAGCTTGTCTCTTATGAGGGGATAACGCTTTATAAATGACAAAATGACAGGCAGATAAAGGCCTTAAAATAACTCTCTGTCATTAAAAAGCAGTGGTGGGTTTCTTTCTAAGGTGGGTGTTTTAACTTGTCAGTTTTGGGTGTCTACATTTATACAATGACTTTTTTTTTGGTCTATCTTGGAAGTCAGTGTTTATAAGCCAGTTCCACGAAGGTGTCCCTTTTCCCAGCAAAAATAGGATCATTTCCTCACAGCTTGAACCTGAGGCAGCTACTCATTACAGAACAAAGGGTTGTAGTCAATGATAATTCTGCTCAGAGTAGACTCATTTGATTTAATGGACAGGGATGCCAGTAAATTGCACACACAGTTTACAGTAATGGCTCATACAATTCACATATCCCTGTGTCATGGATAAGGACAAGGACGAAGAAATCTATTTTGGTGTATCTCTTCTACCCTATCTTAAATTCAGTTGGTCACATTACTGTAGTAGTAGTAGTAGTAGTAGTAATTTATTTGTACCCCGCCCATCTGGCTGGGTCTCCCCAGCCACTCTGGGCAGCTTCCAACAAATATTAAAATACATTAAAATATCACAGATTAAAAACTTCCCTAAACAGGGCAGCCTTCAGGTATTTTCTGAATGTCAGGTAGTTGTTTATCTCCTTGATAAGGAGTGTGTGTGTGTATTCTCACAAAGACAATTAGCATTTTAGTGTACAGTGGTACTTTGGTTCTCAAATGCAATCTGTTCCGGAAGTCCTTTCCAAAGCCAAAGCATTCCAAAACCAAGGCGCGCTTTCACATAGAAAGTAATGAAAAATGGATTAATCTGTTCCAGACTTTTAAAAACAACCCCTAAGACAGCAATTTAACATGAATTTTACTATCTAACGAGACCATTGATCCATAAAATGAAAGCAATAAACAATGTACTGCAGTCACACACACGATCAATCAATCAGTAGCTGAACTGGGTTCCACACAGTCACAAAAATAAAAGAAAAAGAGCTGCAAAAAACAAAAACACAAAATAAATAGCAATAACAGACAGACCTCAGCGTAACACTCAAAACGGAAGTGTGGCACTCAGATCGGAAGCATAACGCTCAAAATGGAGCATGTTCGACTTCCAAAAAAAGTTCACAAACCGGAACACTTATTTCCAGGTTTTGCAGTGTTTGGGTTCCAAGTTGTTTGAGTACCAAGGCGTTTGAGAACCAAGGTACCACTGTAAATTTCTTGCAATGTACACATTTTTGCATGCAATTCCCCCTAATACCATGTCTTTTGTATATTCTTGTCACTGATATGTGCACTTTTATGTACACTTCCCCCTACCATATGCATTTTTGTGCACTTTTTGTTTGTTAGAGAACTGCGTCACAAACTTGGATGAAAGCAAGTCTTGAGGGTTAACTGTATAAATCACGATCTTAACCCTGTCCATGAGGCCCCCACATAGAGTGCAAGTCTCAGGCATCACCATCCACCGCAAATATATAACTGTGTTCCAGCTTACTTCATGCTCTGAAGTAAGTATAAATTAGGTAACTATGCATTCAAAAGTGAGCATGACCCAGTTTCTCCCCTATCCCTAAGCACTGGGACACCCACAGCTCAACATCTCCTGTGCTTAAACGTGAAGAATTATCTGGGGACAACAAGTTTAGAGAAGAAAATGTACGGAATCAACTGCATGTTACTTTGATAGCCTGCCACACAACTATAGTGTGGCTGGGGTCAATTAATCTCACCTGGGCTTTGTATGCTATCTCTATTTAATCACACACACAAATGTTCTTCACAGTTTGTGTGTAGCCTATGATCTTTGGGGTGTCTCCCCACATCTTCCAAAGAGAAATAGTGCTGGAAAATGTGCGTTTCTACCCTGACTTCTGTTTCATCAGTTCCAGCATTGTGGTGCTATCTTCATTTTAACTTGATAAAATATGTTATTTTGTGATAAGGAGCCAGGGGTCTTTGTTGAATCTTGCTAGCGTGAGGTTTAAAAGAGCCAGGGAAGATGATGTCCTTAAGCCTTTCTGGGAGAAATTTCACACTGGGTCAAAGCAGAGACTGCATTCCTATGCTGGGGCAAATCTGACTGACTGACTGAGAACTATAGCCCTGACCTCTGGTTGCCACTGCAGAATAGGAAGAAAATGGTCAAGGGGGTGGCAAATGCCTCAGTGCAACTTGCCCGAGATAGATGAGTAAAGACCATTTGCAGAACTGGATTTGTGGGCCTTCATCCTTGTTTCCTTCCTGATGGTAGGATGAGGGGGTGAGCAGCACTCCAGGAATCCATTGGTCTGCTGATGTTCTGTGCTGGGATAGAGGAAATTTCAGATCTGCCTCTATGTTTTGCTTTAGATCTGGGGAAGGAAAACTTGGGTTTGCAAACTGAATGCAGCCCTCTATGTCTGGCCCTTGGGAGTATCAAGGTTCCTCCCTTCTGGAAGGTTGCCTTCAGAAGCCACACACCCTCTCTCCAAGCCTTGCCTTTCACAAGGCCTACTTCACACCTTCCCTGGGTGCTTTTGGCAGGTTGAAGTGTGTCTTTGAACTGCAGGAATGCCTCTTGCTTGCTTGGGTGAAGAATGGAGAATGTGTGTGTGTGTGGAAGGCTTTGATTTTTGCATGGCTAGAATGTAGCCTACTGAACAAAGGTAAGAATGTTGGAAGTCTGGGTACAACTCAGCTTGCAAGGAGTTAAGATAGTGTAAGGAACCTCCAGATTCTCAGACTATCCCTGTACTGTATCTTTATACTGACTTCCTTCTCTATATCTTTGTTGTTTAGACCGAGGTGCCTAAGGTTGCATGTTATTTACAACTTCCTCATTCATTTTTCTCAGACCTCAAGATGACAGGTTATTCTGGAGTTATCCTCTGAGAACAAAGGAGCAAGCATAGCTGCATTGGCCTCCTCTGAATTAGTTAGGTTAAAACTAGAAACTTTTCTACTCAAGTTATGTACTTCTTACAATAAACTACTTTATCGTTTGTCTTACTCTAGAAGCATCTCTGTTTGATTGCAACAGTTAATTAGATTCACAAACTGTGTGTTGCACACTTTGCGTAAGAAAGAGCTCTATTAGGCAAGAGGGCTCACTCTTCCCAAGCTTATTCCACACTTCCTCTGAGTGTTTTTGGCAGCTTCTTGCTTGCCTAGATGAAGAATGGAGGACGTGTGGGTGGAAACCTTTGATTTCTGCATGACTGGAATGTTGCCTTCTGAACAAAGGTAAGAGGTCCTGCCTACCAATGACATGCGGCCTTCAAAAGGTTACTCATAAGGGAATGCATCCCTCAGCCTGAAGAAAATGATTGTCCAACCCTACTTTAGGTATTTAGAGATCAGTGACACCTCCTGATAAATTTGCTAGATTCCCGCCCCCCTCTTTGTGTTCTATGGAATTTTTGCTTGCAGATAAATTTTCAAATGTGCTTCAGTATTTCACATTTGTCAAATTTTGAGACATATCTATTATTTGAGTGTGTTAAATAACAGTAAGCTTTTCTTTTAAAAAAATTATTTTTATTTTTCTTCCCTTCCAAATTCTATCTTCTTAGTTGCTTATCATGGGAAGCTGACACTTTGATAATTAGTGCCAAGAGAACTTGTTATGACATTTTGTTTGTACTGATGATTTGATTAGTTAACAAAATAACACACACACACACAGAGAGAAGAAAGAAAACCAGTTGTATCTATCTGCAGCAGCCAATTGGGCTTAAATTAATGTTGCTACAAAGGCTTCTGTCGTAATTCATTTTCATTACATAAAATCCTGTCTCAATGCAGTGTCTGATGATGGCAACATCATTGTCTTCTGAATTAGTTGGGTGATGAGTGTTTTATCATGTGGCACTCTGAATTAGCAGTTAAGTTGTTAGTCCTGTTGTTCTCTATGGTTCAGCAGTACATGGGTTGTAAGTGTGTGTATATCATTAAGGATGGGGAAGGAATCTGTTTTAAATGGATTTATACATGAAATCTTTTGGTTCCGACCCAATTCTTGCTTGCATCAGATCGCCTATTTCTCTGAGCAATCACTTATGTCTTAAAGGCTTTTTCTTGTTGTTTTTTTTAATATAAAACACTGACTAATTATTTGCAAAATAAAGTACATGAACAGCATCAGGTAGCATGCAATATAGAACCCAAAGAGCTGCTGCCAGCCAAAGTAAGCATTACTGAGCTCAGTGGAATAATAGTCTGATATGGTATGAGGCAGCTTCCTAACAATAACTACATTATATAATTACAAAGCCCAGCTAATTATATGTAAATAAATAAATAAATCACATATGCATTAGGGCTCTGTGCCTGTTTCAGCTGAGGCCTGAGCCATATCAGGCACATTCAAAGGGACTAAAAAAAATGGGTACAGACAGCCACAGACTGCTGCAAGTCAGATTGGATGACCAGAGAGGAAGGAGAGACAGACAGTGGGAAAACTCTGAGCTTAATCAAATATAGCTGCCACACATTACTGGGATTTGAAAGGTGGACTTGACATCCGGGGGAAATTTCCAAAAGGCGGCGCTTTGTCCTGGAGAAATCGGGGGAAAAGCTCAACAATTTTTGGGTTTTCGGGCTGCATGCTGGTGAAAGTGTGCTTTGCTGTTTGATTAAATTATCAGACAGTCCAAGTCTGCAGATAAACATGAATTGCATCTTTAATTTGCCATGGTTAGCCTCAGACATTAACAAAGTTTGGTACCAGTGGCTTAAATCATTTAGTCATTTTGAGGATTTGGCTTTTATTTGCAGATCAATCATCTGGATCATGTAAGTGTCTTATCTAGAGGCTATTTAAAGTAATGGCTGAAGTAAGAACAAAAAAAAATGTGTCAATGTCTTCTCCACCCAGGCACATACCAAACCACCCTAATAGCAGTTATTCTGCTATGGTAGTTAGACAGTGCTATCCATTGCAAACACTGGCTTTTTATAACTTGGCTGTAAAAATGTATCTGGGGTGTTTCATCAAGAAGCTCCAGAATGCATACATTTATGTGCATGGATGTGACAGACATTTTCTTCTCATAATTTAACACAGGAATGAGGCCGTCTAGAACAGTGTTTTTCAACCACTGTTCCGCGGCACACTAGTGTGCCGCGAGATGTTGCCTGGTGTGCCGTGGGAAAAATTTGTTTATTTGATTCCTATTCAAGAGAATTACTTTATATATAGTCAATATAGGCACAGAGTTAATTTTTTTAACATTTTCTAATGGTGGTGTGCCTCGTGATTTTTTTCATGAAACAAGTGTGCCTTTGCCCAAAAAAGGTTGAAAAACACTGGTCTAGAAGTTGTTGGATGCCAAACCCTATCATGGCTCCAACCACTGGGCACGCTACCTGTGGCAAATGGGGGTTGGAGTCCAAAAATATCTAGAGAGTTGCAGGTGCACCACCCCTGCTTTAAAGAGAACATGTGAGTTATAACCAGTGCTTTTTAAATATAAAAATCAGTCACCTTTTTTGATGGACAACCCTAAGTTGTTGAGCTTCTTTCAGAAGGATGCCAAAGTTGTTGAAATTTTTTTAGGGAGCCACCTAAAACTCGTGCCGTGTCGTCTCACTTAAAGAGCTTCTTTCAGAAGAAAATAAAAGTGCCCAACACATCAGGCACCAACTCTGCTAATTGTGTCACAGTTTATCCTATGCATCTCTACCCAAGATCAAGTCCAGATGAGATTAGTGGGGTTTACTCCTCTTTATGCATGTCCAGGATTGCAGCCTTAGCAGAACTTCCATTTCCTTTTGATGCTTCTCTGTGCTTTGAAAACATTTAGTAAGATCTGAGAGAGTACTTTTCCGTGCTTTGTAAAGTGCCCTTAGTGGTAGCTGGCAAGAGCTTGGAAGCAATGTATCGGTGATGATTTCTAGCACAATCTGTGGCAAGGATGTGTAGAATCTCTTACCTTGCAAAAGAAAAGAAAAAATGATGGTGTTTATTATTGCTTGTGCTATTATTGTTATTGTTGTTGTTGTTGGTGTTGTTGTTATTATTATTATTATTATTATTATTACTGCTACAGTCGCTAACAAGCATCTACACAATTGATCACTTTGAAAAAGAAAAAAAATGCCTAATCAGCTCACCCCCAACTGCTTTATTCATCCCTGAATATCTCAGAGAGCACTTCCGTTCCTTCCTTCTCCTCACCCATCGCCCTTCTGCGCTGTTAAATAGTGAAGGATTTCATGCTTCTTTAGAAACTGATAACAAGTGGTAGTTTGTAGCAACAGTACTCATAGCAGCCCCTGGGGCTTAGGTCTATCTGTGGAATTCTAATTCAGGGTTCCACAGGCAGCTGGTTTTCTCCCCTGCCCCCCCCACCAGCAGCTTGCCCCAAAACTCACAACACTTCATAAGGAATTAAGTTTTTCTCCATCCTTGATATGTGGCCCATCTTCACAGTACACATTCCCTAATTTAGTAGCCATAATGTTTTTCTTTCTTTTTCCCCAACAGGGCTACAGGAAAATATCCTGCTCGTCCTTTGAAATAAAATTTTGAGGTTCCAGAGTATTGTACTTTTATTGCTTTTTTAATGTATTAATGTTGTTCAGTGCTTAGCCTTTGAGCTAAAAAAAAAAAGCAGTATATAATCATACCACAGTACCCCCAAAGCCCAGACCTTCTGCAGTCCTCGTCCTGAAATACAAATAAGTTAAATGTCAGGAGAGTCAATGCTAAAATTCTATGATTCTGCAGGACAGATAAAAGGAAGTAATTTTCAATGCAGTACATAGTTAAACTGTGGAACTCACTTCCACAGGAGGCACCGATGGTTACCAATGTAAATGGCTTTAAAAGAGGATTTGGGAAATTTATGAAGGATAAGGACATCAATGGCTGCTAGTTATGATGGAGACTGTTATCTGTTTCCATGACTGGAGGCAGTAAAGCTTCTGATATGCCAGTTGCTGGCAACCACAGGAGAGAAGAGTGCACTTCTGCTGGGGTCGTGTTTGGAGGTTTCCCACAGACAATTAGTTGACCACATGAGAATAGGATGCTGGAATAGATGGACCAGCAGCCAGGCTCTTATTTTGTTCCTAAGCTACTCACCATGATGGTTGTGTGCTATCTCCACTGTTGGAGGCAGTATATCTATAAATGTCAGTTGCGAGTTGATAACCCACCACCCGCGTGGAGTAAATAAGACACAAGGACACATGATTTTAGGTTAATGGGCAAAATAAGGCCACAACTTTATTGGTTACAGCATGTGAGTGGTATTGGCTTAGGCATTGGACAAGAGCATAACACTTGACTCCACCCCGTCCTGCGGGGAGTCACTTTAGGGTTAACAACCAGTGGGAGGAGCTTGTTGATGCAAATACAACTGGAAGCTTCCCCTGACATCACCGGGTATTGTGCCATGGCCCTAGCCACTAGCAGGGCATCAGACAGGATCAATGACCACCGGATCCCTTTAAAGGGATACGCCTAGGAGGTAGGTGATGGCCACAACCTGACCTCCAACATACCAAGCATATTACACCACATATTGAATATTCCAATGCCTAACCGCCAATACCATAAAGTTGTGACAGATTGCTACGAGGTAGGTGAAAAAACCAAGAGGCCGGAGCCAATTTGCCAAATGGATTTTAAAAAAAAAAACTCCTACCAGGCCTTGTGGGCAACCAAGGCGGCCAACCGAAGTCCATAGCAAGGTCAAAAGCGTAGCAAAACCTAAATGCAGCTAGACTCCACCCCTCAGCTAGCCCTATTGGCCAGCAGAGGGGCTTGGCAGAGAGGAGCTGACACAGGGGGCCAAATACCCCCCCCTGCAAGCGCGGGAAACAGCTCCCACTCACAACTCCTCCCCTCTGCAAGGAGGAGAGGTCCTGCTGGGAACCACAAGTGGTGAGGGGGCTGTTGTGCTCAGGCCATGCTTGTGAGCTTCCTGGAAGCATCCAGTTGAGAACAGGATACTGGACTAGAGAGGCCACTGGCCTGATTCAGCATCCAGGCTCTTCTTTTGTCCTTATCTCTCTAGCAAGAGGCATTATCACAACTGAAGGACATGTTTCAAACAGGCAAACACATTCAATGGACAATGATAGGTTTATTGCCTGTGGAGAGTCCCAGGGGCTGAACAGAGAGGCTGGGAGGGCTGCATTTGACCCTGTACCTGAGGTACCACACAGCTGCTCTAGACAGTAAGGATGAAAAAGAATTATTTCTTATTGGTGTCAAGGCATTCACTTAAAGCATGTAAAGGGTGAAACATGGGACAGGACAGGGGTGTTGCATGCAAGCCACAAATCTCGCAGTCGCTGGTCCGGTCTTCTGGCTTTTGAACAGTTAGTACAAAGTTCTGAAGAGGGTTCTTTGGAACATTCAATTGATGCTGAAGGGCTGTAGCTCAGTGGCCTTGCAAGCAGAAGTTCCTAGGTTCAACTCATGAAGGGATCTCCAGGTAGGGCTAGGAAGGACTCCCTGCCTGAAATCCTGGAGAGCTGCTGCCAGTTAGTGTAAACAACACTGAGCTTGATGGACCAATGGCCTGACTCGGTATAAGGCAACTTCCTACATTCCAATGTTAAGTTAATGCTTTTGACTAATTGTTGATTTCCCACTTGTACACTGCTGTTCATATGTTTCTTATACATCTTTTTGGCCTTTGTGGAATTTTGACTCATCAGTCTGGTTTTGATGGCCAATGCTTTGGCTGGTTTCTACACAGCCTCAGTCACGTTCTTGAAAAGGCAGCCTATAAATAATGTAAATGGAATGAATGCATAAATATACAAGTGGTGCCTATAAAAATGACTAGGATTTTTTACACAATATGTGATACAAACTAGGAGTTTTTAGGCTGCATACTTTTTCTCTTTTTTACACTGGGTATGCTGTGAGTGATGAGGAAAGTCTTTGATCTCTGCTGTGTTTGGCAGTGAAAGGAAATAGCTCAAGGATAGTCAAAGAAGAGGCCATTTAGAGACAAATAAGAGATAGGGTGAAGGTCAGGCTGGGCAACAGAAGCATGTGTGTGGCAGACTGTGTTTAATGCCTGATTCCAAATTGCATTTCCCCCCATTTAAATGGGTCACATTTCTCCCCCAACCCACTAAAAATGACCTCCCCTTAAAGAAAGTCTAAAGATCAGTGTGCATTGCTATTTCAAATTCAAGTGCACAGTTAAATAAAACCATCCCAAGGCAGCAACCCCCAGAAATTGTGTGTGTGTGTGTGTGTGTGTGTGAGAGAGAGAGAGAGAGAGAGAGAGAGAGAGAGAGAGAGAACACATTGCCAAAAGTATTGGTGAAATTTCTGCTGCTGCCACTTATTGCATCTAAGTAGGCAGTTTGCTAGATAGTTTGTTCAGTTGCATTAGTAACTGCTGTAGCTACTCCAAATACACCCTCCAAAGCTGTGAAAATAAGGAGGAAATGCCATAGCTCAGTGGTAGAGAGCACCTGCTTTGATTGCAGAAGGCCCTAGGTTCAATCTCCAGCACCTCCACGTATGGTTGTGAAAGAACCCTGCCCGAAACTTCAGAGTTGCCAGTCAGTGTAGACAATATCAATCAAAATGGACCAATGGTTCGACTTAGTTTGAGACAAGTTGCTTCGTTCTATTGCTTAGTGTTTGGGCACCTGCTTTGCATGCAGAAGGTCTCAGGTTCAATCCTCAGCATCTTCAGGTATGACTTTATGGGACCCCAATTTGAAAGCCTGTGGAGCTTCTGCCAGCCAGTGTTGGCAATACTGAGAAAGCTAGACTAATGGTCTGACCCAGGCGAGGAAGCTTCCTATGTACCTTCCCATGTCCCTCAGACCACAAATTTCTACTGAATGGAAATCAACATGTTAACTACTATTTCAAAGGTATTTGCAAATGTAATTGTGGGAGAAAGAACAGATGAGATTTTCCTACTAAACCTTTGTCCTCATTGCACAATGTCTTTAACTCCATCAACCTGATGGCACAGGTGTTTCCAAAACTCTCTTCTCCTCACCGCTGTGTTAATATCTTTAACCTGACAGCCCAAAGAGGCATTTCCATGCATTATTTATATATTGCTCCTTAGCCAGAGTCCAGAATCTGTATGTTAGTTTTATTAAATCACCTTGCAACTTGATAATCATCATTTTATTTGCACAACCTGCAGCCTCTGATACTTTGCTCAAGACAATAATTTTAAGACAATAATTTCATAGACTTGCTCTCTTTTGTTCTAATAATATGCTGGAGTATGTAACGGCAAGCATATCCATGTAGGAAATTAATCCCATGTTAACTCCCCTTCCAGACATTCTGCTTTGAGTAAGTTTTGTAAGAACAACATTCAAGCAGTGTATAAATCTATTGGGAGTGGGAGAGCAAGAACATGTGCTGTTTACCCCCACATTTTCTTTTTTACTGTAAGAGAGCTGACCCTATGTGTAGAACTTTACTTGCCTAGGGTTTATCTGTGTAGTTGGAACCCTGGTTTTTCAGGGGTACACAAAGAGAAGTTGTGTATTTATGTGTTTCCAGGATTGTGTACCTGCTTCAACATCTGTTGTGATCTGGAAGTTTTCTCCCCTGTGCTGAGGTGGGGAGCCTTTTTAAGGAAGCGCAGCTGGTGCTATGAGTTGCTATCAGTTGGCAGGACCACAAAGGTGGAGCCTCAACTTGCAAAAGACTTGATTGCCTTGTGAGAGGCTGGCTGCCTCCCAAAAAATTGTCCTACAAGGAGCAGAATATGTGAAAAATGGGGTTGGTATGCCAAGGAGGAAACTACTATTGTCATCACTCTGTGCAGGGCTGGTGAGGAGGAAGAGAATCTGGGTGAACTTAAACCCCTTCATCTCCATATCTCAAACTACTGGGTGGAGAGTGAGACACAGGGAGGACAATGGGTTGGAACTGAGAGACACGGGGCTTCTGTGGCCACAAGGACATAGGATCCTGCTTTAGACTGTGATGAAATTCACACCATACACTTAAATCACTATGATATCACTTTAAACAGCCTTGGCTTCACCCAAAGAATTTTGGGTGCTGTAGTTTGTGAAGAGTGCTGCAAGTTTTTTAAAAGGTAGAGGTAAAGGTACCCCTGACCATTAGGTCCAGTCGTGGATGACTCGGGTTGTGGCACTCATCTCGCTCTATAGGCCGAGGGATCTGGCGTTTATCCACAGACAGCTTCCAGGTCATATGGATAGCATGACTAAGCCACTTCTGGCGAAACCAGAGTAGTGCATGGAAATGCCGTTACCTATTTATCTACTTGTACTTTGACGTGCTTTCGAACTGCTAGGTTGGCAGGAGCAGGGACCGCGCAATGGGAGCTCACCCCGTCACGGGGATTCGAACCGCCGACCTTCTGATCGGCAAGCCCTAGGCTCTGTGGTTTAGACCACAGTGCCACCATTCCCTTCCCAGAGCTACAACCTCCTGAGTAGTTTAACAATTTGTCTCTCTTCACAGGAAACTTGGGAATTGTAGCTGTGAGCGGGGGGTTGGAGTCTCCTTAACTTCTCTCAGTATCCTTAGCAAACTTTTGGGGAAGTCGTGGCTGTTTAAAATAGCATGGTACTGTTTAAAATGTATGGTGTGGCTGTGGCCTAAGTCAGGCCACTGGTCCATCCAGCCAAGCATTCTCACTGACTAGCCATGACTGCCCAGTTCTAGCTGGAGCCACCAAGGATTGAGCCAGAGACCATGTGCCAGCAAAACATGTGATCTGCCATTGCTGTGCTTCAATTTTATTATGGCAGGAAAAAAGGGGGAAACTGCATGCTGGGGAGCAGACCCAATTTGGGGGAAAGCGCTGTGTGCTAGAAACAGATAGATCTGGCCACCCTTGGTCCTTACACATTTGTGGTTATTGGTCAGTGACCCTCACTCCTAAGAACAGCATGCTATTTAACACCACGGTGCCGTCTTTGATTGTTGCAGAGTTCCAGAGGTGTACAAACTAGAGTAAGACAGATTAGTGGTGAATCATACCAAATAAGAGGAATTAATTGTAGAAAGCTCAACCTTTCCCCTGTATAGTGGCATAGATGCAATGTTTGATAAAGACGATACATTTTCATGTGCTCTGTGCTGTTTTGCAACAATGGGAAAGGGTTACCATAGTAATTCAGAATAAAGTATTACATTTCACTTGGTTCAAGGAAAACAATATATTTGAGCGAGGACTAATTACCTCTTTTTTTATTCCAGGTGACAAAAGCCAATATATCACACTTAGCCACTAAGAGAACTCCATTTCAGTAAACTAATTAAACTAATCCTATCTGCACTCATTATTCTCAGTTCTACTAAATATTTTAACAGGGTAGATTTATTTTGTTACATAAATTACATCATACTTAAGGAAAACAGTTTGCAGTTTGACTGTGTTATTTTGGGATTATTATTTTTTTAAAAAAATAAATATTGGTTGGGAAAAAGTGCTAAATGAAATAATTTTACAGGCCATTTTGAGGCTTGCAAATTATTGTCAGTATAGCTCCTTTAAAATGTGATTGCTTTAATGAACTACTATACTCTCCTTGTCATTTCAGTTGATAATTTCCAATGCTCTTTCTATTTATTTATGTATGTATCTATGCATCTATTTTATTCAGCCTTGTGAACCCCCTCGGTGTCCCAAGGCATCTTGCAGTCAAAATACTTGAATCTTAAATACATGTTTTTCTTTTTAAAAAACACAAACTCTTAAAAATAAGAGGCTGGCTGTGCATAGATCATCAGATGTCAGATTAAATAGCATGTCCCAGGGCAGAAATGAGTTTTCCCCAAGGGTCAGTCTGAGAAAGGAGCAAGGTGAGCTTTCTGCTGCCTTCATCCACCATCATCCACTATTAATATCCCAAACAAAAATTCTTCTTCGCTCCCCTGGGCTAGTGACTTGTTCATGCTAATCTGTATTAACCAAATCTGGTAATCAGAATCACTGTGCCTAAAGGATTGTCTCCTCCTGTATCAATCTAGCTCCACTGATTAAGATTAGGAACATAGGAAATGACCTTATACTGAACCAGGTTTTTGGTTCATCTAGCTCAGACTGTCTGCTTTGCCTAGCAGTGGCTCTCCAAGGTTTCAGCCAGGATGGGGGTATCTCCCAGCCCTACCTGGAGATGCTGGGGATTGAATGTGCAACCTGTTTTACGGGAAGCATATGCTCTGCCATTGGTCCATGGCTTTTCCATAGCAGGGGACTATTATTCACCATGTTCTACTACTGACAGAGATGTTGCTGGCTGGGAAAGCCTGCAGCCTTCCTGTGTAGGACTCCTATTTATTAACATATCTATTAGTAATAAAGAAGTCAGATTGCAGGTAGTCATATTGGTCTTTGGGGTGGAATTAGTAGCTTGTTCAATACTCTGTAGTATTTTAAATGGTCTTCAGAAAGTTATCACCTTATTGTCTCTCTAGGATTTAGTACTATTAGCAGTACTGGCTGGGGTCTGTGGGTGACGATTATTCTAGATAAACGTACATGTAGAAAATAAGATTCATTAATAATTGTCAAAGTAGAAAGGAAATTTTGGTAACATTTTATACGTAGGGGGCAGGGGTTTTGTTATTCCTGCATTACTTTCCCTGTGACCAAGGTACAGTTAACAGGCAGCTAGTCTGGTGCTTCAGTACCTTGGAGAGTTCCTAAGGACAGGTGAAGATGCTTCAGCAAAAGCCAAAGCTCAGCTGAGTCCTTATATTACCCATTATGGCCTCCGGAAGCCCTGCCTTTTGAGTGAAGCTGCAAGATATTTCAATGTATTTCCTCACACCTTGGAATTGTGCATTGTGGCACAACTGAAAGGCTTCCAGAGGTGTTGGCTTCTGCAGATGGCATCTTTGGTAGAATGAAGAACCTTGGACAGCTGATAGGTTGCATGATGCTTAAATAAGATGTAACAGAAATGAACTGCCATCCAGATTTCTTGTAATTCTTAATGTAATCTAAAAGGAATAATAGGAAACCATAAACTAAGTAGGAAGGGCATTGTTGGAGGGAATGTTGGAGAGATCTAGGTTTCAACATCCCAAACTCTACAATCCTTTGGATTGCATGGTAATCTTTGTCTGCCTTTTAGCAATTAACAGGAATAAGAGGAAAAGTCATTGCAAGTTCTTGATATCTCACAAGCACATCCATAATTGCACTGTTTCAACAATATGTTTATTTATTATGCTTATGTAATTAAATAAGAAGAGCTCTGCTGGATCAGTCTAGTGGTCCATCTAGTCCAACTTCGTGTTTCTCACAGAGGCCAACCAGGTGCCTCTTCTGGAAAGCCAGACCTGAGTGCAACAGTGCTCTACCCACATGTGATTCCCAGCAACTGGTATCCCGAAACATACTGCATCCAACAGTGGCAACAGTGCACAGGGTTAGTAGCCCCTGATAGCCTTATCACCTTTCTTCTATCAAGGAACCCAAGGTGACATAGGTGATGCACAGTCTGCTCACTTTCAGCATGCACACACTGCATCATGTGCTTCCAGATTATGTCCTGGGACCAATTTGTGCATTTTCTTTCATATCGATGTCTCCGACCCAAAGACTTCTGGTGTCTGGAGTTTAGCTGAAGCATTGCTGAGCACAGCTAAGAAGGTATAATGCCTAAGTGGCACTTCAAACTAAATTGCTGCCTACTTATACACATGTAATGCAATTAAATCAAGAAGCTGTAAGCCTCCTAAATCGGGTAAGTTTAACAGAGGTGTTTGCACTTAAGAAATCTGCCACCATGCCTCCCCACCCCCCATCGTGATAAAACAAAGGAAATGCAGGCAATAAAGAATTCATCAAGATGAATTTACAGTGTACATAATTCCCCATGAAACTGGAGAGAGATGGGGGGAGGGGGACTGAGAAAGAGAGAGAGAATCACTAATTGTACTGATGTTGATAAATTATTTGCTGCTGAGGAATAATGGGGTTCTAATTCTGATGTCGCTTTCTGTGCAATTTATTTTAAAAGTCTACAGCATCTGCTGTGCAACGTTAGAGCGCTGAGCAATGCAAGTTTGGGGCTGTATTTTCTGAAAGATGCTCAGACACAACTAGAATTAATTGCATTTTCAACTGATGGATTCCTTGAAAATCTAAAATGAAGGGAAAGGAAGACTTGACAGCTGATTTGTATGTTGTCACAGCCTAAGTGCTTTGGGTCATAGTTCCCTAACACAACTCTCCTCTGCTGAGTTATCTCCATATTCTGCTTGCCAAGTCCACTCTGCCAGCTTGAATTAATAGTACTGTAATTCATCTTCTCAGCATCAAGTGAACATCAATAAATACTTTTTGCTGACATGGTTACCCTGCTTTGCACATCACTTGCATTGTGTATTGAGCAGTGAAAAGTATGTTGAGCCATGACTGTTGTTGGACTCCAACAGCTCTTTTGAGGGTTCTTTTAAAACTTAGTCTAACATGACAAAGGGGTCATCAGCAAGAAGCAAACAGAGCTGAAGGGCAGCAGGTAATGTTTTATAGTGGAGGGGCATGCATTTAACATTATCATCATTATCATTATCGCCCCACCTTTTTCTCCAAGGGCCTCAAAATGGCATACTGTACATGGTTCTTTCCCTTCTCATTCATTCAATCAACACAACAGCCCTATGATGCTGGTTAGGTTGAGAGGCAGTAACTGGCACAAGGTCACCCAGTAAGCTTTATGGCCAACTGAAGATTTGAACCATGGTCTCTCGGGTCCAAGTCCAACACACTAACCACTATGCCTTACTGGCTATATTTCCAGCTATAATTTTTATCAAAAATTATATAGATTTATAGATATACCTTTGCCATTCAGTATGCATTTACAGATTATTTAGTGACCTGGGTAAAGAGGAATGTTTTCACCTGGCAACTAAAGACATGTAATGATGGTGCCATGCAAGCCTCTCTGGGAAGAGCATTCCACAGATGAGGAGCCACCACTCTGTGCAGATTTCTTAGGGGGTGGGTGGCATTGCTTTGTGGTGGTTCCATTCCTACTTGTATGGTCATTTCTAGAGGGTGATGCTTGGATGTCCTTCAGCCCCATGGAGCCTTCCACATAGGGTTCCTCATGGTTCAGTTTTATCCCCTATGCTTTTCAGCACCTGCATGAAACCGCTGAGTGGGGTTATCTGGAGGTTTACATCTGCAGGTAGGGAAGTGGATGTGCTGGGCTGTTGTCTTGCCTCTGTGATAGATTAGATGAGAGCCAACAAACTCTCATCTCACAGGGATGAGACTAAGGCACTCACAGGGTCATGATGGTTTGAGCATATTACACTGATCCTGGCCATACTGCACTGGATGGCAATTAGTTTTCAGGCCCAATTCAACCTATAAAGCCTGAAATAAGTCAGGACCGCGATACCTCAAGAACTGCCTCTCCCTATATGAATCGACCCAGACCCTCTAATCATAATCTGAGGCTCTTCTACGTGTGGCTCCTCCATTAGAGGTCTGGAGAGTGGCAACATGAGAACAGGCCTTTTCTGCAGTGGCTCCCTGTTTGTGGAGTGCTCACCCTAGGGAGGGTCGCCTGGCACCTTCATGATACATCTTTAGGTGCCAGATGAAAATGTTCCTCTTCAACCAGGCCTTTTGCTGATTAACATTCTATGTCCTTTTAAATGTGTTTGTGGGAGGGGTGGTTATTGGTTTGTTTTCTTGTTGTTCTTTTTATTATGTATTTTGTATTTTTCTCTTGTATTTTCATGCTGTGAACTGCCCTGAGATCTTCTGATGAAAGGCAATATATATTTGCTTGAGCAAGCCATTCTATTTCAAATGGGGGTGGAGAAAGTAAAGACTTAATTTGGTGCTTTCCCCCTAATTTCAGCTCCCTAGTAACCGTAGTGATGGGGGAGAGACATTCCATAAGCAGAGCGCTGAAACAACTAGACTCAACAATTATTTTCAGCACAGTTATTCTGGTTCAAAGAAGAATGGAATGTCTGTGCGTGGTGTTGGTGGTGTTTTTAGTTGAAAACGCAAAGGTGATTTTTAAAAATTGTTATTATTCATGTAAACAACTTTTGGGTAATAGTTTCCAAGCTGAGAAACTGAAAACCATTTGGAAACGTGCAGCCAAAACTGAGATGATACTTATTTAAGGTAAATAGCAAAATGTATTGCCAGTTTATGTAAACGACAAAGGTACCTGTGCAACCTGAAGACTAACACTGTGGCATAAGCTTTGCCGGCTGCATCTTGTAATGCACGGCGAGATTCAATGTTATTTCTACCCAGAATAGATCCACTAATGTGCTATTTTAGGCTATCTTAGGTTTAGTCATTTCAATGGGTTGTATTCAATGTAGTGTTAAGGTGAATGATCTGTCACTATAAGGATTTCTCTCTGCATGACAGGAACATCCTCTCCCTCTGCTCCCCCCACCACCACTTAAAACTGTTCTGTGGATTCCCCTAATCCTCTGAAGCCGGGGGGGGGGGGTTACACAGGGCTGGTGCAGATGGAGGGGTGGGATCCCCTTGCGCTAGCACTAACAGTCAGCTGAATATTGACCAATAGGTCTATATGGTGCTTGGATCCTGCTTGCTGGTTTTCCCCATGAACATATGAGATGAGTCACTGGGCCTGATTCAGCAAGCTCTTCTTATGTTGTTTTTTTACTCTGAGTAGGACATAGTTGGGCATCACCCAGAGTTGGCATGCTGTGAACAGTCAGAAGGAAATGAAACTTAAGAACACACATATATTGACAATTGGTACTTTATTAAATTAGGACTGTTCAGGTGCCTGTTAATTGTAAGCACAGCTGCATGTATTGACTTCCGCCTTGTTCAGGGGGGCGCAAACTACAGGGGGTGGAAGGGCCTTCAGCCCCCTCAATATTGGTGTGCAGGGGGCTGAGCCCCCCAAATATTCAGGGTGCTGCCATCCCTCATCGCCACCAGACGAGTGCCCCGGAGCTGGGTGGGGGCTGGGATGAGTGGGGAGTGAAGAGCTCCCTCCGCATGCCCCAGCCTTGCATGGGTGATCTACACCGGGGATATGTGGGGTGAAGCATCTTTGCCCCACGCGTCCCTTTCCAAAAGGTAAGGCAGTTGGAAGGGGGAGGGATAGCGGGCCGAGTCGGCCTGGTCAGACAGGGATGGGGGTCGTGCATGTGACATGCATGTGTGATGCCCCCCCCCAATGTTGGGTGCAAGGTTGGTGTGCCTGACCTTGATCTTCCTGCTCTGAATGGGAAGAGCTGAAGAGGGGGTGCAGGTTACATGGTTAATAGTAAGAGTAATAGATATCTGGCTAGTAATAGCCCTCTCCTCCATGAATTTGTCTAGTCCTGTTTTAAAACTATCCAAGTTGGTGGCTATCAGTGGCTCCTGTGGGGGTGAGTATTCAGAAATATTACTGCCTCCAAACGTGTAACCTATATTTAATAATGATAATATAGTAAATGTGTTATTTATTGTGTATTATAGGTACCGTATTTTTCTGTGTATAAGACATGGGTTGTTGTTGTTTTTTACCAAAAAATAAGGTTTAAAATTGGGGCTCGTCTTATACCCAGGTAGTGCTGAGGGGTGTTTTCTTAATTTGGAGTCCCCTAAGATAGGGGGCGTCTTATACATGGGGGCATCTCATACACAGACACATACGGTATATTTTATTCTTGTATTTTCTGGGTTTTTAAAATATATATATATGGAGAGAGAGATTTCATTCTGGATAATGATTTTAATATTGATATTTAAATCACCATACACTGTTTTGAGGCTGAGGCAGTAGTATAGAAATTTTACATACATAAATAAATAAATGCTCTTAGTCCAGTGGGCGTGTCCCCAACTAAAAGCGCTGAAAACTGTAGCAGTTGTCCAGTAAGCTATAGGCGAAACAGACGTCTCCCTTAAAAAGGCATGAAAAATGGCACCTATTTAATGGTTCCTGTTCTTTGCGGAAGGTGCTCCTGTAACTCGCATCTCCCTCCTCCCCAGAACTAAAATTGGCTGGGGAAATGTTGTTTTAAAGTACTGGATCCCGAGTTATCACAAGCAGCAGTATCACATCAAGAGACTGGTAGCTGAGCTATTATCGTTAATGAAAACAAGGACCGTAGGTGTCCAAGAATATGATATCTGTTCTGTTTTCATAACAAATCATGTTTGACAGGCCTGAGAAATAATTTTCTACATAAAACATGTTTATTTTTAGGGGGAAAGATCAGATAAAAGAATTGCAAACGGGAAAGTGCCTTCGGAATGACAGTTGGGGGAGCTGGCTGCCTCATTATGTAATTTATTTATTTATTTTGCAGGCTTAATGATGTTGTTTATTAGCTTCCAAGCCTTCTTGTGGTTTGTTTTTTTTATGTTTTGTTTTGTTTTCAGTCTTGCTTCTCCGTTGGCAGGTTTAGCCTAAGAAATGTAGCGGGGGGACCTCAGCCACAGATTGTTTCAAATTAGCAAGTCTAAGGCCGGAATTCCAGCTGGGGAATGGGCATTTGTGGAGGCTGGGAGGGCAGGACAAAGCAGTATTGGGTCCAGGAGTAAGTACTGTTGGGGACATCTGCTGAGCCCCATACCTCTGCAGGGGCCGCATAGTGAATCCCTTGAGTCCTGGCCTGGCTGCAACACCTCTGTTGCCACTGCTTGCTCACACACCCTCTGTGAGTACTCAAAACAGTGACAAGAGTTCTACCTCCAGTAACAGAGGGGATATGTCTCTGGGTACCAGATGCAGGGAAACTAAAATGTGCAAACCAGTGCTTACCCTTTAATTTGTAGACATTTGTTTCAATTGTACATGGACCCTCCTACTACATTGGGATATTGACTGTTTTCTCATAAACCAGGGCAGCTATTGTTCTTGGGTGACTTTTTAAAGGCATGAAAGGCCTTCTTCACCTCCCACCCTATCAGTATCATAGTTGTGCTTTGAGTAGTCTACAGAGCTGCATTTTCAATTAATGTGCGGTTTGCTCTCTACGAAAGGTATCTGCTTTCCATTTCAGCCCAACATATACATCTTTCGTATGACCTAATTCCATCACTAGTGTCACTACCTATAACACTTCAAAATGATTTAATCTTTGGAGAATGTCTTGAGTCTGATATGGCAACACAGACTCCTTCTAGTTTTTCCTCGCCGTGTTCTTGTCTTTTCCCACTATACTTCTTTAGCTAGGAAGAAATTAAGTGACTCCATGCATTCTTCTGGAGCTGAGCATCAATTCAAAGGAAGCCAATGGCCTATCCATGGGGACCTCTTCTATCCACTCATACTTTTGAAGAAAGCACTCAGCATGGGGTATATATTCCCAGTGACTGGGAGAACTACTATGCCACACTGCCACAGGCTCTCTCCCATTTTCTGGGTGCTTGGGAAAAGATGACACTCTCTGGAACAAACCAGTGAATGCAACAGTCAAATTCTATAAACGTGATGCCTTAGATTGGACCTATTGAAATATTGGTGGCTTGTCGTGGACAGTGGCAGAGCTTCATGCTCCGGCACCGAGGGGCGGAGAGCAGGTGGGGGCGGGGCTGGCACACATCCTGGGGACAGGGCACGCCACCTGCAGGGGCGTGGCACCCAGCGCAGGTGGGGGGCAACCACGATGGCACCCTACCAGGATTGTGCTGCCGGGGGCAGTGCGCTCCCCCTGCACTCCTCTTCCTCCACAAGTGGTCCTGGATCCCACTCAGAACATGCAGACAGAGGCTGTTCCTTGTAAGAAAATTGATACTGGCAGGTAACAGTACAGGCTCAGTGGCAGACACAGTGCTCAGGAGACACAATTTGGGAACTAAGGAGCAGCTTAAGAAGTTCAGAACTGAACAGAAGCAACAAGGATGTCTCAACAAGTTTCCCCACCCCTTCCTCCAAGATTTTAAAGTTGAGGTGCGGCACACTCACAAGACTCCCTTGCAGTGTGGGAATGCCAAATTTGCAAGCATGCACTCTTGCAGGGAGGGTGAATATGCTCCCAGCTGCAAAGGACGCACCTGGTTTTAGGTGACAAAACTGCACCCTCTTTTTCTGGCTCTGCTTCAGTCATTGCCAGCTCTTATTCAGTCTCACCCCCCTTGCTTGACCGACTCCCCCACCAGCCTCCACTGAGGTGCTACACTCTGCAGGAAGGTAGGGTGTGAGGGGTAGAGCCAGCACCCCTGCTCTCCCCCTTCCAAAGTGGCTGAATTTGGGGTGGAAAGGGTAGATCTGAATTCCTCCAATTGTCCTGACCCCCAGTTCTTCCTCTCCCATCAGAGTCTGCCAACCCATGCCTAATTCTGACAGCATTGTAAGGTTCATGACAGGGCTGTGTGTGGGTAGGTGTATTGCCCCTTTGAGACACAGAGGGAAACGGCAGTGTATAACAAAGAGAGTGACAGATCGGTCTATCTCCAGCCCATGTCAATTTTGCTTGTGTTCATTCCCAACTTGGTTCCACCCATTACCACATTAATGTGGGTTTTGGGGGGGAAAAGCTGTACAAAAATTCATATTAAGCATACTGATTACACTCCAGCCCAACACAGGAAGCAGCTTTCTATATCTAGCTCAGTATTGTCTACACTGACTGGCAGTGATTGTCCTGGGTGTCAGGCACGAAACATCCCCAGTCCTACCTGGAGACACCAGAGATTGACCCTGTGAATTGCTGCATGCAAAGCTGAAGCCCTTCTTGTGTGACCTTGCCCTGTGGTTTCATATAGAAGCCGGTGTTTGAGCCATCTCTTTGCAGATGGTATTATTTATTTGAAACTATCAACTAGATTAAATTAAAAGGAAAGCCAATACTGATGCAAAATTGCTAGTGGATATTGTGTTGGTAAAATACCTCTGAAATCAACCCATGCCTCCTACGGCCAGTTTATACCCAAGAAATGCCAGGAAAGTCAATGGCACAGTGTCAGAGTAAGTGAATTTGTTGCTTTTGGACTGCAGCTAACAACTCTTGCTCTAGCCATTATCTGCTGTGATGTATGCCTGTCAGTTACTAGATTCTTCTCCTTCATATCGTCACCACCACCATCACTTAAGCTAGCTTAGGCTTTCACTTTCAATGGACACAGAATGGAAACCATCTCCAGCAATGGAGGAACAAGCTGACCTTTACTCAGATAAAGTTGTCAGGTCCTTTGAATCACAGTGATGTGCAAAGCTGTTAAGACAGCCTAGAGGTTACAGCCTGCCAGATGCCCTTCCTTTCTAATAAAGAAAGACAATTCTAGGAACTCAGATGCTGTGGTCAGGATATCCGCAATGACACCAGGTGTGTCAATGGCCAAATCCTGAGCATACATTTTGCCTAGGAAAGGTCCACAGCAAAAGCCCCACAAGGTGATGGGCCAAATAAATACAAGCCACAGCCAAAACAAGAGTTTGTGAGTTGTCACCAACAGACACATCCTGTAAACTCAGTTCCGGCACCTCTCAGGTGGGTTCTGGCACCTCTCAGGGGGGCACCATTGCCATTCTAAGAGAGGTGTTTATTGTGAGTTCCGGCACCTCTTTTTCTAGGAAAATAGCACTGTGGAGGATGGTATATAAACAACAACAACAATGTTTATATTTCTTTACTACCTCTCAGCATAAGTGTGGGTTACAGTAATGTAAAAATACAACACTGAAATCATTTAAAACAATTCACAGTCAAAAGAATAAGGTGGATGTTAGATTAGTTCTTGTGGCGATCGCACAGGGTCCCCGGTCGTTTGACGGACTATTGATCCCTGTGCCACCACGCGCTTCGCTGCCACCAACCAGGATCCCCTCCCTGGTAATAACTTTCACAGTCAGGGTGCAATTTTTAAACAAAATAATAAGTGTTTATTTAAAAACTTCAACAACTTAAGAAATTGGTTACAACCCTGCCTACGCTCACCACTATACCTCACCACCAACCCTCACAATCAACCACCACCCACCAACCAACTCCCTCGATCAACTGCTCTTCAACAACTCCCCGCTCCCTAACTCTAACTGACTCCTTCAGCTGCCCCTAGCTCCTCCCCCCCTCTGTTTATTGGACAACCTAGGGTCAGCCACTTAACCCCTTTTTCACTCCTGCTCTTATATGTATTCCCTAGAAAGGCAAACGCCACAGTTCTTATAAAAGCTAAGAGGTGACATGATAGAAGTGCATTAAATTATGCATGACATGGGGGGAGTGAATAGAGAAAAGTTTCTCTTTCGCAACACTAGAACTAGTGGACATCTGACAAAGTTGAATGCTGGAAGATTCAGAACAGAGAAAAGGAAAGACTTCACTTCATGCAGTGCATATTTAAACCGTGGAACTCACTCCCACAGAAGACAGTGATGGCCACCAAATGGATGGCTTTGAAAGAAAATTAGGCAAATTCATAGTGGAGGATAAGGCTTTAATGCTCCGTCTCTGCAGTAAGTGGCAGTAATGCTTCTGAATACCAGTTGCTGGAAACCACAGGAAGAGAGTGTGCTCAGGTCCTGTTTGCGGGATTCGCACAGGCATCTGGTTGACCACTGTGAGAGTAGATTTCTGGATTAGATGGGCCAGTGACCTGATCCAGCATGTACTTATGTTCTTATGAGGTAGATAGATAGATAGATAGATAGATAGATAGATAGATAGATATACAGATAGATAGATAGATGATAGATAGATAGATAGATAGATAGATAGATAGATAGATAGATGATAGACAGATAGCAAAGTGAAGGGTAATGACATGCATCTTCAGCAAATGACAGAAACCACACAACAAAGGAGGAAATTCCACAACTTAGGGACTGCCCTCTCTCAAGCCACCCCCTGAAAAAAAAATTATAAGGGTCCCCTCTGCTGATCTTAATCGCATGCTTCCCTTATACATAGCAAAACAGAAGTACCTTGTGGTCACTGGATTCCATTACTGTCTAGTAGTTCAGTGTTACCTTGCATGTGATGTGTAAATTCTATTACAAATCTGCTGTAGCTACAGAACCAAAGCCATGTATTGATCTGGACTTAATTTTTTTTTTTTTCTTTCCCATCGACATGGTGCTTAACTTGCAGGTTGAAATGCTGACGGCAGCACGGTGTTGATTGCTGACTCCCCCCCCCCTTTTTTTTTAACAGCACTGACCTAACTCACCCCAGATTCATGCAGCTGCATTAGTCCAATTTTCAAAGTTTATTTCAGAAATATTCAGCATTCCAGGAATGGAAAACGTACCTGTCATCAGGAATGTTCAAGTCATACACATTCACAAACACACACACTTTATAAGTGGAAAAGATGGTTGAACCCCCCCCCCTTTAAAAATGAATAATGAGCTTCTCTATTCATGCTTTTGAAAAGCAAAGGATCTGCAAGATTATTATACAGTGGTACCTCGGGTTACATACGCTTCAGGTTACATACTCTGCTAACCCAGAAATAACGCTTCAGGTTAAGAACTTTGCTTCAGGATAAGAACAGAAATTGTGCTCTGGTGGCGCAGTGGCAGCAGGAGGCTAAAGTGGTGCTTCAGGTTAAGAACAGTTTCCGGTTAAGAACGGACCTCCGGAACAAATTAAGTTCATAACCAGAGGTACCACTGTATTTCTAGTTATTTTTAATTATTAAAACATCATTTGTTTAGTTAGTCCTTTGTTATAATCACACTTGTTTTCATTATTATTTCATCCTCTTGCATTATTCACATTCATTTTTGTTTCACATTGATTCCTATGGGTGATCTCACTGCTCTTCTGCTGACTGCAGTTTTGGTGTTGCCCATTCAAGTGGCAAGGATGTTTTTAGACCTTCTACTGAGGGATCAGGTCTGCCACATTTCATATGGATTGGGTGGAGGGAGGGCAAATTACAGAGAAAAAAACCAGACTGATTTGAGAAGAAGCCACTTGGGCAGAAAACACAATACAAGCCATTGTAATTCTCTTTTATAAACATCAACAAATCACTTGTTTAGCTATTGTGGTTAGCTCTGGTTAGCCACTATGGGAAGAGGATGCTGGATAATATGGGCTTTTGGCCTGATCCAGCAGGGCTCTTCTTAGCTGTAGTTCATATGTGAAGAATAAATTAACCTAGACACACTCCCTGGCTTGTGTATTGGACATTGCAATTCGGTAGAATCAACAAGTGTAAAAGCTAATTAATTTAGGTAATTTCCTTGTGAGGTGACCGCCTGGGGATAAGCCATTTAGGTGACAGAAAGGGATGAAAGGGCAAATCTCCTTTGAGGGTTTCCTCCCTCTCTGTCAAGAACTCTCAAGTGTGAATGGGTTTGAAAAGCTAATCCCCTTTGAGGTAATGAGCTTTAGCACATCAAAGGAGGGACCTCCCCTTGGGTCATAAAAGAGACCAGAACTTGGGCTATGAGAGAAGCTGTGGGGTTAGGGCTGCAGTGATGTAACCAGGAAGCAGAGGGGGAACCTTTAGCTAGGTTGTGCCCCGCAATGCAAGACAGGCTGCAGAGAAAGAATGGTGCTGGGTGTATTGTTGCTGCTGTTGTGAAATATGCTGAGGTTTTTTGGGGTGCTGCTGCTATGAGCCCCTCCCCTAAAAGCTCCAAGTTGTATATGTGTGTAATTAAACCATATATCATAAGTTTGGCCAAACTGCAGGAGGCAGTGGAAGATAAGGGTGCCTTGTGTGCTCTGGTCCATGGGGTCACGAAGAGTCGGACACGACTGAAAGACAACAACATCATAAAGACACTAGCCTCCATTGTGCATAATTTGCCAGAGGAAACACTAACCCTGGGTAGCATGCCTGGAACCCCTGGAATCTTATGGAGATGGGGTGGTGTGGTGTGTGTGAAGGCTTTTTTCAGTACAGTATATACAATCCTGTTGTTCACACTAAAGCTAGGGGAGAAGATGAACTGGCAACAGAGGAGTGATATTACCAGAACATGGCTGTAAATAAATTGAGGGAGAAGACTTGGGTGCTGCTAAAGCAGAAAGTGCAGGCTGCCTCAGAGTTCCCTGAGCGTTGCTGCAAGAGAAAGTGCAGCCGATGAGAGCGTCCCACATTAGCATAGTCAGGAAGGTGAAGAATTATGAGGAAATGAAATGCCAACGTGAGGCAAGAGAAAGTTGCATAGCCGATGAGCGGGAGAGGAGAGTGGAACATATTTCATCACTGTGTGACTTTTAAAAAGAGCAAGTTGTCATTTTAACATATTACAGTTTGTCTCAAACATCAAATGAGCAATAGTTAACATAACAGGCTCTAGCCGTATGTGTCCAAGTTCATCCATCTGTGTACATGGGGGTTGCATCCAAAGAACAGTGGGCAGGAGGGAACTAGACGCTGCAATCCTGCATATGCTTGTGCAACAGCTTGTCCAAGAGTTCAGGCAACATAATAAAAAGTATTATGCCTGTGTTGTTGTTTTCACCATCTCCATCAATTAATTAAATTTTTAAAAAGTTGCATTTGGAAATTATTATGGGTTGGCCCCAGTGTTTTTGTTCTGCTTAACTTACTCTGGAGGAAGGTAAGGGGTGGTTGTGAGCATCCTTTCTTTCATTTGACAGACCATCTCACCTGTAGCCTGCACTTTTCAGCCTTCCTATTTGCCCACACTTCCATTACCCAGCCCAGGGGAAGCTGTCTTGTGATTACTCCTTCAGTGTAGACATTACTGAGCTGGATGGACCAGTGTTCTGACTCGTTATTCTGTGGTTTATATATTCAACCTGGTGGGTCTTTGTGCTTCTGAATAAGGCCTGGGCCACTGGATTCAAGTTTTGTTCTCCAAGGCAACAGGGAAACTCAGAAAATCCATCAGTCTTGCGCCACGGATGAGCCACATTCCTCAAATGATCCAGTCAATTAAAAATTGATTATTATTTTTTGTTCTAGGGCCCTGGTGGTAATGCAGTACAAAGACAGTGTATGCATTACCAACCAAGCTCCCATCAGTTAAGTGATATTTAGGTGATCTTCTGTCATGGGAGAAAGCAGTACGGTTGATGATCGCTGTTGCCGAGGAAGCTAAATTGAAGTGTCAGATACCAGAATTGCATTTTATTTCTAATATGTTGGGCTGCCAGCTTGGGAGAAGCGATGGGAAGTCTGTGAATACAAAGGGACAAAACCGCTAAATCTAGTGGAGCTTAGCTGAGCTCAAGGGAGGGCGGGGAGGAGATTAAACCAGAAGGCAGCTTTGAGGCCCCACAGGAAAATGCAGCTCAAGTCATGTTGCGAGAGAAAAGCTGAACCTAAAATAAAACCTGGAGCAAATTTTCAGCCTCAACAACAACAACAACAGGGTAGCTTGAATGCTATTAAAAAGTTGCCCCCCCCAATAGAATAAACAAATTTGTAAGTTATAAACAGCATATGTCTATTTTCTGGGAATCGCAGGTTGAGAGAGTGCTGTTGTGCTCAGGTCCTGCATTCAGTCTCCGTGCAATGCATAGTTAAATCACAGAATTTGCTTCCCAAAGATGTAGTGGTAGCCATTGACTTGGATGGCTTTACAAGAGAATTAGACAAATTCACAGAGAAGGAGAAAACTCTCTAAGGCAACTAACCTTGATGAGCCACAGCTCAGTGGCACAGCATCTGTTTGAGTGCAGGAGGTTTCAGGTTCGGTCCCTGGTTACGCTCAGTAGGGCTGGTAGAGATTTCCTGTCTGAAACCCTGGAGGGCTGATGGCAGTTGGTGTAGAGATGATACTGAGCTAGAAAGAGCAATAGACAATAGTACTCAAGGGTTAGGTGTGGTCTGGAACGAGGAGTGTAACCTGGGGGCATGACACCCACAGAGTCCCAAGGGGGGTCCTGGAGAATGACATCGTTTCCCAAGCCTTAGTTTCCTCACCTCTGGGCTATTGCAAAGCAACTATAGTAAGTGGCAGACAGTGCTGAATATGGAAATACTTTGCATCAGTCTGCTGCACCAGTTGTCAGATGTGGAGTTTAAAGGGCAAGACTTGCAACTATTGCAGGAAGTAAGTTTGAGTTTATTTCCAATCCATGTCCACTGATGTGTTTACAACTTTGAACTGGAAAGTGTGTTTTCCAGTGCAAAGTCCTTGAGGTCAGTTGCTTGACCTGGAAGGTGGAATGGAGCAATCCGAAGGTCCTGCTCTCTTGACAAGTGAGAAAGGCAAAGCTCCCAGTATATTCATACCAGACCTACCCAATCCAGCAATTCGGTGTTGACCACCAACAGCTATTAGGGTCAAGATGTTAGCTGTTATTTGCAGAGCTTGTGTGAAGGTGACTGTTATGTACTGAGTTGAATAGGATCCAAACTGCAGCAGTCTGATTGGTCCTAGAACAATAGGATTGAGATTGCAGCAGTCTGACTGGTCCCAGAACAATAGGATTGAGATTGCAGCAGTCTGATTGGTCCCAGAACAATAGGATTGAGATTGCAGCAGTCTGATTGGTCTGCAGGAGCCACCCAATCCAGCTCCAGCTGGAAATGAATCCGCACTCTGATTGGCATACAGGAGTATCCCGGAATTAGCCAATCACGTGGGGCCCATTGTGTAAATAGTGTATATAAAGCAAACGTTTTGGGGGAACTACATTCCTCACTACTATGAGCTGAATAAAGAGCATGAAAATCACACTGGACTCCGAGTATCTTTCAGTGACAGATAGCTCATAAGGTATATTCATGCCAGTTGTTCAAATCCATAGAAATACAGCATGTCAAAAGACCCAGTTCTCACCTCTCATTTAGCGCCTCCCCGCACAGCTTGGTAAAACTGAAGAGTAGAACTGGAGATCATTCAGAGTGGTCATCAGAACTGTTGGAACCTGCCATGTACTCAAGACTCTCTAGCAGACGCTCATGCATGCTAGGTCTAACACTGATCCTGTCCACACTCCATTCCCTTCTGGGTCCAAAGTGTGATCTGAGCCCTGAGCAAAATCTTGCTGCAGTTTGTTTCAATTTTTAAAATTCTAGTTAGTATCATTTTTCAAGGGTAATGCATGGTGTAAATCCAAAAAATGACAACAACAAAGATGATTCTATGATTACTTGGCTTCCAAATACTTCATCCTGATTTGAATACGAGTGGCTGAAGGTGGGCTTTCTTCATTTAATTTTGGAATTTGAAAGGAGACTTATTTCAACCACCTGGGGTGAGAGTAAAAGTCATTGCCATGTAGATCCTCTTTTCTAATGTTACTTGGAGCAAATGGCTTCTCCCCACTCCCAGATGAACACCCTTCAGTTGGGAATTTCAGTTCCACAGTTTTGCACCAAAGGTTGGTAATGTCCAATTACATAGCAGTCTCCTGTGTAGTTGACTAATTGACTTTGGCTAATGACTGAACGGAACTCGTTTTCACAGCCATTGGCAAAGCGGCAATGCATGAGGAACTGTGCCTGCTAATTCTAAGAAATCGACCTGACCCACACCTTACTTACCTGGGTGTAAGCCACATTGAATACAATTGGACTGTCTTCTGAGTAGACATGGTTAGGATGGTGTTCTCTGTTATCCACTAGCTTTCATGCTTTCCAAATGGTCTGAACTCAAAAACACATGTACAGTTCTGTGTATGTCTGTGAAGAGAAAATATTTCAGACATATTCAAATACAATTTTTGTGGTGTCTATTTTTTTTCAAAAAAAATCACCCTTTTAAAATGAGGAAACACAATGAGCAGTGTTAGGGAGTTATGAGCAGTGCATGGTATCAGATCCTCTTGCTTAAGAGCTATTAAGCAGGATAGTGCTGGTCACTGCTCCTTCTTGGGATTTTTCCTCTGAGTATAGAGAAGCCACACACAAAGGAGCAGCAACCAGAACTGGGCAAGATTGGAGCCTCTCACTTAGCAGTTAAGTGGAAGGATCCAATCCTGCATCCAATTTATGCATCCTGGCTTCTTCTTTAAGTTTTAGCTGTGCTCCAGAATTGCATGAGGAATGAATGCAGGGCAGGATGAATGGGTCTTAGTGTGGCACAGGGCAAATCATTCTGATCTGTGGACCACAGATTGGAGCACAGGGTGGATCAGGGAGTCCCTGCACAGCCCTAGTACTTATTCGGCTTATGGGAGGGGGGGAATCAATCAATCAATCTTGTCACAGATCAATGACATGCAAGGCAAGTCACACTAGGTGAGGAGGCTGACAGAGTAACTTTCCTTCCTATCTCTCCATCTGCTGTAGTTGGATAAAATTTCTGCTGTTAGGTGACAGTTGAGGGAGTAATTTTGTAGATGATCTAAAGAAGATGTCATCAGTACAATCTAAAAGCAGTGCTCCTGCATGACTTCTACAATATGACTGCAGTTTTATTTGAAATCCACCAGGTGTTGCCATAGAACGTCCAACAAAAGCTACATGTGCACCTACACTGCCAATTCTGTGTCTATGTACATAGTTGCACCATAGTTTTCCATAGGCATCATTTCTCTATTCCAAGTGGCTGGGTCTGAGGATGAGGACTAAGGCATTGATCCATTGTCTTCATGGAAGAGCTGGGCTTTGGAGAGGATAGAAACAGAGGTAGCACCATTTACTTATGGTGGAAACTGTTTCCAAGCTTAAGGGTGAGTAAGGGAAAATGGGTAGAATTGTTTAGGAGACTAGGAAACCTTAGGCGGGCTGAGGATGTTTGAGCTGGAGAAGGAAAGGTCACAGGCAGATGAATTATTGGAAATAAGGGCAGAGCTCTTGGTGCCTTCATTACATATTTTTAGGCACCAGGCAAAAATGTTTCTGTATAATCAGACCTTTGGCTGATTAATATTCTATGGCCTTTTTGTTTTTGTTCTATTATGTATTTGTTGTTCTCATTTTGTATTTTTATGTTGTGAACCATATGCAAATTTCATAAATTATTATTATTATTATTATTATTATTATTATTATTAGCTCTGACAAGGGTTGGAAGCAGAAAAGGCCTTTTAAGCCTCATTCACCAGATGACCTCCAGACTTCACACGCTCAAGGGGAACTTGAGACCCTTAATGGAACAACCCCCAGACCTGAAGATAGACACTCCTACATTCTATAGTATCCATCCTGGTGTGCTTTCTGCTCTGCTAGACTGGTGAAGTGTGATGGGAGGCCTCTGGTTCCTCAGGCTCAGAGAATGGCACCCATGAAGGTCTTGGCTCTGGCCTAGTGGTCCAGCAGGTTCATTTGAGGGCTTCCCTCCACCAGCCTCATTTGCAGTAGTTCCCTGATCTTCATCAGCAAGCTCATAGCCTTGTCTCTCAGCTGGTGCCTCTGCAGCTTCTGACTCTGTGTCTAAACTGCTGCTGGATCCATGAAAAAAAAGCAGGGTCAGTGAAGAATATGGGCTTGGTAGAAGGGAAGTGACTGGGGAGGGGGTGTAACTTGGCCCCCACACCTGAGGTTCCCTATCTGTGATCTAACACAAGAGATGGGAGGGAATGGTGAGATCTATTAATCCATCATCCTGAAGTGCCAAGGTTATGTGTGTGAGAGTGGTCAATAGTGGTAACAACATTTCTGGCAGTGATTGGTTGAGCTGCTGTAATGTCACAGTGGGGTAAGGCAGAACTTGGGCTGAGCTTTTTTAGAGGCATGGAAGGAACTAGATGCTAGATGATGAAGTGGATTGAACTTAGGTGTCTATTTCAGGGAGGGTGCTGTGTGGCCCAGCCAATGAGTGTCAGGGAACCAGCCAACAATAAATCACTTGAAGTAGGTGAAGTTAGCTCTTTATTAGAAGAAACAAGGCCTGCTTAGGGGTGGCAGGCCTAATGAGCATAGCAACTCTTCTCGGTAAGTCTTGCCCCTATGAGGCAGTTGTGGAGGCTGAAGATCCCTGTCTTCTCACAGCTGCCTAAATCTCATCCTCCCTGGAGTCCTTCCCAAACAATCTGAGACTGTGCCGATGTGCCTGTCTCTGCTACTCCCTCTTCCTACCTCTTCTTCTCCAGGGGGAACAGGGGGAGGGGATCTCATTGCAGCAGGAGAGGAAGAAACCCTGGCTTCTTCACCAACCTGACTCATCTCTGCCGCTTGGTCTCCCTCCTCTCCTGTTTCCACCTCTGCTTCTGGACCTCTGTCTGCCACAGACTCTCCCGGCTCAATAACCCTGTTACCTCTTCAGCTTCCAACACCTACTCTTCCCAAGCCTCTCCCTCTGACCACTCGTCATCAATGCCCGGGCTCTGAATCTTCTTCCCTTGTGGGTTCCCAAGCTGGCGCCTCCCACCATTCCTCTGTATCCAGCCATTCCATGACACGCAGAGAGAATTATTCTCACTGCAGCATTTGGAGATACAAGTTTGAGGAGGCTGTGGTGTGCTGAGGGAAACCAGTATAGGAGGAGAAAGAAGAAACAGATTTCTAGTTTAAATTCCTAACTGGGGGAAATCCCCAGAAGGACATAATAATGCAATATTAATTTTATTTCATATGTATTGTCAAACACATATGTCTATATATTGGAAGGGGGAGATACCCAGAATAGGAGGGGAGGCAGGGTGAGGATGAGCACCCTCTAAACGATCCTGTTCTTGTAAGATTGGATCACAGTTTAGGCTTGATAAGCATAACAGAGGTGCTGTGATCAGGCACTCAGAGCAAAAGTCCCTTGCAGTCATGGTGCTGTGCTAATCAAAGGGGAACTGTAGATAGAGCGGTTTCTCTTGATGTGGTTTTATCAGCCCAGTTTCATGTAAATCCCGCTACTTCAGCTTTGTCCAATCTGCCTGTAGCTTTGTTCTGAACCTTTCAGTAACAGTTCAGTGAAGCAGAAAGAGCTCTGTGATATTATAAACCTGCACGCTTCTCTCTCCCCCCCCCCCGCCTTCTCTCTTTTATTCATTGGCGAGGAAACAGAATATAACAGAAGTTATTTATTTATTCACTTACCTATTTAGGAAATTGCTGGAACCATTTCCCCTTCTGCGCATATTTCAGAAAGCTGTGTGTGTGTGTGTGGATCTGATGTATATCTTCAGAAGTGAAAAGAGGGGGGCACCATTATAGTGAAAAGATAATACTACTGTTGTGTCTAATTTATTTTGGTACATTTGGAAAGCTCAGAAGGAGAAGGAGGGAAGGGAGACAGACTTGCTGCTTTGCAGTGCCAGGCAGGCTGCAAGGAATACCTGGGAAATGTAGTTTCCCCAAGGGACTGTTGGCATTTCATCAGTAGAGAAAACTACATCTTTCTGAGGCTACTCTTAGTCATTCCAGGTTCTGGAGTGCAGATTAATCTTCCTGCCTTTCATCTTCTTGCTTGCCAAAGCTTGCTACCACTGCTATCGAAGCCTCAGCCCAGTTAATGGGTTGAATAAAATGCTGTGCCTCCATTTTCTTGAAAGTTTCTGTCTCCTACAAAAGAGACTTGGATTTTTCTGCCTTGTTCTCAGGGCATTTTATAATTTGGACTGTGGCAGCAAGTGCGGTATGTATTTTTCTGTAAAGCAGTTTTCCCCCAGCACCCTGCAGCCTCCCCAGCTGCCCACACTTCCCGATCTGAACAAAGCCCCCTGGGAGGAGTCACTCCATGATGTCTTCCCCTGGTCTTTGATTGAATCTTGGTCACTTGGAAAAGCTGCAGAGTGTAGACCTCTAAGGAGATGATTTGTAGTATGAAAGATTGGACACACACAAGCACCCCTTGGCCACATCAATATATACACATTTTGCAAGGCCATTTCCCCAATATAATGTGTTTATGTGTGTAATTTTCACAAATGCATGCATTTTATGCAAATTTGTATGTGCATTTTTGTACATGTTACTTGGCTTATTTGGACAGAGAACTGCCTTGCAAAATTTGGAGAAGTGTGAATCTTGAAGAGTCGCCGTGTTTCACTTTGTGAAATGTTTTGGAAATTGCAAATTAGGTAGGCTCACCTTTAAATGTGAACTGAATCTCATTTCTCCCGCATTCCTATGTCACACTGCCTCTCACTGGGACCCTCTGTCTCATCTGGCAGTTGTTTTTGCAACAAACCATGAAACACACTCACTACACATAGGAAACCAGGCATGAGAAGCAGGGGCAGCCCCAGTATTAGACAGCTATGTCAAAACAGGACAGAAACAGGAGTGGAAATTGCCAATGTTTGCTTATTCATCCCATGTCTGGAATGGAAATCAATCTGGCAAATACAATCGGTATCCACTGTTGTTGTTGCTTTCAGGCTGCAAATGATATATAATCAATCATGCCCCCACCATCCATTTGCATTGAGTTTCCTTTACATTGAAATGAGTGGAGTGGAATAATCCAAAGGCAATGTAACTTATGTAATTAATTGCCTAAGTTACATAAGTTACTTAATTTCACCACAGCAGGCAGGGAGACTAATAGCACCATTTTGGGTAGAAGATGAACTGCAGGGGAAGGGAAGCAGCAGTGCATGTGACGTATAAGGGGCAGAGCACAAATGGATCCTTTTTACACCCCAAATCATTGCTTAGTCTCACGGACCACCATGAGATGCTATCGCACAAGCAGCTGATAGTGACTGTTTCAAACTACAACCAGCCTATTAATTAGGCTCTCACCTTTACCAGACACCTGCTTTCACTGGAAGTGTCAATTTAAATCCGAGAAATTCCAAGGATGGTGTTGCATTCAGTTTCTTGCTGGGAGGCACAATGAGCCCACTAAGTCCGAGAGCATGAAATTTCCCTTTAGTCCCACTGCTTTGATATGGTCGTTGCCTAGCAATCAAGAAAATTAGAAGTGTGGAAAACATTGATAAAAATGGTGGTGTGTTAAAAATCAAAGTGCTGAACCATTCAATCGACTTTTAAGATAATAAGGATGCTAGGCATGTTGACCTTAATATTATTATTATTCTGGAGGGTTTGAAACATTTGCTGCCTGCATGGAAAACTAGAAATAGATCACACATCCAACTCTGGACATGGACAACCTTTGAAGTGTGTGTCTCATATAGCCCCCAGTTTGTGATGGTGCCAAGGTCTGAAAGTGGGGGGGGGGGTGTTCCTGATACCTTGGGAATAGGAGGATTGCCATGCCAGCCACTCCAAAAAAGTAGGGACAGGAGACGAATTTGCTAGGTCTGCTTTTTGCAGTCTAATTTGATGCTCCCACATTTTATTCTAAATTGGAACACAACTCTCCAGCACATTATGCACTTCTCTGAATTTTGTGATGTGATTTTATGATGTGAAATGTGCACATACAGACACATGCAAAGTGTGTGTGGGAAGTTTGCATTTCACAACAAAATGTGCATATTTATATAAAATTTACTTTGTACCATTGCAGGGAGAATAAGGTTACCTTATGTTATATCTCCACTATGCCCCTGAATGCCAGTTGCTGGGAATCACAAGCAGGTAGAGTGCTTTTTGCCTTTCTGCCAGCATCTGATTTGCCACTGTGTGAACAGGATGCTGCAGGGGGGGTGAGGTGTTAGCAGAGGGGGTACTACCTCTGGTGAGGACATGTCATGCTCCTTCTGGAGTAGTTTGTCCACCTTTGGTCCCCACCCTGTAATCGGCTCTCACCTGTGGCTCTTAGAAGCTGTCAGCATGCAACAGCAGCAATACCCTGGGAGTGGCTTTGACTGGCCGACTAAACCAGTTGAGGATAGCTGATGGGTCTCTAACCCTCAGGGCGTTAGGGACTACCTCTACATGTGAAGACAATCAAGAAGGTGGTTTCTGCATGTGTTGTAGAGGGATGTGAGGGGCAGGTGGGTTCCCATCGATCTGGGAAGATAATGCATATAAGAGAAGGAAAACTGTGATCCCGAACCTCCGCTGCCTTGCAGGATATTTTCAGGAGAAGAAAAGGCTAAGGAGTAAACCATACACAAATCTAGAATGGATTCCCTAAGATGGTTGGATGGCACCTTGTATTCCTCCTTCTGGCAACTTCTGTAGTCAAGCTGGTGCCAAATGTATTGCTCTACTTTCTTTTGGACCACATCGGTGAGGTGGGAAGTTCTTGTCGCCTGGGCAGCCCAGGACCTCCATACAAACTGCCCAGGCAGTTCACTTTGATGCTGCTAACACAGTGGTTTGACTTCACCCCTGGAGGTGCATTCCGTTGCCTCTCAAGACAAATGCCAACAACCAGCCAAACAGAATGCTGGACCAGATGTGTCATGGGTCTGTTCCAGCAGCCAGGCTCTTCTTATGTTCTACTTTCTACAGACTCACACATCACTCTCTGTTCCCCAACCGGGTAAGCATCATCAGAGTTCATGAGGACATTCCAGCTAGTCCAAGAAGAAGAAGAAGAAGAAGAGTTTGGATTTGATATCCCGCTTTATCACTACCCGAAGGAGTCTCAAAGCGGCTAACATTCTCCTTTCCCTTCCTCCCCCACAACAAACACTCTGTGAGGTGAGTAGGGCCGAGAGACTTCAAAGAAGTGTGACTAGCCCAAGGTCACCCAGCAGCTGCATGTGGAGGAGTGGGGACGCAAACCCGGTTCACCAGATTACGAGTCTACCGCTCTTAACCACTACACCACAATGGCTCTCTCTCAAAAAAACATTTAAGGTGCATAAATACTCAAGGTGCCAAGCAGGGCTGGTTGAAGGTGTGGCTCAGGAGGAAGTGTGGTCCAACTCCAGAAGCTGACAGGCAGAGTCCAGCTAGAAAGCATGGTGCCAAGAAAAGAAGTGGGGGCCTGAGATGGTGGCAGTGAAGTGTAGGAAAGTAGATTTGAAAGAGTAGGTCATTCAAAGCAAGGGCAGGAGGAATATAGGGTCAGAGGAAAGTGACAAAGTGGGAAGGGAAGAAATTTTTAGTTATATTCACAAAATGTTTAGGGGTATGTGTACCCCTGCGCCCCCCCCAAGAAAAAGCACTTTGTGCATGTGTGTGTGTGTGTGTACACACACACACACACACACACACACACACACACTGATAATTAAAAGACGTAAACATTTAAACAGCCATGCAAATATAGCAGGCTAATCAAAACACCTCGTAGAAATAAGCTTAAATGATCAACTTAGAAATATTAAGGCAAACAATAGAAATGCAAGAATATACTCCAAATCATCATCAACAACAACATGCAAATATTTCATTACTCTGCAACCGACCGGCATTTGACAGAATTGTTTTGTAAATTAAAATACATCATTTGTTATCCTTTCCTACACGATCAACTACACAGAAATTAGTGGGACAGAAAATGAGTTGCCATGCATGCATGGGCAGGGACTGCAGAAGCTGAGGTTTGTGAAGTTATTTGAATTAACTAGCCACATCTTTGGCTGCAGGCAGCTAGCTTTAATAGGATCTGTGAGAAGTGCAGCTTCTGATCAGCCTGCTGACAGGTGATGGGATGGCAAGGAAAGAAGAGAACTTAACCCCATGAAAGTCTCAGCGAATTTCCTCTGTTGTCATTGCAAAGTTACTCTAATGCCTAATAAGAGAGAAGGTGCATCCTCTCTTATGCTCTGTGCATAATCTTTCCCCTGCACTTCCAGGGCAGCCTTCTGCAATGTTGGGTCACAAGTGGTTGTTGGACTACAACTCCCATTAACCCTCGCTATTGGCTAAGCTGTCTGGGGATAATGGGAGCTGTAGTCCAACAACAACTGGGGATCCAGGATTGAACACTTCTCTTCTAGGGCACCACTCACTGTCACAATTAAAAGTGTTGCCGGTACGTTTTGGAATGACGTGCACCCAACTAAACTTCCCTTCAGGGAGTTGAGCGTGGATGGACTTTGCTCTCTCCTTGTGTCATATTGGGCTATATTGTGGTTGAATATGGAATTGGAATTAGGAACTGGAAGACCTGAGTTCAAATCCCTACTCAGCCATGAGGCTGGCTGAGTGACCTTGAGTCACTGTCTTTCGGCCTAGCCTAACCCACAGGGTTGTTGTGAGGATAAAATAAGGAGGCAGAGTATCATATATACACCATCTCAAGCTCCTTGAGGGAAAGGTACAATATAAATGTAATAATGTATAAATATAAATATAAACACTTGGTCTTTTCTGGTAAGTACTTATCCCCCTGGTAAAGAGCCGTTAGTGAATCCTCATTTGTGTTTTGGATGATGCGCTTCTCTTGGTTTGCCTGTGTAGTTTATGAGGAGTACACGATTTGCATTCAGAAGATCTTAGGCTTGAAATTCCCCTTTTCTGCCTAAACAAAATCCCATCTGAGGAATTTGGCATTTGAGGATGTCACTGTGAAGTTACCTGACCTGCACTTCCTAAAATAAAAATAATTCCATTTTAACTGCTGAAGCGGTTTCTAAGTGGTTTACAACCAGACACAAACACACTTTCTCTCACACATATCCATATGCACATGACTAAGATATACCTCAGAAATCAATCAAAACAGTAAAATAAGCATCCACAATTAAAATGTGCAGTGAAAGAAACCCATTATAACAGTGCACCACTTAAAACAGTTAAAGCAGCAGTTGAAACAGGGAGGGTTCAGGTTAGGGGCGCCCATGTGTGATCAAGGTGTGTCTTCAAGAGTCAGTGGAATGGCACTACTGATGGGACCTCCTGCATTTCAGCAGAACTGTCAGCAGATCAGAACTAAGAGCGCAATCCTAACTATGAGTATTCAGAATTGCATCTATTGATCACACTGGGTCTTACTCCCTTGTACAGTGGTACCTCGGTTTAAGAACAGTCCTGTTTAAGAGCAATTTGGTTTACAAACTCTGCAAAACCGGAAATAGTGTCTTGGTTTGAGAACTTTACCTTGGTCTAAGAACAGAATCAGAACAGTGGAAGGGCACTGGCGGCAGGAGGCCTCATTAGGGAAAGTGCGCCTCGGATTAAGAACAGTTTCGGTTTAAGAACGGACTTCCGGAACGGATTAAGTTCGTAAACCGAGGTGCCACTGTAAATGGGGTTGGAGTCGCAGTTAAAAAATATAACGTGTTTCACACTTTCTGAATGTTCTGGTGCTGTTCCCAGTTTAAAATGGGCATACGTGTGTTTTGAGTGAAAAATGTATGTAGAAGTCCATATTTTGAGAGAAAATGCTCTCACACACATTAACAGAATAATGAGGACACAGGAAGGGACAGCTGATGGATGAACACATGAAAAGTGGCAATGGGCTGATTTGCCCATCCCTATTCCGAGCCTGAATAGGAAAGCTCACTTCTCTCTCTCTTATTAACCCTTTGTTCTTACAATGTTTAATATTCCATAAAGCCATAATATATGTCCAGGAGTAAGAATTCCATTCCAAACTTGATGAACTAAAATGGGAAGCAACAGATTTACTAAAATACCCATGCCACTGTGGGAGGAATTGCCTCTGTACTCGGAGAAACACTCAGGTTTCTTATTGATCCACATCAGGCTAATTGGATCAGATCGGAGACTTTAAAATATACTGCAGCCCTCTAGAATTAAATAAAGGTGGTCAAGAATGTAGAGCAGTTTTCTATCTCCTTTTATTTGGGGGAAGAAAGAGAAGACTTTATCATTAAAGGATGTCTCTGTATCCACTGTAATTAATTCTTTAGGTCTGCCTCAAAAGATAAAATGGTGGTGGATTTACATTTCCCTTGCATGCAGAAGGACTTTTTGTTCAATTCCTGGTAATTTCAGGTATGTCTGGGAAGTTTCTCTGCTTGAAAACCCTGAGTGCCACTGCCAGTCAGAGTTGAAAATACTGAGCTTGGTATAAAGCAGCTTCCTGTGTTCCCATGTTGTGTCTTGCTCCAGCTTTAGCAGCACTACCAGAAGGAGCATCTCAACGTTGGGCTCGTAATGTCCCCCCTCTGAAAAGTATAAGTCACTGCCAGTCAGAATAGATGTTACCATTGAGCAATGGACCTTTCCATAATAGGCATGGAAACCTGTGAACTCTAATATTAGCACCAGAGTCTTGTTATGTGCACATTTTCTTTCTGTGGGCTATTGTGCCTTGCCCTATGCTTTTGGAAACTTGTGGCAGAACTTGCACTCGTTACACTTTGCATAAATTCTAGGGGTGGGGATGGTAATAACCAAGGGTGGCAGTCTGCTGTGAGCCACCGAAGTTTGGAAATTCTCATCATGCAAAAGCATCGTGCAAAGCTCTTAATTGTAGAGAGAGAAATTTCAACCAGTAGATTAATCAACTAAAGGCTTTGATTAACCAGGCAAGGTTGCAATTTAAAGGAACAATTCCTTTATTTTGTAGGTTACACTGGGTCTTGTGTCAGACAGTAATAGGAAATGAGGAAAAAGGGGGGGGGATATTAAAGATGGCTTTTTAGAAAAACAACAGTGTGGTAGGTTTTTTGCTATTTTGTTTAGAGGGGTAGCTTTTCTTCATTAAATTATTAGTTCTACTACTTTCTTCAGTAGCTCAGTCATACTGAGGTTTTAGTTACTTTCAAGTTTAAGTGAAATGGGTTGATTAGTCAAAAGGCAAACTATCAATGAAAAAAAATCATAATAGATTGCTGTCCCCAGTTATTTATATTATTCAGACTGGCAATTATCAGCCAGGATGTAGACAAGGCTCCCTCTTTGTTGTTATCATCAGTGACAGAATGTTTTCCATGGAATGCCTTTGTCCATATCTTCATTAAGGAAATTAATGGGAAGCTATTTTCCTATGAGCTGCTTCTCACACCACCCATTAACTTACATGGAGGGGTGGGTGGGAGAAATCCCCATTCAAGATCAGCTTCCATTTGCTTCCTCTAGCAAAAGTCAAATTGTACTAAATTAAGAAAACAAACCTGTTTGTAAATGTTAATCTAATGGGCTACTAAGCTCCCATGTGAAGTGAATGTAGCACCTTTGTGTGGGCAGATTATATATTATTCCTTGTGGGGAGGGGGCACAATTGCTTTTGTTTAGTCTCCCATTTGAATAATACATTTGATTGCCATGGCAAAATGTAGCGGTGTGCGCACCCGCCTCTGAATAGTGCCTAATTAACGGATGGTAACAAGGCGGGATTTGCCCTCTCTCCTTTCACCAGCGATCATATACATGACAGTCCCTTTATCTTCCTTCAAAATTGACTTGCTCTCCTGACCCTTAAGCGGCTCTTGTTTTGTGTGTTTACCCCTCTGATGTCTTTGCAAGCCTGCTAATTTTCGGTGGCACTTCGTAGCTGCTTGTAATTAACACATCGAACACTGAAGGAAGACTCCGGCTCGCAGATGCCTAATGGAGGAATGTTTTCTTCCAGTAATTATATGGCTTCGTTCTGAGCTATTTGCATTGACCTGCGAGGAATCCAAGGCATGCCTTTTTCTTTTCCTGAGAACAAGTGTGTCTGTGCGCCGAGGTTATTTCAGTAGCAGAGAACAGTACAAACATTAATGGGCCAAGAGAATGCAGCTCTGATGTTATCTGGAATTCTGGGGTCTGTTTCATTTATTTGGCAATAACTGTATTACAGAGTTGGCCTCTAGATGCTGTTGGACTCTGACTCCCATCAACCCTAGACACCATGATTAATTGCCAGGGATTACCGGAGTTAGAGTCAAGCAACATCTGCAAGCCAGAGGTTCCCCACCGCTGGTTTTGCAAGAGTCATGACATATGGAGATTTTCAGTTTGAAGAAAAGGCAGGTAAAGAGGGGACAGTGTATAAAATTACGCATGGTTGTCGAGAAAGTGGATAGAAAAGTTTTTCTTCTGGCGGTTCCCTCACTGCGAGAAGCAAAGTTACAGGGAACCAGGCAGAGGGCCTTCTCAGTAGTGGCGCCCGCCCTGTGGAACGCCCTCCCACCAGATGTCAAAGAAATAAACAACTACCTGACGTTTAGAAGACATCTAAAGGCAGCCCTATTTAGGGAAGTTTTTAATGACTGATGTTTTAATGTATTTTTAATCTTTTGTTGGGAGATGCCCAGAGTGGCTGGGGAAACCCAGCCAGATGGGCAGGGTATAAATATTATTTATTTATTTATTTATTTATTTATTTATTTATTTCTCCTGCGCATAACACTAGAACTTGGGGACATTCAAGAAAGCTGAATGCTGGAAGATTCAGGACAGATGAAAGTCAGTACTTCACATAGCACATAGGTAAACTATGGAATTCACTCACACAAAAAACTTTAAAAGAGTATTAGACAAATTCTTGAACAGGGGTGTCTAACCCATAGAGGCTAGTGGCGCAGGGCGCCATGACACCAAGTTCTGGAGGGTGCCAGGGAAGAGGTTGAGGCTGGACGCGGCGCCTCCCAGCATCAGCTTGCCGCCCTCGCCCGCCTCCGTCATGCTGCGCCGAAGCAGTGCCGCACCTGGAGCTTCCATCTGCCGTGGCCACCGTGGCACAAAGCTGCCAGCTGAGCCAGGAGGCGCCGCATCCAGCTTCCACCTCTTCCCCACTGGAAGAGCCGCCCTCCAGCCACTGCCCGCCTCCTCCAGCCCCGCCGTCCTCCCTAAAAAACTCTGGGAAATGGGGGGGAGGCGGAGGGAGCTTTGCACCACAGCACCAGATATGCTTAAGACGGCCCTGTTCTTGAAGGATAAAGCTATTAATGGCTACTAGCCAAGCTAGTAGCTATGTTCTACCTCCAGTGTTGGAGGCAGTGTAACACTGAATACCCATTGCTGGGAATCACAGGTGGAGATAATGGTGTTGCACCTCTCAGGTCCTGCTTGTGGGCTTCCCATGAGCACCTGAATGGCTGCAGTGAGAACAGGATGCTGGACTTGGCCTGATCCAACAGGGCTCTTTGCATGTTCTTACGTTCATGTTTTTATCCCAGTCCAGAATTTTGTGGACGCCAAAACTGTTTATGGGCACCTCATGAACACACCACAGCCTAGCCCACACCACAGCTTATTACGTTGACTACAATAGAGTGCATATTTCATGCCTACTGTCAGCAGGGGGAGAAGTTATGAGATGAGAGCGCATGGGCACCAAAGAGACATTGGTGCCTCCTGGTCTAAATCAATGTTGAATCCCTTGTCTGGTTGTGCAGAGGAAGGTGATACAGGATAATAATCCCCTCAACAACCTTGCAAAAAATTTGTTATTGTACACAACCCTTAAGATCTAACAGCAGATGTATTATTTCCAAACACAGAGATACTTGGGGGGATGTTTAAAGGTTCATGTGGAAATGAATAAGCATATGCATATTTGCTCAGCCCTGGTCTAGTTAAGAGACTTCCCTATAAATGCCCCCGTACCCCAAGAATGTTTTTTCAAGTCTTGCCAAAAGGTTTGAGATATTTACATCAGGAGGAACCTCTCAATTTCCATTGAATTAGAGAAAATCAAGTGACTAAATGGAGTTGTGTGGAGCCCCCACGCAAGCATGATAAATTTTGCAAGCTTTATTGAAACCCCTTCAGGTTCTTTAGTGGCTTCAGATTTTCTAGGAAAGGATTTTCAAATGCCCCTCCCCCAAATTCCACTTGAGGTACAATCTACTGACTTCTTATAATTATGCACAGAAGCCCCCACATCAAAACTCCTTTAAATGCTCTCATATAGGATTATTTGTCTGAGGAGGAACCTGCACATTGGTTTCAAATTTTTGCTTCAGACACAATTTTGGTAGCACTTCAATATTCCACTTAAAATGCGCACAAAATAGAAAATCTGGTGTGTTGTTTGTTTTGAAGCAACAACAGCCTTGTAATGTGTGTTTGTGTGTGTGTGTGTGTGTGTGTGTGTGTGTGTATATATATATATATATATATATATATATATATATATATATATATATAAAAACATGCTAGGTGCAGATTGTTTAATCTTGCTAGTTTAATTCCAAGTTTGCGTGTTGCAAAAGTGAAAAACGAGTCCAACCACTTAAAGCAGCCAGCAAGAAACCCATTTGTGATTGTAAGGGCATTTGTCCAAAATGAAGTCTGGATTCTTTGGCACCTTTATGAATTATTATTATTATTATTATTATTATTATTATTATTAGAATTTGGTCTTGAGATTTAAAAGCTGTAATACACACTAGGACATGAGAAATAAGAGGAAGATTGGTAGCTAGAACGATCAACAGTGGGGCAGGAAAAGAACAGCTTTTTTTTTGAAGGGGTTCAGCCTGGAATAGTAATGATAGAATTGTCTGAATCAATAACTCTCTTGTCGGCCCCATGTCTGATGTTCGAATCAGTCAGCCCTTTCCTGTGAGAGCTTTCCTGAGGAATATTGAATTATTTATTATTTGTATCTCCCCCACCCTTATCTTTCTGATGATTTTTCTCTGTTCCTCTCCCCTGCCACCCCACCAATCTTAGTAAAATTTGTTTTTTATGTTGTCAGGTTCAATGATGTCTCCGCTTTGATAAATAGCAGTAATTGGGTGTACTGCAGAAGTCATGTAAAAATGTATGACTTCAATTACATCTAGAACTTTCCCTTCCCCCTTTATATTGATCTTTCCCCTCTGTATGTAAGAGCTGTTTTTCCTTGCCTGCAGTGTTGAAGTTCCCCACCTTAAATAACAATAAAAAGGGGAATTATTACATGTTCATATGTTGGCATGCACTTTTGAACCCATTCATCTTTTTAAAAGTTGGGAGGCGCCCCTGCTAGTGCCTCAGATCGGCTCTGCCTGAACGGCAAGTGAACAAAATTAGTCATTCTGGAGAGAGAAATATTCATATTGTATTCCAGGCTGCATGATGGATCGCACAACTTAAAAATTCCATCTTCTCTCTATCCTTGTGTCTCCCATGTGAGATAATGAAATGGGGATGGAGCGGCCAATTAAGGGAATTGCTTTTCATTAATTGTTTTAATTCAAATGAGAAAGAGACATGGGTGACAAAAGTCACTTTTGTGAGGCTGAGTTCTGCTGGTGTTCTCTCTTCCCCCCGTTCTTTGGGGCTGCGCTTTGAAATTTATTTCGCTCTGGTGCCTGCAGGAGAAATCCTTTGCTGGTGTGTTCATCGCTAGAACACTGAAGTGTACAGTGACATAAATAAATAAATAAATAAATAAATAAATAAATAAATAAATAAATCCCCTCTTTAGCCGAGTCGCAATTTAGGGAAGTGTCTGGACCCATTCACCCACCCACTGCCTCTGACCCCATTTTGAATCACATACGATTTACTCCATGGGAACACCCAGATTTCTTGCAATATTCTTCACTCTGTGTGGTTACGATTATAAACCATCAAATGGATTTACAAAACTAGATTTGCACTGCATCCCAAAGGCACAACTCCACTGTATTAAGAAATGGGTGTCCGCGAATGTTTGGCCTGCGTTGATAACATTGCTAGAGTTATTTTGGGGCATTAAGAACTCAGCATAACAAATGCTCTTAAAAGCTCCCCCCCCCACTCCCTTGCTAAGAACCTTCTCCACCATCCCAGACTAAATCTGAAGTGGCACATTTAAACCTTATAAGAGAAGAAACCAAAATAAATAAATAAATAAAAATTGCCCTGTTGACCTTAAAGACTGACAAATGTATTGTGGATTAAGCTTTGATAGAATAAAGCCCTATGTCAGATGCATGCTCTAGTAAGTTGGCAGGTATAATACAACACCCATACAGAGAGGAAGGGAATATGTAAACAGTGGGGTCAAAGAGGCAATGATGCAGCATTTCTCTCTTTCAAAAACCCCAATGTGTGTAAGGTAGAAATAATTCACCCCCTTCCAACTAAAGAAACATTATTGCAGCAAGAAAAGTTAGCATGTAAAGGAAAATTCCTTTCTGTCATGCAAAACCCTAATCAAGACAGAGCCCAATTTTTTTTAAAAAAGATGAAATTTGCTAACTGCTTTAAAAGGAGCTGGCTAAATTAGGCGCGAGTGAGTTGAATGGGGAAGTGGATATTCAGTAACTGAGTAACCTATGAAGTCTGCAGTTGTTACTCACTCGTGGTTTTCTTCTATGGACCATTCAAATATTGGGAGCTGTGTCTGTAATAAGCAGCAAACCTACAACAGATGCAGCTTGTCCCTATTTTCTGTGAAGGCAGGGATGTGTATTTGAAAAACTTTAAAACAGAGCTGCCTTTCGTTTTAAATTTGAAGGCAGAAAAGACCAAGAGCAGTACAAATGGTGTGTTGGGGGGGGGTGTAGGAAGAGGGTTGTTTTGTAGAAATGTTTGCAGCATAGCATTTCCAGTGTGTTCGTCTCCCCGACATGTAGAAAAGTGAATGTGTGAGATAGATAGATGATAGATAGATAGATGATAGATGATAGATAATAAGAAACATAATAAGAGCCTGCTGGATCAGACCAATGAGCCATTTGGTCCAGCATCGTGTTCTCACAGTGGCTAACCAGATGCCTCTATGGGACAGGGAGCACCACCCTCAGAACTGGGTGTCAGTAAGGCAATGAGATTGGTGGACCATTGCCCCATTTGCCCTAATAGACTATCCTCCAATGCCCAGTTTTGACCCTATTAGGATTGATCCCTTGGGTGTGCAGGCCTTTCTTTAACTGGATCCTGCCCACTTCAATAACTTTATTTTCCTGCAGCTTGGTAGACAGAATGACCCCCCCCCTTTCCTTCTTCCATGTGCGATTCCTGGGTATCCCCCACCCTGCCATTTTCAGGGAAAGCCTCATTGCACAAGCAGAAGTCCTTGTGCTGGGTTTTTGCTGGCAGGGCTCATTAGGTGAATCCTGCCCTTAGACTACAATGATTTCCAGGTTTCTGTGATTGTGTTTATATAAGCCTCTGCTCTTTGTTGTTTGTTGCCTTTGTTGTCAGTATGGAAATGTTGCTCAGGGTTTAATTTGTTCTTTTACATATTTTGTGTCCTATCAAATATGGCTTATATTTACTATATTATGTTGAGCTGCGTGTGTTGAAAAAAAAAAAAAAAAAGAATTCAGCTTTGCTTATTTCCCTAAGTTAATGACCTGGTTTTCTTTTATCTGATGAAGCCATTTAATTACCTGATTGAGAAGGGGGCGGGGGAGGGAGAATCTTGATGAAGCTGATGGCTTTAAGATTTTATTTATTTATTTAAGATTACAGATGCCCTCAGTGAAAAGATGCAGGAATTTATTTTAAACAACTTTTTTTCCCAATTTGAGGAGAATCGCTGTAAATTAGCTTTATCCTCATCTATAGCCTTGTGGGGGTTTCAATCCGTAGCGTCTCCAGGTAGGGCTGGGAAGACTACCAGTCTGAACTCCCAGAGACTCTCTGCCAGTCAGAGTAAACAGTATTGAGCTAGAAGCACCACTGATCTGACTTGATAAAAGGCAGTTTCCTATGTTCCTGTTCTCTGGTGCGCTCAAAGAGGCAGAGGCGCCAGCTTCCCAGCATGCTCGAGGAGACCTGATGTGACGGCGCTGGATATCCTGGCATTTTGCGTGCAACGTTGTGAGAAGCCAGGGGGTGGAGCTGAACGCCCTCTGAACATTGAGGGGGCCCAGCCCCAACAAAACCAAACATCGGGGGGGGGGGATGTGCTTTTGGCCCCTAGGAGCTTGCACCTATCTACAGCAGGTTCTATCCAGCATTAGTCCTACCGAGAGTGAACCCACTGAAATGCAGGAACACAGCTAACTTAAGTTTATTCATTGTTATGTGTCTACTTTGAGTAGGATCAATATTGGATGCAACTTGGCTCTTCTTTCTGCACGGCATTCCCATTCACTTCAATGGAGCTTGCTGGTCCTCATGGGCAGCCATTTGTGGGAGCATATCTGTTTCTTCAGTTGGGGTGAATGAGAAAGCGCTCTGATTGGGATGTTTGTTTAAATCATGACATTTATGCAGATTAAAGTGGAGCCCAAATGTTCTGCTGGGAAAATCCTGAGAGAATGTTTAGCTGAAAATTAGTGTGTGTGAAGGTGAGTGAGTAAAATTGTTCTGAAAATGGGAGACAGGAGTTGTGTGGAGTATAGATGGGCATGGGTGTAGCCAGGATTTTTGTTAGGGGGGGGCAGAACCAACATGATTGGTCAGTTAGTTAAGTATTTCTATTTTTTTACTTGATCTTGGGGGCGGGCAGCTGCCCCTCCTTGGCTACGCCCATGTAGACAGGGGAGAAATCCATTCACTCCTCTTTTCACAGCAGACTACAGGTAAACCCATCCAAGACTTGCTTTCAGATTGGAAACTCCAAGTTATTGGATAAGAGCTAAACTCCCAGTTATAAGACAGGTTTCCCCCAAAGATGATCCATGGGTATCAGAGCAGGCCTCAGATATCACCCACTGCCCTAAAATTTTAATAACAGTGTTCACCTAGGCTAACTATGCATGAATACACAGCATGGTTCTACTATGACCCACAAAGATAAAATTGCAGCAGAATTCCAGTGTTGTTTTGCTGGTGCTCTCTGGAGCCAAGCAGGACTGAGATACATTAGTCCAGTATCTATCTCTTCTTTCTCTCTCTCCCTCTCCTCTCCCCCCCCCCCCCGCAAATTTAACTGGCTTCCTTCCCAGTGGTTGTCTCTAAACATTACAATATCAAGAGCCAAGCAAGCAGAATCCCACAGTTAATCAAAGGTGGGAGATTGTTAACAGTAATTTATGACCTTATTTAAGCATGCTTCCTTAGTAATTAGTATTGGTTCTGTGCTGTCTATTTAATTAAAATATAACGTTCATCTGTTGTTCACCCACATGGTGTTCAGGAGAGGAACATGACCAAGTGCCAGTACAGTCTTTGCTCAAGCAACATGACCAGTGACATCAGCTGGACTGTTTTCGTCTGAGTGCAGGATGTGGTCCAAGAAATTTTTAATTGTGAAGTTCACTGAATGAGGAAGCTGGTTTTCTGCTTCTAATGGAGCTGTCAACCTGCTTTCCAACCTGTCCGCCTGCATACATTAGTGATACTTGCCCATTATTTACCTGACCTCAAATCTACCTTTTGGGGTACCAAGAGTGATCAATAAGGGCATACAGACTAAACTCCTTATCACTGGCTGCTACACAAGCATTCTCTGTTTGCTGTCCCACCAGATTGCAATAACCTGTTTTGGGAACGCTTATCAAAAATCTCCTCCTCATTATCATTATAAACTATTTTGGTTTCCCTTGAAGTTCCTAGGAGCTTCTGGATCTAACCGAAGGAACATAGAAACACAAGAAACTGCCCTATTTGTGTCTGATCCATATCATCGCTCCATCTAGCTAAGTATTGACTACATTGTTATACTGGCATTCCCAGTATAGCAAGCCAGATGCTTCAATGAAGTTCAGAAGCAGGACAGGAGGGTAATATGCTCCCATGGACATCTACTTCCCAGAAACTGATAATGTGAGACATTTCAGGTCTACACCTAGAGCTTATATTTTGTTGTCGTGACTTGCAGTATTTGATAGACTGGTTCCTTGGAGATTTCACCAAGTTTTGATTTGATTGGCCAGGAGTTATTTTATATGGAGCTATGATAATGAAAACTGATGGGAGAAATGTTAAGACAAAACAAATGCACATTTTCGGAGGTCTTGTTCAACTGGGGTGTGTGTGTGTGAAATGTAAACATTTCTTTGTGATTCCTTGTATTCCCTGTCAAAATTGTGGACTTAACATGCGCATAATGTTAAGCTTTAAGATGGGTGTGAGAAACCTCTGCTTCTCCAGATGTTGCTGACCCACAGCCATCAACAGCCTCATCAAGCATGGGCAATGGCCAGGGAGGATGAGAGTTGTAGTTCAGCAACATTTGAAGGGTCAAAAGTTCCCCACAACTGGTTTAAAAAGAGAAACCATTATGTGTAGCAAATGAGGTCATACCTTTCTTGGACTAGCTTAAGATCAAAATTCTGGAAGTGGCCTTTTGAGTTTCATGACACTATTATTCAGGCATAAGTGTTAGAGGCATTTTTTCAAAAAAGATATCAGGTCCTACCCCACTGCTGTCTGAAGGAGTTAAGAGGATTTGGCATGTGATGAAGCTGTCTAACCATGCAAATGTAAGGGAGGCACGTCACATAAACTGATTAATTTACTGAAGATTGGTCATTACTTGCGCATTAATGGAATGATGTAAAACCACATCCAGCCTTTTGCTCTAATGTTTCCAGTAAGAGAAAATGGGTCCATTCGGCAGCTGTGTGATTTATCTGCAGGGTTGTGTATGAAACCCTAATCATATGAAATATGTGGCATGCAGCCAGGCTGATGTTCATCTGGTAAAGTTGAGAATCTTCTTTAAAAGCAATGTATCTGGAATGACTTGAGAGTCTACTCTCCCCACACCCCCTGCCAGGCGAGGAAGCTTTGCTTGAAAGGTTTGCAGTTTCATGAATGGCTGACTGAGAAGTTGGAAAGTATTGTTTTTTGAATAACAAGTCTAGTTTGAGCATCGCTAGTTTCTATCCTTGTGTCACGGAGACTCAGAATTGTCTTTCCCACCAGCGATTGCCTGTTAAGGAACCGTAAGCACCAACACACGCACGCACACACACACACACAACCCCTATTGTTTTAGATTTTCTTTCATATCATGTAGGTGTCTATGCCACGCCACCCACACAGTAAAGCAAGTGAGCTGTGAAATATATTCATTGTTAGAGTACAGGGGAAATGGAGGCAAGCAATCGGCAGTAATAATGTAAGACAGCAAAGGGAGGCTGCCAGAGTTACCTGCTTTATTTGGGTTGCCTTTTTCATTATAGGTTCGGGAAATAGGCTGCAATTCGATTATGGTATGATTTGGGGTGGGGGTGGGGGGGCTGCTGTGGAATTGCTTGCCGCGCGCTGACCCTGTCACAGGAGGATCAAATGACGAGTCAGCTCAAATAAAGTTTAGAGTGCATTAACCGGACTGAGCACCCTTTTCCCTGGGAATGTGACTCTCGTCTCTCCCCCCCCTTCCTCCTCCTCCTCCTCCTCCTCCTCCTCCTCCTCCTCTTCTTCACCTCCCTGGGTTTTGTAACTGGTTTTCGTAGATATTTGTACCTTAGAGCAAGAAAGAAAGGAAGGAAGGGGGGAGAGAGAGAGAAGTGGAGGAAGGAAAGATTGGCTAAGATGTATCGGAATGAACATCGGCAGCCAATGGGACCCTCTCTCCACTCCTCCCATGTTCGGATCGCGGCTTCTCTGTGGCTTGGGAAAGTAGCAGCATGATTAATAACAGTGAGAGAGCTGCCTGTTGGATTATTAATTTTCCATCTTTCCCCCCTCTTCCTTCTCCTCTTGCACATCCCCCTGATGCTTTGCCTTAAAAAAAAGGAAAGGAAGGGAGGGAGTGGAAGTATCGTAGTTGGGGGTGGTTATTTTTTTCTATCTCTCTCTCTCTCTCTCTCTCTCTCTCTTTCTTTCTTTCTTTCTTTCTTTCTTTCTTTCTTTCTTTTTTAAAAAATTGACCAGGAGCTTCTTGCTAGCTACTAACAAACTCTGGGCTAGCCAACCCTGCAAAGGGGCCTCCATCTCTGCGGGGTGAGTGTATGTACAATAAAAGAGGAGCGAGCGAGAAATTCTTATGTATAATGGGAGGGGGGGATCAAAAATACAAGAAGGAGGAATAAAGGGAGGGAAAATCAAAGCACAAGGGCAGCCTTCGTCTCTAATCTCACTTAGCTCTTTAACTCCTGGAAATGCAGTTCAGGCAGAGCTGGAAAGTGAGAAAAGAGCAACGTTGATGGGCAGCCATCCCACATGGTATCGGGGGTGGGGGCAAACAATCTTGTTTCTGCTTTCCAAACTAATACAAATTGGCCCCTTTGAAACCTTGATTGCCTAGAGAGGTTGCAAATTGATAGTAAATGGGAGTTAATGATAGGTAATGAAACAAGCGGTGCAATTTTTTCTCCCTTTCTCTTTTTTCTTTCTGTCTGTCTCTCCCCCCCCCCCCACTTCTCCTCCTTGCTAGCTGAAAAGTCATTATCTTGGTATTTGGTGGGAGAGCATTTCATTGTTGAACTGGAATCCTCTTGCCTAGCGCCTGTGCCTGTTCTTAATCATGACGGCGGTATGATATCAGATAACGGCAAATGCTCAGCGATGCTGGAAGTGTGGAGGTCTTGTGCCAAGTGGCTTCTGGTTTGCGCCGTTCTGCTTATCAAGGGGGTGGTAATATCATTTACAGCCTGTATGTCATCTCCTCGGGTTCTGTCTTTTGATTCGTTGACCGGGTCATGTGTCCAGCTGGTATAAAAGAAAGAGGTTTGGTTTGATTTTCAGGTGGGTGGAGTATGGGCTGATAATCATTTTCCTTTCGAGATTCACAACTTAACAGAGTTTCTGAGAGAGTGATAATGCATTTAGAAGTGAGACATATTTGCATGTTTAATTTATTGTTTTTCAGATATAGATAGATAGGTATAGGTATATACTTTCCCCTTTAATGTAAAGAAAACTGTATGTGTAGTAATAATAGCAATTATTATTTTAAAAACAAAAACATATAAATAATTTCCATTAATAGATACTGTGTCAAACGAATCAGTGTTCATGTTCCTGTTGCTATTAACTATGAAGAGAGTAAGCCAAGTCTGTGGTTGATTTTGTATTTTGTATTATTTATTTGGGGGTGTTTGGAGTAGAGCTTTGGAAAAAAGTGGATCGTTTCATTCTTTGCCCAGGCAGTGAATAGAAAGAGCAAAATGTATGGTTTTTCTTCCCCAATCTCAAAAGTTAGATCATTTCCATTTTATCACGGCTTGTTTAGGTCTTGCAGTTTAAACCAAACAATCTTCACAGTCAGAGAAATGTGGATGCATTCTTAACCCGAGAGACCTGGTGTACATTAGAGGACTGATTTGCATGGAGAGGTTTATTTCTGCTGTAAATCTACCACACATCTCTTTTAGGGAGGAGCAGCTCTGCAGGAAGATCGGGTTACCTCCTTTTATTTTTAAAATCTCTTTTGAGTTAAATGCATAATTCGAGGTTGGGTGTGCCCTCCTTTTGGGACGGTAGTTTCTCAGATAATAAGGTATTGTGATTGCAGACAGGATGTCATACTTAATTTCCATTTAATCTTCACAAGGAACTCTTCCTAGGATGGAGTGATTCTCCCCACCCGAGTGGAGTTCCCCAAAGAAATTTTTATAATACAGTTAGGAAGATGGCAATGGCAATCCCAGTTTCAAAAATATGCAGGACGCCTTGAATATTTGTATAGGGTGTTGAGATTATGATTGCATTGTTAGTAAGATTTGTCATTGATTGATTGCTGGCCTCTGGTGGGTCTCTTTTGCTTCTGCCGCTCTTTTTCTGAAATGTTAGCAGTATGACGTTTTGAGATGTGAGAATAGCACAATACTTTTCAAGGCTAAATGGAACAAATGAGCCCCCCCTTAAAAAAAAATCATAATAGACCAATGATTTTGTTGCATTTTATATTGCATTTTGCTGTAACTGTTCATGATTTAATTGCTGTCATGCGGTGACAAAATATATTGGTGGGGGGGGGGATGCAAGAAAGCCTTCTATAATTGGGGCAGTTTTCTTTTGACGCTGTGTAATCTTTTTCTCTGGTCTTGCTAAGTAATCGAATGATGACTGTATAGTAAAACGTTGCTGCGTTGTGACAATTAGTTACTGTAATATCGGCTTTGATAACTGCTTGTGCAAAAGTGGATGTTCTGTGTTTCTAGTACAATTTAAATGGGGTCATTAATTTATTTTGGGTGTGTGTTCTGTCTTTTCTTTCTGTGTAGTGAAAAATTAGGTCATGCAGAATTCAGAGATCTGATTATTTCATTTCTTCACTGAAACCAATTGTTTTAGTACTGCATAGATGAAATGCTCACATTCTGATCACTTAAATTAGATAATTTCTTTGGTTAATTGGCATTCTCTTTCTCCCTCCCTCCCCCACAATTACAGATTTATTAAATGATATATACCAACACTTGTAATCTAGATTGAAACTTCAAAGCTAATTCAGCAAGGGGGAAATCAGGAAGTTAAATTAATTTGTCATTGGGGGTAGGGATGGGGAATGGGACTCAGCTGGAAAAAGATGGGGATGACAAAACCTGATTTTTATTTCTCTTCTCTGTCTTTATTGGTTGAAGCTTCAAAAACATCAACAATTTTTCTGTCCGTCCCCCCAAAAAGGATGAAGGGAAATATCATAATTCATCATGTTGTAGGCTAGAACTATGTATAATAATGTCTATCTAAGCATTGGTGGAATCAGTTTTTCTTACCCAGTTTTTATATTTCTCGATTTACTTAAAGTTCCACCTTTTTGCAGTTAAAGGAACTTTCATATATGTTACCTAGGGTTATAACTCATAGAATCATGAAGTCTTGGGATTTAATCTGGAGTTTCCCAGGTTTGGTATGAGTGTATCGGGGGGGGGAATCAAAATCTCATTGAGAGCGACCCAAATCAAGGGGGCAGGATATTATTTCTTTGTCATTTGGAAAGCTTTTGCAGTGACCTGTCCTCCATGCCCAACAGACTTCCAGAGCCTAGGTTTATGATTCCCCCCCCCTCCCTCTCTCTCTGGACACACTATTGGAATCTATCCCCTCACATCCCGCCAGGTTCCACACTCATAAAATCCTAGGAGACTGGCAATAGTATTAAATGCTACTGTACACGGGACTGCCCCTGAAGGTGGTTCAGAACCTCCAGCTGGTGCAGAATTCAGGCTGCTCACTGGGTCAAAAAAAGTTTGAGCATATAATATCAATCCTGGCCCGACTGTCTGCCATTTAGTTTCAATGCCCAATTCAAAGTGCTGCTTTTTAAACCTATAAAGCCCTAAACCGCCTGGGCCCAGTATACCTGAAGGAGCGTCTCCACCTCCATCATTCAGCCTGGATACAGAGGTCCAGCTCCAAGGTCCTTCTGGCGGTTCCCTCACTGCAAGAAGTGAGGTTACAGGGAACCAGGCAGAGGGCCTTCTCGGTAGTGGTGCCTGCCCTGTGGAATGCCCTCCCTTCAGATGTCAAGGAAATAAACAACTATCTGACTTTTAGAAGACATCTGAAGGCAGCCCTGTTTAGGGAAGTTTTTAATGACTGATGTTTTAGCGTGTTTTTAATATTCTGTTGTGAGCAGCCCAGAGTAGCTGGGGAAACCCAGCCAGATGGGTGGGGTATAAAATAAATTATTATTATTATTATTATTATTATTATTATTATTATTATTATTAAGTTCAGTTCACCCCAAATGAACCAACCCGAACCCTGCAATCACCATCTGATGTCCTTCTTCTTGTTCTTCCTTCATGTGAGGTCCAGAGGGCAGCTGCATGAGAACTGACATTTTCTGTGGTGGCCCCTCGTTTGTGGAATACTCTCTCCAGGGAGGCATGCCTGGTGCCTTTATTGCCTAACAACATTCCCCTTCTCCTAGGTCTTTGGCTGTTAATCAATCTACAGCCTTTTAAAGCCAGGGGGTATTGTCTCCCCACTCCTTTTGCTATTATTATGCATGTTGTGTTTCATGTTGTAAACTGCCCTGTGGTATTCTGGTAAAGGACAGTATAGAAATTCAATTAATTGATTATGATGGTGATGATCATTATAACTTCAAATGAGATTGCATTACACTCTGTCTGAATTATCTCAGTTCTCACATTTGAATGACTCTATTTTTATTTTGGGGATGCGGGTGGCTCTGTGGGTTAAAGCACAGAGCCTAGGGCTTGCCGTTCAGAAGGTCAGTGGTTCGAAACCCCGCGATGGGGTGAGCTCCCGTTGCTCGGTCCCTGCTCCTGCCAACCTATCAGTTCAAAAGCATGTCAAAGTGCAAGTAGGTAAATAGGTACTGCTCCAGTGGGTAGGTAAACGGCATTTCCGTGCACTGCTGTGGTTTGCCAGAAGCGGCTTAGTCATGCTGGTCACATGACCCGGAAGCTGTTTGCAGACAAATGCTGGCTCCCTCGGCCTATAGAGCAAGATGAGCGTGCAACCCCAGAGTCGTCCGTGACTGGACCTAATGGTCAGGGGTCCCTTTACCTTTATTTGTATTTTTAGCTATTCCAGTATTGCAGACACATATTAAATTTATAAAAATAAAGGTGTATAAAAGGATGGTTGATACTTCTGTCTCTGCCCCCCTCCAATAAGATGAACAAAAACAGAACCCCAATTATTTAGATTCGCTGAGTCACAAGCAAGGAAAGCTACATATGTCAGTTTTGTTCCTCTCAGTTTCTCATTTTTCCAACCTTAAATTCAGTTATCTACAATTCCACATCAGTTTGTGAATGTCTTTTTAAAAAGTCCTTTAGAAAAATAATCAGCTTTTTAGTGCAATTTATTTTTAATAAACACAAATTTGTATGCAATTTTCCTAAGACATGCATTTTTGCAAAGCAATTTCACCTTATGTAATACCGGTATATAGTTGAATGTTATTTTCATGAATATATGCAGCACTGAATATCATAGAATCATAGAATTGCAGAGTTGGAAGATACCCTGAGGATCATCTAGTCCAACCCCCTGCAATGCAGGAATATGTAGTTGCCCCATATGTGGATCGAACCTGCAACCTTGGCGTTGTCAGCACCATGCTCTAACCAGCATATATGTATTTGTAGGCACATCTGACCTATTTTTCCTTTTTTTTTTTTGCAAACATTACTTGGCTTCAGTAATTTTGAGAAAGTGAAATATGTAGCTCCATCTTTAAATGCAAACTGAATCAATTTCCCCCACCCCCATCTCTAGCCACATGCCTACCCTGAGGCTGGGTTGCCAACTGACCTCAAAACTACTGTGAGCGAGTAGACAAACAGCAAATGGTGTTACCCAAAGTGTCAATATGCATTACAAAACTATCAACTTCATCGCAACTAATCAGCAAAGAGCACAGTAAATGGTCTGCAGCGTAAAATGAGAGCATTTCTCTAGAATCTTTCTGAAATAGAGCTTGATGCACCAGTTCTTAGTCTTCACGGCCATTGACAAAAAGTAGAAACTGGAAGGGGACTTTCCGATACCTGTTATATACGCTGTATTCATTTACTTAAAAACAAAAACAACAAAAAAACCAACAACAACCCCAAACCCCTGTCTCCACACATCAGGCTGTTTTTGCAATAACCTGCCATTTTATTTATTTATTATTAAAAACTAATTCACATTTAAATAACATTTTATCTCAGAATACAGATTTCTAGAACGGTTTTATCTCAAAATAGCATTTTAAAATGGATTTTGATACTTCTTTCTTTCTATTCTTTTGTTTTTTGAGCTGAGCATCACATTGTTGCATTGGGAGAAGTACAGAATCTGATGCATATCTCTCTTCTGATCCATGCGTTAAAACCTGAAAGGTGCAGATCAGTTCACTTCTCGGAATTTGCAAATATTGGATTTCTAAAGCATCCCTATCAAAGTCAATATAAAAGCCCTTCCAGTTAACCAGCCACACTGACTGCCACTTAAGACAGTCTTCTTGAATCTAAGGTGGTTTTAGCCTAATCAAGCCATTTTAAAATGGCTTAAATTTAAAGGCAAGCCATTTTAAAATGGCTTAAATTTAAAGGCAAGTCACTTTAAAGTATTTTCAGATTGAGCAGCAGGGATGGACCTTGGTCTTTCACATTTTGGAGGTGCCCTTTAGGAGCCCCCAAAATGGTACCCTTCTGCCTTTGGCCTTCCATTCTGATCAATTCACTACTACATCATAGCTGCAGCACCCTCTAGGCTCAGTGCCCAGCAGGGCTGTCTTAAGCATATGCAGCACCGGGGTGCAAAGATCTGCCCAGTGCCCCCCAGGGTTGCCCAGTCCCAGGCGCACAGGAGGGCGGAGCCAGCTTGCCCCCTCAGCGTCTCACTGTCTCGGTCGCCCCCGAACTCGCAGCGCAGAGCTGCCCACAGCAGAAGAGCCTGCCGCGGCACTCCGACCGATGGGTGGGCTCTTCCCTGTACTCAACTCTCAGGCCCTGGACTCTTGGCCTAGTGCCCCTGAGAGCCCGACGCCTGGGTGCCCCGCATGCCTAGTGCCCATGGGTAAGATTGCCCTGGTGCCCAGTGTGGTGGAACCTGTTGTATCACCCCCTAAATTTGTCTCTGTGAACAGTGCTCCAATTATCACTATTATCACTATTTCAGGGCAATCCTATACACAAGAAGCTGGTGTAAATTTAAGTTAAGCCAGGGTAAAGTATGCCAATTCCAAACTCTGTTCTGGATCAGGGCTGAGCCAGTTTAAACTTGACAGAAGGAAAACCAGCCTGTAAATAGCATTTGAGTTACGCCATCCTTTTTTGCCGGTTTAAGTTCACCAGAATAATCTGTAGAATTTGCTACGAATGGGCCACTGGTGCAGTGGCTTCAAAGTGCAATTGCACCACTCCGTGAATCGCTGGTCTTAACCACAGTAGTGAATTTTTGCTCCCAGTAATTTCAATGGAAGTCAGTTAAAAGCACAAGTTGAACTCTCCTGTTGAAAATGATGGGACTCAAAAGTGCCTACGCGAATGGATCGTCTTCGTAACTCCACTGTTGGAGGCAGTATGCTTTTGTAAATGAGCTACTGAGAAGCACAAATGGGGAGAGTGCTGCTGTGACCAGGTTCTGCTTATGTACCTCCCATAGGCATCTGACTGGTTACTATATGAGAACATGATGCTGGACTGGTTGAGCTTTTGCCTGGTCCAGCAGGGATCTTATTATGGTTTCATAATGTTAGACCCAACATCACCATTGTTCTCTTTTCTTCTCAGCATGAATTGACTAGTGATCTGGTATGGGGGTGGTGATTATGATTGCCATCAATGTTCATGGTGATTTCCAGAGCGCTGAGGCCTTGTGGAATCTACTTGTCATCTTCCTCCTCCTCCTCCTCCTCCTGAGATCTTACCAACCAAAAGCTTCTGCAAAAGAAACATTTAGGAATTCTGAGCCCAGCAATTTGCTTTGAGTATCTGAACTGTGCAGACATCCTACAGAAATCCCCTCCATATCACTCCAAGCTTTTTATTTTATTTTTCAATGGTATAGCTTAGGATAGGGAAAGAGGAATTTTGTTACTGTTAAATAATTGGGAGTTACAAATCATTGCTGATTGGCTGCAAATCACTCAGACATCGACCAATAATTTTAAATCTATACCTTATGTCCACCCTTGATTAATAGGATAAAAAAATGATTAATAGGATAAAAAATGAGGACAAATCCCTCCCTGCATCGAGGACAGAGGAAGCCAATAGCTGTGCTACTGAAGGCAGTGGAACTTTATTCCAGTTTATTGGAACCACAAGTGGGGAGCATGCTGTTGCACTCAGGCTTCTCAGCTTCCCAGAGGCATCTGGTTGGACACCGTGAGTCCAGGATGCTGGAGTTGATATGTGCATGGTCCGATCCATAACAGGGCTCTTAAATGCATTCATTGACATCTGCTATCTGGTCAGGCAGTTTTAGGAAGAGGGTAGAAGGGAAACAGGCAGATAACTGTGTTCACCCCTGATATCACCGCTAAAACCAGGACAAAAGACAGGGAGTGATTTAGTAATGTTTTAAGCTGAAAAAATCAGGGCAGGTGGAACCCCTAGGGAGGTGTACCAATAGCAGGATTATTTGAGTGTATTGTAGCCTGCCTAGAGTTCCACCTCCCCCTTCTGTCCCTCTGCACCTATGCTGTGTCCACACTCCAAAAGATTGCACTTAGCAAATCCTAAAGCTCTTAAGGAAGCAATTACAGTCATGATCGCTCACAAATTGAGCCTTTTTTCTGCTTGACACTGATCCTGTGATAGTCTCCCCACTTAATCCTTACTAGCAATTTGCCTATAGTTGTCGCTAACAGGAGGTGATTAGAGGGGAGTTTCTATTTCCCTTTTTACTTCTGTTGTACTGGTGTGTTAGACAGAGGCTAGTGAATCAAAGCTGTTTTCCTATTAACTCAACACCTCCTAATGTGCTAGGCCCACTTTTATCTAATAAGAGTGCTCAGCTTTTAACATTATTTTAATGTTATCTGTTGGGCCTTTTAAAATGCCAGTGTGAACATTTGCAAAGGGCGAGTGGGAGGGGGGGGATTGAAGGAGAGAGAGAGAGAGAGAGAGTATACAAGAGAGTAATTTTACAGTAGCATACTGTGCTTTTGGGGTGGGGTGAGACAAATTCAGTGTTGGGAATTATTAAGGAGAGGAGTGAAAGTAAAACAGCAAGCACCCTAATGTAATTATATAAATGTGGGGCAACCACAGCTGGCATTCTGTTTGCAGAGCTGGAGACAGCAGAGAAAAGAATTACCCCCCCCCCCCCAAAAAAAAAAAAACACCACCCAAAGAATTATCAGAGGATGGATTCTCTTCCTTACAAAGTAAATATACAAATGTTAGTGCTTCCATGTTTAGAAGGGGGGATAATTAAAGTAAAGGGGGATGTGGTAAAGGTGTATACAATTGTCAATAAATGCAACTTGCATTCTGTCAGCAGACATGCATCCCTGACTACCCAGGCAAATCCTACCTACCCAATAATCTAATGATTTTTCTAATGCCTTGAAGGGAGAAGTTGCTTATTCCCTTAACTACAGCCACACCCTTACTTCCACCTGCATATTTGTTCCATATCTTAGGACACATTTTCCCACCCTTAATGTGACTTGGCACACATCTGACATTGTCACTCTATGCAGGAACCATCTTGAGTTTCAAGTGGACGACATAATGTCTCAACTCCAGCCTCCCCTGGCAAATGAATGTACCAGGAATAGAATAGAATCCCACCACCCACCACCATCAGGAAGGCACCCCATGCAAGTGTATGTTTGTAGTCCTAACTCTGGAGTGGGTTGAGGACAGTTCCTTCTTAGTCACTGACACTAGGGATTGAATTTGGGGTCTTCTGCATGCAGTGCTCTGCCACTGAGCAACAATCATTCCCCAGTGATGCTCTATCACTGAGATAGATTCACAGAAGTGTAGAATTGTAGAGTTAGAAAGAACCTTGAGGGTCATCCCGTCCAACCGCCTGCAACACAGTGCTCCTAATATCTCTGTGTTCTGAAGTCCAGCAGGGGGATCTGGCCTTAACAGCCTTTGCAAATTCACTGGCTCACCTTTCCGATTGTCAGACATATAGAGATGTCAGGGGGTGGAGTCAGGCAGGGCCGTCTTAAAGGGATCGGCCGCCGTGGCGCAACGATCTCTCGGTGCCCCGGTGTGCCGCCTCTCCGCCCGCCTCCCTCCTGCGCTTGCCGCCCCATTGGGAGGGGGGTGGGCGAGCGGGGGGTGAGGGGGGTGGCGCTGGAGCGGAGCGGGGCTGTGCACGCCCTTCCCAGCGCTCCAGCTGGGGCTCCGGAGGGCGGCTGGCTTGCAGCTTGCCCGCCGGTGTACGAGTGTCAGGCATGTTGGGGTTCTGGCTGTTGTTGTAATGGGATTTGGGCAAACAAATATCCTGTTCTTCCCCCATTAGAAGGCAAATGTCTGAATAGAACTCATATCCCAGCCATGCACATTAGAGCTGTGCACAGACCCCCTGATTGCCCTGTGTCCCTGATCTGTAGTCTCTAGATCAGAGAAATTTACCCTGTGCTGGAACATGTGCAAAGCAAGGGGACCAAATTGATAAAGAGTCTGTAAACCAAGTCATATGGGGAATGGTGGAGGGAGTTGGGTATCTTTAGCCTTGAGAAGAGGAGACAGAGAAGTGATGCGATAGTCATCTTCAGATATCTGAAGGGCTGTCACAGTGAGCTTGTTTTTTGCTGCTCCAGAGAGTAGGTATTGAAGTAATAGATTCAAATTACAAGAAAGGAGAATCCAACTAAACACCAGGAACAACTTTCTGAGGACAACAGCAGTTCAACAGCGGGATAGACAACCTTGGAAGGTGGTTGGCTCTCCTTTATTGGTGGCTTTTCAACAGAGTTTAGATGGCCATCTGTCAGAGTTTCTTTCATTGTGATTCCTTTATTGCAAGGGGTTGAATTAGATGACCCTTGGGGACCGTACAACTTCACAATTCTTTGGTTTTGTGCCTCCCAAAGAACAGTAGCCTGGGTCGGATCCTCCTTCTTAAAATATGTTAGTGTCAAGGACTGGCAAGATGCTGACTAATGTGACGATTGGGCTGCAGTCTGACTCAGAAGAGGGGGACAGTGGTTTCTGGGTGCCTGTACTCGCCAGGAGGCCACAAACAGGGGTTGGGGAAGCTTCAGAGCTGGAGGAAGAGGAAGAAGAGGCAGGTCAGGCAAGTGAAGGGTTGGGTGCTTCCGCATCCTCTCCTGCACTACTTTCTCCCAGACCCAGGAGAGAATTGAAGCAAGAAGAGCAGAGTAAGTTTCCATGCAGGTGCAGTCTCTTGGGCATAGCCCATCAGGGGAGGATACATAAACTGGTGAAGGGTGAGTGGTCCCCAGTTGCTGCAACTGCTACATACAGTGTAGATCTGGGAGTAGCTGCCTAGACTCTAGATTAGTGTGTGTAGGTATCCAGACCTGCAGAAGTGGCTGCAAGTGTTATCTTTGACAATAAAGAGTGAACTCTCTGCTGTTAACATTCCTTTGGCTGGGAGTGCCCTTGACAGTTAGGCAGGAAGAAAGCCACAGGAAAAGCAGTACCCGTACTACACAGGATTGATGCCTTCATTCAACAGCTGTTGAGCAGAGGCATTAACCCTTCAGGTCAGGGTGTCAGGCAGGAAAAGAAGCAGCAGTGTTGGGCCTCCCTTATCACAGCATCAGTCAAGTAGGTCTTGGCATTTTTGTGTGTTTTTTCCATCCTGCCTTCCTCTCCTTTCTTCCTGATGCCCTGACCCCTGAGAGCTGTGGATCACTCTGGCCCAATCCAACCCAGCTTTCAGCAGTCCATCACTTTGTGTACCCAACTCATCTGAGGCCTTCTGAATATGCCCAATATGACTTACTGCTCAGCCAAATCTGATGTATAGTCCTAGTGTACATTCATAAGCATTTGGTGTTCACAGCTATAAGTTTGCTGGTGGCCTCTAGCTCTACTCTGGAAGCTACATCTTGAACTGGAATACACCAGGCATTGACAGCTTTGCAACAACATTCTGGCCAAACTCCACTTTGGTGTAGGAAGAAAGGTAAGGGGGCTTTCACAGGGGAGGGCATGGCAAATAGCTAGTGTAAACTGGCCAGTTTCTAGGTGCTTTCTGAATCCCAAGGGCCATTATAGAGAGGACCTGTAGTTATCATAGAATAGGTGCAAACTTGTGTCATTGAAAGGTTGATGAAAGAAAATTGGGGACTTTTCTGGAAGCACATGCAGCTCACCAGGAAAATAGTACGCCCGTATGGTGCTGAGGTTAGCAAGTAAAACCTGGGAGACTAAGGGTCAAATCTTAATTTAGGCTAGGAACTGCCTAGGTGGCTTTGGGCTAGTCACAGCAATGATAAAATGGAAAGGAGGGAGAACCATGAGCTCTATGAAGGAAAGCTTGAAATAAACCCATAAATCCCAAGAGATACTAATGGTACATCTGGCTCTGCAACGGCAGTGGCTCTCCAAGGTTTCAAACAGCAGTGTCTCTCAGGCTGGATGTGTTCTTCAGTCATTCAGTCGTGTCCAACTCTTCATGACCCCATGGACCAGAGCACGCCAGGCACGCCTATCTTTCACTGCCTCCCACAGTTTGGCCAAACTCATGCTAGTCGCTTCGAGAACACTGTCCAACCATCTCATCCTCTGTTGTCCCCTTCTCCTTGTGCCCTCCCACTTTCCCAACATCAGGGTCTTTTCTAGGGAGTCTTCTCTTCTCATGAGGTGGCCAAAGTACTGGAGCCTCAACTTCAGGATCTGTCCTTCCAGTGAGCACTCAGGGCTGATTTCTTTAAGGATGGATAAGTTTGTCTTTTTGCAGTCCATGGGACTCTCAAGAGTCTCCTCCAGCACCATAATTAAAAAGCATCAATTCTTTGGCGATCAGTCTTCTCTATGGTCCAGCTCTCACTTCCATACATTACTACTGGGAAAACCATAGCTTTAACTATACGGACCTTTGTCGGCAAGGTGATGTCTCTGCTTTTTAATCAGGCTGGATCTATACTGATTAAAAAAAACGCTAAGGAAAAAAATGTTATATAGCTCTCAATGCAAGTTTCCATTGACTGATGTACAGGCCCCCCAGGTGTCACATATTTATAACACATTTATAACATTATAACTCACAAGTATAATTAGTCCCCAGTCCTACACAGAGATTTCAGTGATTGACCCATGCATCTTCTGCATGCAAAGTAGATTTTCTACCACTGAGGTATGGCCCATCTCCATTTCTTTTGCACCAGATTTTCTAATACAAGCAGGGCTAGTGCTAGCACCCAGCATTCATGAACAGGACCCAGCACCTTGGCAAGACCCACTGTTGATGCCAAAGGCACCCCAGTTTGGTGCAGTGAGCAATATCAGGTGGCTGAGTCCAGCTGACAGTTCAACTTCCAACAATTCCCCTGGTGGAACATTGTTTTTGGCATTGTTGGATAGCTTGTCAAACTTTGCTGCAAGGCACCGCCCCTGCCAGGTAAACCCACCACAGCCCACAAAGAGAGGAGGACCTTCCCACTAGAGTAGCTTTTGCCGTGGCCCCCTCTGTCCTGCTGCCCATCTTGACTGTGTTTTGATAGGGCTGTGCTGAATGCCCCATATTCAGTAGCTGTGGTAGATTTTTAGGGTGTATATCCACAAAAGCAAATCATATAAACCATTCCCCAAATCTGTTGTTTATTTCTGACATCAACTCTTTCCTCTCTGCTGATTGAATCATGTGGCTGTTTCTTCCCAGTCGGAGGCCACATAATGAATGGGATGACTCTTAATCTAATCTTATCTGTTGCTGGATATTGGCACATGCAGTCAAATATCATCTGGTCCCATGATGACATGTCACAGAGGGCAACTGAGGGCAAGGGCAACTGAGAGTATGAGCAAGTGAAGACAATTTAAACAACGAACACTTGCAGAAGGAATGTTATCACCCCAAAGGAAAGGCATTTTCTTTCTCTCTCTTTTTTCCACCACTGAAAATGTTTTCAAAAACTGGTGAGTTGGTTCAGCTCACTCCTAGTATTGCATTCCTTTTGTATCAATATGTTGGTTGTTTGCCTTAGGAAAAAAGAAAGCTGCGCGTTCTAGTAAGTCAGTGGTTATACTCCTGTGGAAAAGTGATATGGAGCCTTAGGACATCACAAAGATGCATTCTGGCCAGGATGATTGAGTGCTGCACTGACAGATAAGGTTTGCTTGACAGGGCAGGCATGTCACACAACATGCACAAGAGTCTCCCAGCCTAAGAGAAATACTGGTAGGCCTTGTGAGTGAATTTCTTTTCCTTCTGCCTTCCCACCTACCACTCCCAATCCACCTTGCATATCTTGTTCCATCTCTGAGACTTAATTTCCAACCAAAAATTTGTCTTCAGTGCTGAGCCTGAATAACAGGGACAGGCAAATCTGTAAATTTCAGTTTCTCTCTGCTTCTCATTTTTAAGTTCTTAAGTTCCACTCTCCACATTACCACATTGTTTTTCTTCTTTAAAAAGTTGTTGTGGAAGTTTATCAGCATTTTAGTGCAAATTTCTCACAATATGCACATTTTTTTGTATGCACTTTTGCCTAACATACAGTTTTTGGCAAGCATTCTTTTCCCTAATGCAATGCACTAGTATTTCAATTGATGTGTACATTTTACCCTAGTATATGCATTTTATTTTATTTTTACTAATTGCTTTGCTGGAGAATTGCATTACCATATTCAGAGCTGTACAAATTTCAAAGGATTAGCTATGTTTTTATTCACATCTTGTTTCGTAAAGCGTGAATTAGGTAAGCTCATCTTTAAATGCAAATGGAATCAAATTTATTCCCCCATCCCAAAACCCTGGAGAACTTCTGCCACTCAGAGTAGATATTAACCCTATGTTGAGACCTCCTATCATGAGAGCATTTCCTGCAGGCCACAGGTTTGAGAAAACGACTCAAAGGCAAATGACAACATTTATTAACAGGGCATGGGGAGCCACCAGGGTGCCCTCTAGATGTTGATAGATTACAACTCCCATCCTCCCTGACCTCTGGCCATGTTGGCTGGGGTGATGGTTGTTGTAGTTCAGCAACATTTGGAAGGTCACAGTTTAGCTATCCTTCATGTTTTGCCAGACTAGAACTCCCTTCATCCCAGACCAATGGCCATGCTGGCTGGGGTTGAGGAAAGTAGGGTGGCTAACCTGTGGTCCTCCAGAAGTTGCTTAGCTACAGCTCCCATCATTTCCATTCATTCTGGCCAAAGGTCAGATATCATAGTAGTTGAAGCTACTGCTGCCCTGTGAGAATGGCAACATAATGAGCTGCCCGGGGGAAGAGTCAGATGTAAAAAATGATAAATAATTAGAACAATGCTAGCGCTGCATAGACATAGCTATTGGACATATTTTCTTGAACTGTCAAAAATGTATTTGCTAGCACTTTCTTAGCCACCACGGTTGTAAAACAAGACAGATGCTTTCTCAAGGCTCCCAGCTTTACAATAAAAAGAGAAAACGAAAAATGTATTATTGATAAATATTTTAAAACTCGCTGTTAAGCATTTCTGGAAAAAAAAGTAGGGGGGAAGTGTGGGGAGGAAGAGATTTGCTTATTGATGCTTGCTGTTTCACCAGCCCCTGAACATTAATGCACTTTTCATGCAAAGCAAAGCACATGAAGATCATCACATTTGATTACTGTATGAAGGTTTTATTTAAATCACAAAATCATAGAATTGTAATTGAAAGGCACCCCAAGGGCCATCTAGTTTATCTGTCCATGGTGCAGAATTCACAACTGAATAACACCTGTTAGATGGCCATCCACACTCTGTTTAAAAACCTCCAGTGAAGGGGAGTCCATCACCTTCTGAGCTAATCGGTTCCACTGTTGAACAGCTCTGACTGTCAGAAAGTTCTTCCTAATGTTTAGTCAGAATCTCCTTTCTTCTAACATGAATCCTTCAGTTTGTGCCCCACCTTTTGGGGCAGCAGAAAGCAAGCTTGCTATCATATCACCTCGCAGTCTTCTCCAGGCTAAGCATGCATTCATGTTGCGGAACACATGAGGGGAAGCGGAAGCACACGGCCAAGCCACACCCTTTCCTCTGCATTACTTCCTTCCAGTTCATAGCCTGCCATGAATTTGAAGTTCATGACCTGATGTGAGAATCCCACTCTACACACTCCAAGAGTCAAGAGCAGTGGTGCCCAAACCCCCACCCCCACCCCAGCTGAACCACTTGAAAATTGTTGAGAGTCTTGGCAGTCCGCTTAATGATTTTTCTGCCTGTTATTTGGAATCATAACACACTGTGCTAGATGCTAGTATTTGAAAAAAAATGGAATTCAAATTTCCATACAATAAAATTCAACATAAAATATAAGAAGTAATAAAATACTATTAAAAATCAATATGAATCTTTTACTGCAATAGCTGTGGCTGATGTGGTAAACAAAGTTTTTTGATGTTCAGTGTAATATTTGTCAGCTTGAGTCTTAGGTCAGATTCATCATTCATCCTCCATCTGCCCATATATTGACTCTCCAGTCCTTTAAAGTACTTTGCCAGTCCCCCCCCACTCAGGACCTTCTCCCACCTTTCTGCTCTCTGTGGCAGAGACTCCTGGTCTGTACCACTCACCTTCCAAGCAGACCACTGAGTTCTATGCAGAAAAATATCAGCCTCTGTGTCCCTGTTCTACACACCGAGGGACAACACACCATTCTTCACGCATACGTGTAGCTAGGCAAAATCACGCTGCAGACTTGCTGAATAAAGTTAATGGACCACTGGTGGTCTGTGAACCCAAACACTGGGAAGCCCTGGGCTGGAGTAGTCTTTAAATTGAAAGTGAAATATTCAAAGCACAGAACAATAGCAATTATAACAAGGTTGTGTATGTATTGGAAGGGTCATTGAAATGAAATGAGAGATCAGTCATCTGAAGAATGCAAACCATAAACAACAACAACAAAAATTCCAATCTGCCACTTTGCAGACAAAAATCAGCAAAAGTCAATTTGTTCACAAACCTGGCTCAGTCTCCAGTGAGCACTGGCTCAAATTAAGCCCTGGAGCCAATAAGTACATCAGAAGGTCCAGGGATGCAGGGATGCAGTGTCCTACAGGCAATGCTGCAGGCCTGGTGTCTCCAAGAATATCATTCTGATGGCCCACAATGCTTAATATCCTTATTTTCTGTTAGCTGAGGTTTTATAATTGTTTTCTTTATAAAAAATAAACACGTTCACACACACACACACACACTTATTACAGAAACCTTAATCTAAGTGCTAATTCTATGGTTTGATGGACTAAGGCCCCAAAGCCTTCATTTCCAAAAGCAAACTTGACTACACTTGACCCCTTCAACACACAACTTTCTAATCCAGATGCAAGGAAGGTGCCCATTGAAGGCTTCATTTGAGTGGAGGGTTGGCAAGTGTGTGTGTGTGTGTGTGTTCCCAACCACATGGTGTCCTCTAACTACATTGACAAGCACCATGTTTGAAACCATAGTCTTTCTTATGAATTCAAAATAGAATATGTGGGTTTAAGCTGAGGAAGCAGGTTGGCTGTTCACATGCAAGGCAGAACCCCAACATTCCTAAAAATACAGGGCATGCCTGCTTCACTTCTGATCTTTCTAGGTTGACTGGACAGGTCTGGAGGAGTGTTGTAGTTGAACTTAGGAACATTGGAAGGTGTCTCATATTGACTCGAACTCTTGGCCCATTTAACTTAATAATGTCTACATTGACTAGCTGTGGTTCTCCATCTGCATGTGAAGCTCTATCACTGAGCTTTGGGCCTTCCCCCAAGTGTGTTCAACTGAATGCTCTTTCAAGTCTCCTGGTGACTGCGAACCCCAATAATGCAGGATTCCTGATTTTTTTAAGGAGTGTTGTAAGTGTTTTAGCCAACTGCATGTACAAGCCCACTTTAGATAATCTCAGTGGGAATGTTGGGGGTGGAATTATGAACACCCAGCATATGTCTGCAGGTCTCTGTTGCCAGACAAAGGCCTTTGAATGTATGAATGGGACTGATGGGTGTTCTGTCTAATGGTGTTGAATCTTTGGTGATGGGTCGCTACATGATGTTGCAGCGATGAATACACAAGGGTGAATCAGCCCTAGGAGAGTGTCACATGGGTTAATGGAGCTAGAAAAACATTTTATAGGCTGCCCCACGAGAGAAGGTTCAACTAAATGCGGTTGTATTGTATAATGACGCAGCAGCACGGTGTGATATTTACAGATAGGGGAGAATTTTGTTCCGTCCACATTAATAAACAAATTGACTTAATTTACACCTCCTGGATTAAAACATGGGAATTGGAAGACTATCCATGGTGACTAGCCATGATGATTATGCCCTGCCTCCATGGTATGAAACAGCAATGCTTTCAAATACCAGACGGGGAGCATGCTTTTCTGTTCGGGTGTTGCTTGATGCTGGGCTGGATGGGACACTGGTTTAATTCAGCAAGCTTTTCTTACATTCTTATGGGACAATCTTTTGGACTTCACATTTCTCTGGATGTTGGAATACAGTTCAAAGAAATGTACCAAGCTGCTTAAAAAAAAAAATGTGTAATTTAATATAAAATACATTTAGGTATGCATATATTGAGAAAATATACATGTTTAAATCTAAATTTTGTGATGAAATGCTATTTAAATATGTTTAAATAGGTATTTTATATTTGTATAAAATAGCCACAGTTGTTGTGTTCTACTTCCACTGTCCTGCTTGCAGATTTTGTGTACACTTTTTTCTGTACACTGTGCACTTTTTTTACCTGAAATATGCAGGTTTTCAGATGTATTCACTGGTAACATTTGCATTTTGCATGCATTTTCTTCTTGTTGTAAAATGCATATTTTTTTTGTGCACGCCTCTTGTGCTTTGAAAACTCATTGCGAAATCTGCAGAAGTGTGTAATCTAACTGGGAACAACATTCTGACCCACATTTCGGGAGTGTCAAACTAAAACTGTTAACAAGCAGACCCAACAAATCCCCCATAGCTCAGTGGTAGAGAATCTGCTTCAAATGTGGAAGGTTGCTGGTACAGTCCCTAGCATCTCCAGGTGCCACTGGGAATGTAGGTAATACTGAGGTTGATGAGCCAGTGATTTGACTTGATGCGTTCCGTATTTATTATCATGCAGAGGACCTTCTTGGTGGATGAGCTTCAAATGTTGCCCTCCTTTGCACCCACTGGATGGGCACCTATTTTAATGGCCATTCAGCACCTTCTAGAAACATGGGGCATTCAGTGGCCTTTAGATTGATAGGCCATGGTATTTCATTGGTCTCTGCTGTGCTGTGGTTAGCCCTCCCTTTATGATCTTTTGATCTTAAGATGCATTATAAGGCCACCTGGAAAGGTTGTGTCAAAAAGTAGGCTATAAATATCTTAAATATAATAGACAAATGTAATTTCATGGTGTGAGCTAATAACACTGAAAATAGGGTGTGTGAGAGGGAGGGAGGGAGGGAGGGAGGGAGGGAGAGAGAGAGAGAGAGAGAGAGAGAGAGAGAGAGAGAGAGATGTTCTCTTTGCAACAGGGATATTTCTTCCTCACACTCACAGTCATTGCCATAATTAGGCACTGGAACTTAATTGTCTCATTTATTCTAAGCCCCCGCCCGCCACACACTGCAAATTTATTCTTCACTTTTCCGGCTTAAACAAGCTTTCTAAGTGGAATTCCACCAGTATAGATCCTATACTTTCATTCTGCAATTTGAAATCCATTCAGTAGGTACGACAGTGTGTGTGTGTGTGTGTGTGTGTGTGTGTGTGTGTGTGTGTGTGAGAGAGAGAGAGAGAGAGAGAGAGAGAGAGAGAGAGATTGCCTGTAGTGCTCTAACAGCAGTTGGAAACGGTGCTTTAATGGGTTGTGTGTGTGTGTGTGTGTTTTCCCCCTCTCCCTTTTTTGACAAATTATGTAAAGGTGCAGTGAAAGGACACCAACGCTGTATTATTAATGTTAAAAATGGTTGATGTGCTACTGCAGTGTGTTTTTCTAATTAGAGGAAACTGGAGAGTCCCATTTACATAATCAACATGGGAACAGAAACCCAGCAAAAAAGGGGGTGGTGGAATCCATGTATTTGCAATGAAACTGCTTCTCAGCAACATAAAAATGGCTTTTATAACATAAAGGATGTAATTAGAATAAGTCAAACCAGTTGGAAGCGATTAAAGCCGGGGCAGGCTAAGCGTCCTTCTGTATATTTGTCTGGAGATTAATTCCTACTACTGAGAAGCATCTTTGATTCACTTACAATGCTCGATACAGACAAAGATAATCCTTCCGCAAGCAAACAGACACAAATTTAGATATGTCGTTAAGGTTTGCACTCTCCCTCTCTCCCTCTCCCCATGAATTGTTGATTTGATGGGAAGTAAAGGCTGTGTAGCCATGGTGGAAAGAGAAGTGAGGGGGTCACACTAAATGAATTGACTGGGTAAGAGCTGTGATCATCAATTTGAATTCTTATTTTACACACACACACACACACACACACACACACACACACACTTTGAAGCTTTTAGGATGCACTTTAGAAGTCCACGTGGAATAATTTGCCACATGTCACTGCGACAAGTTGATGCGCGTCTCATTGTGTTCAAAATTATAGTCCTGAGGTGGGGATTTTCTGCGTGTTGCTTCCCTGACATCAGCTATTAAAAGACAAGTAAATCTTGGCAGGTATGAATTTGAAGAAGAAAAGAGATTATGTAAGAAGAAGAAAAATCAGAATTTTTTAATATTAATCAGCTACCCAAGGCAGACTGGCTATCTGCTCTCCAGTGGCCCTTTGTTAGCATTTTCAATAGCTGATCTTCAAGGCAGTTTCACAGAGGTGCTAGTAGACTGTCTTGTCCCAGTGTGTTGTTAACATGTTTTTCCTCTCCTGCTAGGGACTCCCATAGTCATTTGGAAGGCCAGGTCACATCCTGAACCTGAAGGTTTAAAGCTCTTTACCTAATGTCAGAGTAGGGACATAATTGGGCTCCTTCTCTCTTTGGTCCAGACAGAGCTGTGCACAAAATCGTTGTGGGCAAATTAGGGAGACATTAGGTTGCATCTAATGCTAGCCCTACTCAGAGTAGACCCATTGAAATCAATGGATATGACTAATTTCGGTTCATTAATTTTAGTAGATCTACTCTGAGTGGGGCTAGCATTGGATGTAAGCCTGATTTTCTCCAGAGGGACAGTAGATACCAGCTGTTTCTGCTTAATATAGCTACTTCTGCTTATAACCACCAACAATTTCTTATTCATCATCTTTATGTGTCATTGTATACTGGAAACCCCCAAGGCAACTTACATAATTGTTGCCAAGCTGTAGCAAGAATAACTAAAAGTGATCTCATTGTAAACATTTCCCCCAAGAACACATCCATAATAGTATCTCAAGCCATCACTACAACACAGCAAGCTCACACTAAGTGAGCAGGATATAAATATCAACATCTGGAAGGCCTGGGTGTATGAAATAGTAATGTCTTGGCACCTATAGATGTTGCGCTTGGACCCGAGGTGGAAAGGTTGCTCAGTAGCTGCAATGTGTGGGAGGACGAAGATGCAGGAGGTTATTGCATTGGGTGCAGGTGTGAGCAAGGTGGGGTTTGCACAAAAGGAGGGGGGCCATAGGTAAAACAAGGGTGCAAAGAATAGAAGAGAGAAGTGGCTTCAGAGATGGGAAGGTGAGAAGCAAGATTAGTAGTTACATGAGGTGGGAAGAGGAATCTCTAGGTTAATGAAGGGATCACAGTGGGGTTGGCAAGTAGAGTAAGCAGGAGCCCAACTCTGTGTATGTCCCCCACAATGGCCCAGACCTCACATCATTCCAGGGCATTGTTTGAGGGTGGCAGTGGCGGCCACCACCAAAAATCGTACAGTTGGACGGTACCCTGGGGGGTCATCTAGTCCAACCTCCTGCAATACTACAATAAATGATGGAGAATATTATGGGGAAACTGCAAAGTGGAATTATTTTTTATGGTGTGTGCGTGGGAAGAGTTTTCCTTTTCATAAATTAACCTATGAGGATTTTCACCCTCAGAATTCCCAGGCAGGGAGCAGACTACCTTCCATATCTTCCAACCATTACATTTTACCAGCGACAGCTCATGTTTTCTAGAGCTGAGCAAACATGGCCTCTTGAAATTCCCAGCCTTCATTGTGGGCGAAGGAAATTCAATATGGTGGGGGAAGGACTATTTCACCAAAATCTGGAGGACAGATTTTCCAAAAGTTTCTCCAGAGCTCACTATTAGCCACGGCAGCAGCACAGCTTCTTTCTTGTTTCCAAAATACTTTTCTTTGGTTGTTCGTTTGCTTGTTTTGTTGCTGTTGGAAGTGGCAATAGCACCCACTCTCCGGGAAGCCTTTTGCATCCTCCGCAACTACTCAGACTTTGCATCCTTCCATGGCCTTGTGAGCAGGGGTGGTGGTGGGTGGGAGTTGTTCCCACAAAAAGTGGTGGGGCGTATTAGGAGAATACTAATCAAAATTCTCTTTTTTCAGAGGGAAAGGGGGGGAAAGAAAATGAGAGCCTGCTGGATCAGGCAGTGGCCCATCTATTCCAGCATCCTGTTCTCACAGTAGTCACTCACATGCCTGTGGGAATCCTGCCAGCAGGACCCGAGCACAAGAGCCCTCTCCCCTCCTGTGATTTCCAGCAACTGGTATTCAGAAGCATTACTGCTTCTGACTGCGAAGGCAGAGCACAGCCATCATGGTTAGAAATCTCTTGTAAGAAATTTCATCTCATCTCTGTAAAACCCTCTCTGTATTTCATGATTATTCTTGCCTTTCGGAGATGATTTGTTTAGATTGTGAGAGAAAACGTTGGCAGAGTTGTTTCACTTCCCTTTCCACCTCTTTGGGGAAGAACCATGTCATTCTAAGGTGTGTGTGAGCACGAGAGTTCAAAGCTGGCTTTTCCACCCATCAAAGCCTTATGAAGGCTCATCCCAACAGGGCAGGTGTATGGTCAGAGGTGCTCTTGCACCAAACCCCCTTTCCCCCCCGGAAAGGCAATATTTAAACAATACTGAGGGTGTGTGTGTGGGTGTGTGTTGTTAAATTTTTAACAATTTTAATAATAAGAACACCAAACGTCACTTTTCCAAAAAAGAGCAATAAAACACCAAAATTAAAATTTCCATATTCCACAATAGCTGATTTGCTGAAAAACCAATATAACTGTAGGAAATAATAAAATAATACAGCAAACTAATCAAACTACAGATAATGTATACTAAATCACAATACGCATAAAAATGGAACAAAACTAGAATATAGTGCAAAATCTGAAAATAAATAATGTTTTGAGATGGGTTGAAGTAATATAAATAATTAGTTGTTCCAATCTCTGACCAATTTTGAGGGTGGTGTCAGGCAGTGTTGGCGTTTTGGAGTACTTCAGCTCCAATCCCTTTCTAAATGTTTCTCAATAACTGCCAGTCCAGCATCCTGTTCTAAAAGTGGCCAACCAGATGCCTATGGGAAACTCTCAAGCAGGACGCCTGATCCCAAGAACCTTTCTTCTGTTGTTTCCAGCAATTGACATTCAGACACAGTACTGCCTCTGACTGTGGAGGCAGAGTATAACCATCAAGCCTAGTAGTCATCAAAAGCATTATCCTATGAATTTGTCTAATCCTCTTTGATAGACACCTAAGTTTGTGGCCATCACTGCATCCCCCGCAAGCAACCAAAATCATAATCTGAGAATACATTTCCATTCTAGACATGGGACAAATAAGCGAGCATGGGCAATTTTGCTCCTGTTTCTGTTTTCCATGTAATTCTGTGAAATAACTAATTCTACCCCATCAGGGCTCTAACCAACCTTTTCTGTTACAGGTTTAGAGCAGGATGGGAGACGAAGATGGCACATCTCTCCTCTACCTGCTCAGTCATAAAATTCTTTTCCTGCATGCACATGTATTTAGTCATGGCAAATGTAATCATCCCTAATGCATTCTCTTCCTGCATTTTAAACCAGCCCATTAAAACTCCTTTAACGTGCTAAAGCAAGATTCTGAGAGGGTTTCCATTTCATCTTTATTGAGCCAAGGTTATGGCACTCCCTTCCCTTTCGCACCGCAGCAAGAGACTGTCAATAATTCAATAGCCATAGCCTTGATGGGCGAGGCCCGATTGCAGACTTTAAACAGAGCCAAAGCAGCTTGTCAAAGTGTGAAGTGCTGTCAATGCCCGACTGATCTATACTGCATGAATTCTCCCCCAGCTCTTGCTGTATCCCTGGGAATAAAATAAAAGCTGGGGGCAGGCTAAGAAGTGGGAGAAAGCCATTTTAGAAGTATGCCTTATATGAAGCACCTGTTTGCTTAGATCCCTTACCAAGAATGGTGGGGGCAGTTGATCATTGTGCCACTACCAAAGTTTAATGAAATTACATTTTGGCCAGTGGGGTGATCACTATGTTCCCTTTTGGAGCTTTCTGGGGATGGAAGCAAAAAATAGGCACATCTTGCTATGATTTCCTACTCTGTAAGTCATCAGGGACACCTGTTCAAAAGAGGGAGCATAGCAAAGTGATAGAACATTTCTCTTTGCATTTAGAAGGTCCCAGGTTTGATCCCTGACACCTCTAGTTAAAAAGGATCAGGTAGGAGCTGATGTGAAAGATTTCTGCCTAAGAGCTGGGAGAGTCACTGCCATCCAGATAAAATAGTCCTGAGTTAGATGGGCCAGTTCAACTGTGAGGAGTTTATGCCTGTTTAAAGACATAATAGGCCAGACACATCATGGTCTCCGTGGACTAGGTGAACTGTCACAGCCAACAATGTGTCTCACAACATGACATTACTTAAATAGTTTTAGCCCTGTCTTTCCATATAAGCAGAACTTCAAAAAGACCCACAATCAATCCATTGGGTTGTGTCAAACTAAGTTCTATTCAGAGTAGACATGTTGAAATTAATGGATCTATGCTAGCCATGTCCATTAATGTCAGTGGATCTACTCTGAGTAGGATTATCATTGGGTACAGTCCATCATATAATTGTTGTTGTTGCTTTTAAAAAAACCCCAATAAATATAATATAAAAATATGAGAGTTGGTTCACAGAGGGGGAAACAGCCATTAGTATTGTATAGGCATGGGATATGTGACACTTCTTCAGGCCGGGAAACATTTTGGTGGGGTGTAGGATTTTTATCACACCTTACTTCATGCATGTTTGTGGGTGTCCTTTCTTTCAATGTCTACAAACTATGCACCCTCCCCAAGTTCCCATCATTCAATTAAATATATCCCATTGGACTTTTTTTCAGATAAGGAAGTGTGGAGAGCCAGGGTTTGCACTCTGCAGTTCCCTGGCTTCCGATGCTTCAGTTAAAGCCATCATGATGGGACTTTTTCAGATCAGAGAGCGTAGTCAGCTGGGGAGGCTGCAGAGTGCTGAAGAAACATTTACTGGAAACGAAAAGATGCACAAATGTGTTGGCCCCCTCGCAACAAATATGGTAAACTAAAACACTACAGCCACAAACATTCTAAAGTGCCCTGAGAATGAGGCAGGGGGGAAATGTAGGGAAAGAAAACTTTTGCAGGGAAATAAAACTTTGGGAAAATGGCAGGGCACATTTTGACACAACACTGCCTGACCTTCAGAGATGTACTGCATCTGAAAACTGAGGTTCAAGTCAGTGATCTTGGGCATTACTTGTAGTGGTAGACCTGTATTCCATCAATTTGTCTAATCGTTTGGGTTTTTTTTTCAAAAAAAAAAGAGAAGATAATGAATTCCATCTGTTAATCACATGCTATGTGCAGAATGTCTTGTACAGTGGTACCTCGGGTTAAGAACGTAATTCATTCTGGAGGTCTGTTCTTAACCTGAAACTGTTCTTAACATTGTATTGTATTGGTCTGGTCTGGGCCCCTACAGAGCCTCTGTAATCAAATACCCCACCATCAATAGCTACTAAATATAATGTCTAAATTGTACCTCCATTTTGGGGGGAGCAGTATGCCTCTTTATGTCAGTTGGTGGGAATCACAGGTGTACAGATTGCTGTTGTGCTCAAGCCCTGCTGTGGGACTTCCCACGGGCATTGGCTCGGCCACTGTGAGAACAGGATGCCAGATTAGATGGGCCATTGGCATGATCTAGCAGGCTTTTCTTCTGTTCTTATGATTAAATTGTACCCTTTGTAACTAACACAGGGCACTTCCAGACTGCCATTATTTTGGGCAGGGCCAGCGCATCCATTAAGGCGAACTAGGCAATTGCCTAGGGCGCCAAAATGGAGGAGGCGCTGGCCAAGCTTGGGCGGGGGGGGGGGGGGGCGGGACGGTGGAGAGGCAAGCAGCAGTTTCTCCGCTGTAGCGGAGAGGTGCTGCTTGCCCCCTACACCACCCTCCAGCTCCCGCTAAAGCAGGCTACAGCGGAGAAACTGCTGCTTGCCTCTCCACCACCCCCACCTCCCACTAAAGCAGGCTTTGGCAGGGGGGGCGGGGGGCGGGCGGCACCAGAAGGTGCTCTGCCTAGGGTGCAAGAAACCCTAGCACCGGTCCCGATTTTGGGGTAGGATTCAGTCACACCAGGCTGTGCACTTATAGGTGAAAGCGAGCTCTTGGGCAACAAACCCCCCCCCCCATCCCTCAAAGACTGGACATTTTGCAATAAGGATCATGAGTATAAGATGCACTGGAGAGTGTGAGATAACCCTCACACTGATGCTATGTCAAAGTGGCTATAGTCCAAAATCAGTATGCCTTTGAATGCCAGTTGCTGGGGATCACAAGTATTGCTGTTGTACTCGGGTCCTGTTACGGGCTTCTCATTGGGCCATCTAGTTGGCTACTGTCAGAACAGGATGCTGGGCAAAGTGGGGTCCTTTTGGCCTGATTCCCCAGCAGGGCTGTTATGTTCTTATCAGCAAGCACCACCCACGGTTTCCAAACTGGCTTGAATCCTGACAAGCCCTCCTTGTAGAGGTTAATTTCCAATTATCTCTCATTTGTTTCGTAGTTCTCTCCCCCCCCCTTCTATTCCAGTGGTGTTTATGTTGCCTTAATACCCTCACAAATAGAATTATTTAATTCTGCTCTCGCTCTCTCTTGTTTTAAAGAAACAATTAATCTCCCCACCTCCAAAAGTTCCACTGATGTCGTCGTATTTGATTTCTAATAGGCTTTACTTCGCATGCATATGTAAGAGCTGAATGTTATCATCTTCTTTAAAAAAAAAACAACAACACTGGCTTGAGAAAAGAAAGGACTTAAATTAGAATCTAAAATGTCTGCTTGCAAAGGCGGTGGGGTGGAATCTGGCATTAGGGAAAGCTTGCGTGCCTCTCCTTTAACACATTTCTGTTACAATGCGTTAGCTTGTTAAGCTTCCCTTCCGATAAGATTTAATTAGAATTAGAAACCTGCCATTTGCATACTTAATGTTGTTTTCCATTGTTTTCTTTTATGAGTTATCTTTATTTTCATAAATTCTTCATAAATGATCTATGTTCTGGATAGCTGCTAAACGCTGCATTGTGGCTAGCAGATTATTAGCATCCAAGTCGTTTTCCTTCAAATTGATACAAGAGGAAGCAGAATGGAAGGTTCACATTATGAAAATAAGGTGTAGCTCCAGGCCATTGAAATTAGCATGCCCTAGTGGACAAAACTCCTTTTGGGGAGGGAGGGGGAGGTGTTCTGAGCATCCTGCTCTGTTAATTTAGGGCTGAGATGAAATGTTGTCTTCCCTTCCCCCCCCAATTTTGCGACCTCATTTGTCCCCAGATTTCTCTGATGTGGGGGAATGGTAGCCACGTGATTGCAGTTTGGGGAAAGAGCCTCTTTGAGGGGCCACTGCTGAGAAAAGGGAGCAATTCCCCCCCTTCCCTGTTTGCACCTTCCTATTCAGTCATGATATGTTTCCTTTCCTTTACACTTGGATGTTGGGTAACTGGACTTGTGTTAACAGAAGCCACTCTGGAACATATCTTTTCTTTTGCAACCATCAGCAACATGAGAGGAGCCTTCAGTTGGTTTGTCAGATTATTTTCTTATAATTGAATATATTTAGATATACAAGCAATAAGTGGATGTGCTTTCTGAAAACTAGGGAAGGGCCATAGATCAATGGTGAAGCACCTGCTTTGCATGCAGAAGGCTCCAGATTTGATCCCCACTGTTTCCAGGGTCTCAGGTACATTGGCAAATGAAAAAGTGCTTTATATGTGCTGTTTATGGATTATAATACTGTGACACCAGGTGGCGCTGTGAAGTTCTGTTTTTGCCAATCCAATTTCTCATAGAAAGTTGGTAATGTGTTTAACTGAAATGCTTCTTTGAGGTGTCTAAATTTCAGCCCAGGTACGGCTGGGAAATACTTCTGTCTGAGGCCCCATCTGTACTATGCATTTAAAGCAGTACCACACCACTTGGGGTATATGGGGTGTTAGGGAAAAGGTAGTATCTCTGGTGGGGGAGATGTCAGACTCCTTCTGGGTTAGTTTGTCCACCTTTGGTCCCCACCTTGCTCTCAGTCCTCACCTGTGACTCCTAGAAGCTGTCAGCATGTGACAGTGCACACACCTTGGGAAATGGCTTCAACATGCAGGCTAAAGCAGGTGAGGGCATCCAATGGGTCTCAAGCCCTCAGTGAGTTAGGGACTTCCCCATCATGTGAATGCAGACTCTGGTGGATTGAGTGGTGTGACCAACTGTGGGTCCAAAAGTCAAGAAGGGGTTTCTACATGTGCTCTAGAGGGAAGTTAGGGGCAGATGGGGTTCCTGGGAAGTTTGCCCATCTAAGAGAAGAAAAACTCTGATCCTAAGCCTCTGCTGCGTTTGGGTTTTCTTTGGGGGAGACAAAAGACTAAGGAGTAAACCCTATACAAATTCAGAGTGCCTTGTAGGCCTCCTTCCAGCAACTCCTGCAGCGAAGCTGATGCCAAACATATTGCTCTGATTTCCTTTGGACCTCAACAGCAAGCCCAAGAGCTGGGTCTTGTCATCCAGGCAGTCCAACACCTCCATACATACCCAGACTTGTGTTCTGATGTTATGTACTGAGCTGAATCCTAGAACAATAGGATCCAGAATGCAGCAATCTGATTGGTCTGCAGGAGCCACCCAATCCAGCTCCAGGTGGAAGTGAAGCAGTGACCTAATTGGCCTGCAAGAGCAGCCAATCAGGCTTCTGGAGGAAGTGAATCCACAACCTGATTGGGCCACAGGAGTAGCTCAGAATTAGCCAATCACCTGGGGCCCATTATGTAAATAATGTATATATAGCAGATGTTTTGGGGAAAGATTCATTCATTGCTACTATGAGCTGAATAAAGAGCATTAAATTAACACTTGACTCCGAGTATATTTCACTGGCGACGAAGGTGGTATCCTGCTGAGCTGACTGCCACACACAGCACCACAGCACCGCCACCTGCCTCAACAATGCCTCACACTGTGTATCCAGGCTTCAGCTTTGGGACCCAAGGAACTCAGAATGGCAACTGACAGCAGCTTCTCGCTGTTCAACCCAGCACCAGGAGACTGGGAAGGGTACGCCACCCATTTCACCTTTCTCCTAGAAGCTAAAGGGGTCACCAATGACACCAAGAAGAGGGCGATATTCTTCAGCATCTGCAGAGAGGAGACGTTCAAAATCTCACAGACTCTCCTTGCGCCTGAAGACGTCACTACCATTTCTTATGAAATAATAATGGAACGGCTGAAGGGGCACTTCTCGCCGCAGCCCTCAGTGGTAGCTCATTGAAATGCCTTCTACGCAAAGCGGCAAGCCCCCGGGGAAACCATAACTCGGTTTGTGACCTCCCTCTGCCAAGCCGCCCGATTCTGCAACTTCTCAAAGTTGGAGAATGTGCTTCGTGACCGCCTCGTCGGTAGCCTGAGGGATGAAAAGCTGCAACAACGCCTCTACGCCAAGAAGGATCTAACGTTCCAGGTCGCTCTGGAGGAGGCCCTGGCAACTGAAGCCACCGAGAGGTCGATGCAAGAGGCACGGCCGAGCCTGCTGTCCCAACCGAGGGTCCACCACAAAGACCACACCGATGACTCAGGGAAACAGAGAAAATTTATGTAGAGGTACAGATAGAGGGGGCCCAGTGCCGCATGGAGCTTGACATGGGTTCAACTCTATCCATAATCTTGGCACAGACCTTAAGGAAACTGTGCCCTAGTGGGGGTCCCAAACTCAGGCCGGCCCCATTCACCCTCTGGGACTTCCAGAAATGTAAGGTCCCCACAATGGGGGTGGGGACCTTCAGGGTGCAATATTGAGGGCGGACGTGGCAATTGGACTTGCTTATGCTCAAGGGCCCCTACGTTAAGTTACTGGGATTGGCATGGTTTGGACCACTGGGGCTAGCCGTCACCGGGGTAAACCGCACTAGCTTACAAGTGGACGTGGACACCATATGCAAAAAGTTTCCGGGGGTTCTCGATGGGACATTGGGAAGATATACGGGGGGCCCCATTGCCCTACAGCTAGACCCCGCTGTATGACCTGTCAGGCTCAAGGCCTGCCAGGTCCCGTTTGCCCTGAAACCCCATATAGACAAGGAATTGGACCGGCTCATGGAGCAAGGAGTGCTGGAGCCGGTACCTAATGCCCCCTGGGAAATGCCCCCTATCATCACACCCGTCAAGCCTAATGGTTCGGTCCGCATCTGCGCAGACTACAAATATACCAGAAACAAGGCCCTCATGGCCCACGCATACCCAGTGCCAGTGGTCAGCCATGTCCTCTCCACCCTGGCTGGGTCAATTTTTTTTGGCAAGCTGGACTTGGCCCAAGCCTATCAGCAGTTGCCGGTGGATGAGGCCACAGCAGAGGCACAGGCGATTGTGACGCGCAGAGGAGCGTTCAAAGTAAAGTGGCTGCAATTCGGCGTCAGCGTGGCACCAAGCATATTCCAGAATCTAATGGACTCTCTCCTTAAAGGGATTCCTGGCATCACCCCCTTCTTTGATGATGTGTTGGTCGCCGGGCCCATGCCAGAGGAGTTCGAGGACCGCCTCCGCACCGTCCTGCACCGTTTCCAGATGGCGGACCTCAAGGTGAAGCAGGAAAAGTGTCTACTAGGAGTGCCTCAGGTGGACTTTCTGGGATTTACGGTGGATGCAGAAGGGGTGCATCCAACCAGGGACAAGGTACGGGCCATTTGTGATGCCCCAGCGCCCAAGGGCAAGAATGAACTTCAGGCCTTCTTGGGACTATTGAACTTTTACCATGCCTTCCTTCCCTATAAGGCGGTGGTAGCGGAGCCCCTACACAGACTCCTAGACACGTGGGCCCCTTGGGTCTCGGGGCCAGCACCAGGGGGCCGCATTCCAGGCAGTCAAGGACTTGCTCATCTTGAACTCAGTCTTGGCACAGTTCGGTGCTGCTAATGCAGCAGTTCGTCTTCACCCCCAGAGGCGTACTCTGTTGTCTCCTGATACAGAGAGATGCCCACAACACCACTTTAAATAATATTCCCCAGAGAATTCTGGGAAGTGTGGTTTCTTAAGGGTGTTGAGAGTTGTTAGGAAATGTGCATTTCTAAATATATTTCTCTCAAAATATTTATTCCTATACACACTTTCCAAATTTCAGACCGTATTTTGATATTTTGGGAGGGCTGAATCTTGCACTGAAGTTCAGGGGTAGGAAAATCTCTGGCACAGGGCTCAGATGTGGCCCTCCAAGTCTTTCTATCTGGCCCTTGGGACTCTCCCCAGGCCACATCCTGAGTGTTTTTGCCTGTCTGGAATTTGTCATTGAACTCCCATAATGCCACTTGCTTGCCTGAATGGGGGATAGAGAGGAATGGAGCAGTGTGTGTGTGTGGAAACTAGCCTACTGTACAAAAGGTAAAACTGACCTTTATTGCCCCACTCATTTTTTTTTATTTTGGTCCCACCAAACACTGGCATGTGGCCTCTGGGAGGTTTCTTCAGGCTCAAAAAAGGCCATTATACCCCCCCCAAAAAAAACCCACCACCATTCTATGGGATAGCTAGATTCAGATGAATCCAGGAGAGTAGTGTGGATTTGGTCACTCCAGCAAGTAGCAGCTTGATTTGAGTAGCAGCTTGATTTTGCAGGAATCAGCAGGAGGAATGTTCACAGCATGAAGGTAATCGCCACCACCTTCAGATCAAGGCAGCATTTAAAGCCACAGCTGCAGGGGGATGCAAAGGAAAGTTGGCAACCTTATTCATTTGGTGTTTGGGCTATCTGGAAACCAAGAGGGAGCTGTTCACCTTGCTGTGTGAACAGAGCCACTTTACCCTCTGTAAAATATATCATTAACTTTGAATTTACCTCTTTGTCCTGCGTTTTGACAGGGGCGTCATGAACAGGGACGATTCTTTCTCATAATATAACCAAAAAGGATTAGCCTGGGAACCTACCGGGGCTTCCACTTTAATCCCTCTCCCTCTCCCCCTCCCTCTCTCTCACACACACAGTCTTTGAGGACAAAATCGACACAGGTTTTCTCACATGAAAATGGCATTTGATTTGACAGACATAAGGAACTGTGTTTGTCAAACCCTGGTCACACCTACGTTGAGTGTGCATGCGTGGGAAACCCAGAGTCTTCCATCTTCTAACGATGCCGTTAGAAGACCCTATGCAAGGGAAACACTCACAACACGAATGGCTAGGTGAAAGTGAATAAAGATGAGGGGGGTTTGCAAACTGCTTTCGCTCCAGGGTTGGATTTAATGAGCTTGTCCCTAATGAGTTGTCCCTGTAACTAGCTTCAGGCCTAAACAGATGAAGCAGGGGTTCTGCTAAATTTTTGATGGGGTTTGCACTGGCTTCTCTAAGCAAGTGTGCATCCAGAGAGTGCAGGGTTGCGCCATTAATCTTTCACGAGAGCACGATTGTTGTCTGACTTGTCAGCGAGGATTTGTAAGACCTGATTTCTAATAGACGAGGTGGCTCGTCGCAGGCCAGATTGACGAAGCAGGAGGAGGCAGGCAGAATGGAGGCTGTGGAGGGATTTGATTTGTCAGGGTCAGAAAGCAAAGTTCAAATGATTTTCCTAATGATTAAATATCAGCATTGTCATTGTAGATATCATCTACATCATAGAGGTTGATATACAGGAGGCAGTGATGGCCACCAAGCTAGATGGCTTTAAAAGAGGGTTACACAAAATCATGGGGGAGAGGGCTGTAGAATAATAGAATTGTATAGCTGGAAGGTTCCTCAAGGGTCATTTAGTCCAACCTCCTGCAATGAAGGAATGGCCACTACCCAGAATGGCTAATATCTTCCTGCATGGTTGGAGGTGGTAAGATTTCAGAATAACAGTTGCTGGAAGCCACATGGTGGAAGAGTGTTCTTGTGCTCAGATCCTGCTTGTGGGCTTCCCACAGGCATTTGGGTGGCCATTGTGATAGCAGGATGCTGAAGCAGATGGCCTGATCCATGAAGGTCTTATTATGTTAGCCAACATTCTGCGCTCCAGATGTTAAAAGACTACATTTCCCATCATTTCTGCCATTTGCTGTGCTGGCTGGGGCTGATGGGAGTTGTAGTCCAAAACATCTAGAGAACACCACATTGGCATCCTAAAAAAAATACACATGGAAAAACACACGAACACACAATACTCCCTTTCCACACTGACTAAACCAGTGTTTTTCAACCACTGTTCCGCGGCACACTAGTGTGCCGCGAGATGTTGCCTGGTGTGCCGTGGGAAAAATTGTGTTTATTTGATTCCTATTCAAGAGAATTACTTTATATATAGTCAATATAGGTACAGAGTTAATTTTTTTAACATTTTCTAATGGTGGTGTGCCTCGTGATTTTTTTCATAAAACAAGTGTGCCCTTGCCCAAAAAAGGTTGAAAAACACTGGACTAAACTAACATTCTTTGGCGACATCTGCCTGACTGTGCAGCAGAGACCTTGTGTAATCGAACTTTCAGTTTCTCTTCTTCTCCCTCCAGCCTGCTGGGCACCCCCAAAAAATCTGTTCCAAAGGACCCTCACAAATAAATGTGAAAATGAGACACAATGGATTTATGAGTGAACACAGGGGAAAGTGACCCAGTGGAAGCATCTGCTTTACTTGCAGAAGGCCCCAAGTTCAATTCCTTGCATCTCCAGATAGGATTTGGAATGAGCCCTGCCTGAAACTCTGGAAAGCTGCTGCCAGTCAGTGTAAACAGTACTGAGCCAGATGGACCAATGGTTTGACTCAGAATAAATATGCTTTGTACGTTTCTAGGAATAGCCTGATATGACTATCTTAGTATATACTGATCTTAGTGAGCAGTAAGTGGGGATTTGAACCTGATTATATCTACTATAGCACACTGGCCACCCCCCTGTGTAAATCTGAGTGGACCCTGCCTCAAATTAATCCTGTGCAAGAAGATTACAAACAAGATGGTGTTTTCTATTAATTAAATAGATTTCTTTCCAGCTTATATATTCTGCACTAGCCTTCGCAGTATGAAAACGCCTGTTCAGCAGTCTTGATTGCATTCCTCAAAGTGCCTCATTCTTTATACACACACACACACACACACACACACTCACATCATTTAACAAATTTAATAAGCCTTCACTGCTTCAGTTACTTCTATAGGATTTTGCATCACTCCCTGACATCCGTGCAGCGGACTGGAAATCTGGCATTGAATGGATTGAGGCGAAATCAATGGCTGCTCTCCCTCTGCGGCTGAGTCCCTTTTGTTTCAACAGAACTGACATTTGCGCCAGCGCGTTTTGTATATTACTCATTGCTCACTGATAGACGTGTATCGGCAACAAACAAGAGGGAAGGTTGGGGGGGGGTGTGAGCCAAAAAGTGCAAATAAATGTAACAAGCTTTCTTTGTCGACAAGAGAAAGAGAAATAATCCCATTTTATAGACCAATGAAGTTCCTGGTTGCTGTTTCTTTTCCTTCTTTATAGTGGTCGCAAAGGTGCAGTTTTAATCCTGATCTCGTATGCTATTTCCATCAAAAGCATTAAATGAAACGAGCATCAAAGCAGAGGAAACAGGTGGGCCTGCCTGCCTGCCTAATCTGCTGCCTCCTATAAAGCAGCATTATAGAAAGTGTGTTACAAAGAAGAGGCACTAACTGCCTGATCAGCCCTACAAGTTTAACGTTAATTAGCAGTCTCATTAAGATGGTAGGTTGGTGTGTCTTGAAAAAGAAAAAGAAAAAGCAGTGGCAGGATTTTGATGGTGTCCAATAAAGGAAGGACCGTAGCTCGGTGGCAGAGAATCTGTTTTGTGTTCAATCCCCAGCATCTCCAGGCAGGACTGGGAAAGACTCCCTGCCTGAAACCTTGAAAAGCATCTTCCGGTCAGTGCAGACAGAACTGAGCTAGATAGCCCAGTGATCTGACTCAGCATCCAATAAATGTCATAGTTCAGTGGCAAGGTGTCTACTTTGCATGCAGAAGGTCCCAAGTTCAATTCCTGGTGTTTCCAGGTAGGGCTGAAAAGACCCTTGACAGAAAAAAAACCCAGAGAGCCTCTGTCAGTTAGTGTAGGCAATACTAAGATAGAGGATAAGGCAGCTTCCTGTATTTCTCCTTGGTGTATTCCAGGCAAAGTGACTGGATAAGTGATGGGGGGGAGAAGTTTGGCTCAGTTTGCATTTAAAGGAGAATTTACTAATTTGGGCTTCCTGAAACAATAGGCAAACCAAAGGATTCCCTCCAATGATTTTTTTGAAGGATTTCCATAAAAATCCACACTTTCCTGAAGATTATAGAGCAGTTCTGCAGACTATACTAGGGTAAAATGTATGTGAAGACAGGAGAGCCTGGTGTGCTCTGGTCCATGGGGTCACGAAGAGTCGGACATGACTAAATGAGTAAACAACAACAAAATGAATGTATAAATACTTAAATGGGGTGGGGCATAAAATGCATTTTAATACAGGAAATTGTTTTGGGGAAGAACTTGTGCAGTAAGCATAATTGGACACATGCATGTTAGCAGAAATTGCACTACAATGCAGATGATTTTTAATGTGTTTGTGTGTTGGAACTATGAAAAACTGGGAGAAACCAGAATTGTCAGATCTGGGGGTCCCTAATAATGTCATGTGTTGAGCTAAATGCTTACCTAGCCAGCATCCAGTTTGCTTTGAGTTTAATTAGTTTGTCTGCAAATTTGTAGGACACCTGGCTGCATTTTAAGATCTCAAATGCATTTTGGGTTGGATAAATGCATCATGTAGTAGGTAGGCAGTCTTGGAAGGAGCTCCCATTCTTGCCAAACACAAAACCTTCTCTGTAGAAAGCTCTGCTGAATTTTATGTAGAAGAACTATAAAGCTCAGAGGTAGAGCACCTGCCCTGCATGTAGAAGGTCCCAGATTTAATTCCCAGCACCTGCAGTTAGGGCTAGGTGATGCCCCTACCTGAAACCTTGAAGAGCTGCTGCCAGGTCAGTGCAGACAGTACTGAACTAGATGCACTAATGGTCTGACTAGGTATCAGGCATCCACCTGTGTTATATATGGAGATATTATGGCATTAGAACACATTGCTGATATGTCAATAATCATAATCATAATAATAAATTATTATTTTTATTTATACCGCGCCCATCTGGCTGAGTTTCCCCAGCCACTCTGGGTGGCTCACAACAGAATATTAAAAACATGCTAAAACATCAAACATTAAAAACTTCCCTAAACAGGGTTGCCTTCAGATGTCTTCTAAAAGTCAGATAGTTGTTTATTTCCTTGACATCTGAAGGGAGGGTGTTCCACGGGGCTGGCGCCACTACCGAGAAGGCCCTCTGCCTGGTTCCCTGTAACCTCACTTCTTGCAGTGAGGGAACTGCCAGAAGGCTCTTGGCGCTGGACCTCAGTGTCCGGGCTGAATGATGGGGGTGGAGATGCTCCTTCAGGTATACTGGGCCAAGGCCGTTCAGGGCTTTAAATGTAAGCACCAAGACTTGTTTACACACACACACACACACCCAGCATTCTTAACCACTTTGAGCATGGTTAACAAAACAGGATGAAGATCAGATGACTAAATGGGTACACTATTAAAATACAAAATCCTAAGAATATAAGACAAGCCTGCTGGATCAGATCAGTATCCCATCTACTCCAGCATCCTGTTCTCACAGGGGCTGACCAGATGCCTCTGGAACCCTGCAAGCTGGAAATGAGCACAAGAGCACTGTGCCCACCTGTGATTTCCAGCCTCTGACAGTGGAGGTAGTTCATAACCCTCCTCTCAAAATCTGTATTCAAAGAGATGTATGCTCATATACATTTAAGTGTGCATACGTTACATAAAATGTGTACTTAGAGAGCCACCCTAACCCTTGGTTCTGTGTTGCTGGAGGAGGTTAGGATATGTCAGAGGTCCACTGGCCTCTACCAGTCGAGCCAGGGAGAGACTGTCACTATGAAGGTTTCCACTGTGGCCATGGAAAGCATGGCACATGGAACACTGAAGCTGGCTGTGCACCTGTTGGCAATTGCCAGCCAGGGTAGGGCCCCGAAAGAGGTATTTGGGGGATGGGGCAGTGGGAGTTGAGCTCCCCATGGATCAATAGGATCCTGAACATCTCCAACTCTTTAAAAGCACTTAGTTTTGGCTCCCTCGGCAGCACCGGCCTGGAGTTGGCACAGCATTTTTTAATAAGAAACAAACATTTCCATGATGCATGTTGCAGGTCTTGGGATGTGCAGGTCAGTCCATTGTTCTGTCTTGCTGCATCCTGCTCACCTGCTATTTCCCGGCTGGAGTTTACATCACTCTGCCTCATGTGTACAGTCATACCTCTTGCTGAGTTTGTTTCATGTTGCGGCTTTTCAGGTTGCAAACCTGGCAAACCCGGAAGTGTATACTTCTGGGTTTCACCACACATGCATGCACAGAAGCGCTCAGCACGCTTCGCCCATGCGTAGAAGCACTCTATCGTGCTCCATGCTTGTGCAGAAGCACCGCTCTTGTTGCAGACTTTTTGGGGTGCAAACGGCACCCCAGAACGGATTGTGTCTGCAACTAGAGGTACCACTGTGTTTTATCTCAAAATAGGCATTGTGTATTTTCTGTGCATTCCAGCTTCCAGCACACAAATAACCCTGTGCCTAGCTAAGTTCTGACCTTAGTCCTAGAGATGTGGATCAGATTGTTTCATGTAGGAATTAATAACAACAGCAGAAACCTGTGTTCTTCAAACATCCCTTAAAAATATATACCTATCTATTATCAAGAGTCTAGGATGAATAGCTAAAAAAGCCCCCATATATTTAAACGGACTCTCTGCTTATATTAGCTCTCTTTATTTAATGAATGAGGTGCTGCAGTTTAAGGCTTTTAGGGCATGAGCTCTGCTCCCCCCATTAAATGCTGGCTCTTTGCAAATGCTATTTGCACCACTGAAGTAGGTCACACTTGACATTGCTTGTTGTGCTCCTCACCTCCTCATTCATCTCCATCCGTTCTATTATGTCTTGTTTCAATAGCCTGCTATTATCTGCGTTGTTCCTGCTCTCTCTGCTGTTCCCTTGCTTATGGCTACACTTAAACCCAGCATTTTCCCGTGGGTTTGACAGACTTGCGAGGAGAAAGGGGAAGCAGTGCTGTCTCAAAGTGCTTGTAGTGGAAGGAAGGTGCCCATCAGAACAGGAGCGCTGTCCCTCAAAGGCGAGTACCTTTAGGCAAGACCAAACTCAGATTGTTCACCTCTGAACAGCCAACATCTTTAAGAAAACCCAAGCAGAGAGGAAACTCTACTGCTGTGTGAATTAGAGCTTTAATAAAGGCCTGTGTCATCCTTACAGGACACTTGGGTTTGGTTCATGCACACAACAAGCTATGAAATGACCACCATGTTCAGCCATCTCTGGGTGATTGTAGCAGCATCTGTTTGAATCAATTGTTACAGAAAAATGCAGGGAGCGCCTTTCCTAGCCCTCCAAGCACCAACTACCTATCTACCTACTGCTTGCTCAGTACCCTGGCCTCTGGCCTGCATGTCTCCTAATTGGAGAAGGATGAGCAAAGAGGATCTCAGCCCCAGTGACAAAGTGTCAAGATCAGAAGTGAGTTAGACAGCTATGTGAGTGCCACAAAGGGCCAGGACAGACTGCACTCCCTGTCCACCAAAACAACAATAAAAAACAATGCAGGTAGAAAGCCAACAGGGGTATGGGAGCTGTGCTATGTAGGTCTACCTGACCATTCTCCTGAGGAAGGTAGCTGACCAGGAGAAGATGAGAGAACCAGAGAAGTTGCTGGATGAGCCTTACAGGGATGTGATGGCCCAGGATTACAACTTCCAAGCTGCAATGGAAGAAGGGGGGCTCGGGGAATGAGAGGAAAAATGATCCCTTAGAAGGGACCCATCTCTTGGAGGACAAACACCAACGTCTTGCACCAAGGAAATTCCACTAGGGGACTGGGGGCAATCTGATCACTAGGAACATAGATAGCTTGTTTTGGGATGGGTACGCAAACCACATGGTGACTTGGTGTAAAGGTTGCAGATGCAAAGTGTCCTGCCTGGGAAAGAGCCAGTGGTTGTCAAGCCCTATTCTGCTCCCCTCAGTCATCATGCTCCCTCTCAGTTAATGGATGGAGGGAATGTATCAGCTCTAGGTCATCAGCCTAGTTCTTATCAGGGGCACATCTACAAATGGCAGCCTACATCTTGATGCTTAAGTCAATGCATACCTTCCTATGCACTTGTATTGTGGCTGATTTTGAACGTGCAATTGATGCATGTCTCCTTGGAAGGAAGTTCAGTGAGGCTTAGGTTGCATTCACATAGCAGTTCATTCTGTTCCTCCAGTTAATTCCTGCATTTCTGTTAGAGCTTTCACATGATGTAAAAGCCATTTCTGGAAATCTAGTAGCATCTAGTCCAACTTTGGCGCTCATTTCCATGTTAATTGCTTCCATTTGCAATCCCATTAACCCAGAAAATTGCAGGAGTGAAGTGACAAAATTTGGGGCAGTGTACCAGCATACAGTTCTTCCCTGCTGTTTTCTTGGGGCAGGAGGTGGGATAAGGACACAAATGTGGAGTAATGCATCAAATGTGGAGTAATGCATCAAAAAGCCTCAGTTTCATAAAGCAACAGATACTATCATGTGAAAGAAACATTAGAAAAATGAGGTGGAAGTGCTAGCATTATAAACCAGAAGACAAACACACTATTCCCCATGCCTGAATGCATCCTTACTAGCAGGTAAGATTGCAGCCTAAATTGAATTCCTCTTCTGTCTACAGGAAGCTACATAGTCATCACCTGTGCTCTTGTAGCATAGGAAAATGGGACCTGACACATGCACCACAAAATAGTTTCTGGATCCACACTTTCCTCCTTTGCTTCTTTCCAGCCATACAGTGTGCTAACCTTCGGGGCATCTGTTTCTATGATTAGGGTTGGCATGGAATAAGGGCTGTGATGTCAGTTGTTGGAAGAGGAGGGCTGAGTCATCAGGAAGAGTTTGAGTGCCCTGATTTATTATGGATGAGTTAGGTCTTCCAGGATTGAGCATATGCTTATTTATGTTAAATGAGTCTGAATTCCTTGTACATTTAAATCCCCAGAAAAATTATATATGTATATATATATATATATATAAAATGATTCACTTTAAGTGATTTTTGCCTGGAGACAAAAGATAACTGACAGTGGCTTAAGAGAGTTATTGCTTCTCATAGTCTGCACATGTTTATTTTATACACTGTTCATCTGGTCAAACAGTTGTTGGGCTTGCTTGCTTGAAAACCTGCAAAACCTGTTTATCTGAAGCAGAGGTTCTTTCAACACACCTTTAACCATCCACCTTTGACCAATTTGGGGTCCTCCAGCTATTTTGACAGCTCTCACCATTCCCATCTGGTCCATGCATTTAAGTAAGACTCTTGAGAGAAAATACATATTTAAATAGATATATAGGTCAGGTGTGTGTGGTGATGGGCGATGGATATATGCAGTGCAGTGTGGTGGACTGCAAATTTCAATTTTCAGCAACATCAAATGGAATGTCTGGTCACCAGTGGCAAATGCTGGCTAATATGCCCAAACGGTCACCCTGTCACGGGCCAGGAATTGGCATCACCTGCTGAGCAGCAGCCTGAAGGAGCAGAAAGCAGAGTGACTCCACCTGCTGCTGATCAGCCTTCTTGTTCCTGATGTGTAACAGCTGGCTCTAGCTTTCTTCAGCAGGGTTTCCAGCCTCAGTCTGTTGCTGGAAACAACATTTTCATTCCTGGTTTTGCTGCTTCTTGTAACCTTGGGCTCTTGGCTTCCCCCCCCCCCCCCGAACCATCTGACTATGTGAACTGAGATACTCCTGACCTTAGGACTGAACTGAACCTTGCAGGCGGACTCTGCTTCCAGACAGGTACTCCCCCCTCCCCGGAGACTTGGCTGGTCTCTTCCGCCACTGAACTCTGCCATGGCTGAGCAGTATGGGACTATGACACACCCAGCAGAGATCTAGGCACACAGAGAGAGACTGTAGGAGCCGCAGATCAGGAACCAGATTTGGGTCAGGGCTCCCAGACCACCAGGCCAGCTCACCTATGAGGAGTTGCCTGTGATCCAGTAATGGTCATCCAGCCTTGCTGCTGGGTTCCAGCATTGGACCAGAATATGACAGTCACACAGTTCCCAGTTCCATATTATTAGAAGCTTTGGCTTGTAACCAATACTGTGGAAGCAGAGTTATGCTCTTGCAATGGACCTCTGCTTCCTCTTCTCTCCCCCCCCCCATGTACCCCCAAGATTTTATCTTGAAAATCCCTCAGCTCTTGGCACTGATTTTGAGGGTGCACATGGCAGTGGAAAGGACAGGGCAGAAATAAGTCCCACCTGCACATGGAGTTCTGCAGCATTGGATACAACCCTCTATCTCCAAAATGGCAGTATCTGGTACAGTTTCATTATATCTATCTTTCTATCTGATTAAGCTACAGAACCTGATTTCTCAAGTCATTTTGCATTGCTTGAAATTTGAAACAAAAATTAAACAGCTGTGAAGATGAACAAGTGAACATTCCTGGCAATTTATGAGAGGGCAGTGTTTAATAAGCAGCAGACTGACTCTATTTGAATAAATTTGGTCTGTTCTTTTCTGAATTTTTAGGATGATAAATACCTGAATGGCTTCCTTCCATTTGATGTACTTCTGCCTCTACCTGTAGTGATACTATAGGGTGGGTGCTTGGGTGGTGTGTATATCATTAACAGAGTAGAACAGAAGGAAAGTCCAGTGCTAGGTTTCAGGTTCTCTAAGCAGAGTGCCTTACTGTCCTATTTGGGGCTTTTTAATTATTATTTTTTTGCCACTTTAGGGAGTGGCAGAGTTCCATTGGACAGGAATCTCCCTGCATCCTCAATTTGGTTTCCCCTCAGAATGCCCTGAAGTTCACATCATTCCAGAACTCTTTGAGAACAAACAAAACAAAATGGTGGGCACCAGAAAACCATGTTGTCCATCACTGGTGGCTGTTGTTTTTTATCCCTCAATGCCATAGCTGTCAACTCCCCCCCCCCTTTTAAAGGGAAATTCCCTTATTCCGAATAGGATTCCTCGCAAGAAAAGGGAAAAGTTGACAGCTATGCTCAATGCCCCAAACACATGCTGTGGGAATGTTAAGGGATGTGGGGGAGGATATATTGTTTAAGATATCCTGTCCCAACTTGTGTTTACAAGTTCTATAATATCTGCAGAATTAACATTCTCTTTTTAGCACACACACAGCAGATAGCTTGCACAGACTCGCTAGAGTCATTAGAAATATTATCCTGGTGTCTTCCCCTTTTATTCCCTCTTTTAATAAGACACTACACAGTCTTCAGTAAAGTATAAAACGTTTACTCACAAGAAATCATCTGTTCACACAAAGGATCCCAGAGGCAGACTTAAAAGTTACTAAACAGTATACATGTGGTGACTATCTCCTTATGGGAGAAAGTCCCCCTTTTCTTCTCTTGGCTTAGAGCCAAGGGTGCATCTTAGTAATGCTGCTGATAAGATGGCAATGAGAGAGAGAAGACAGAAGAGACAAAATGGAGGCCCGGCCTGTGGTTCTTCAAGGAGAGGCCGCACCCATCTCAAGTTATATACAAAGAAGTTTTGTCTCAGTCCAGGAAGGCATGAAGTTCCAGCTGGAGGACTGAGACAACCTTTATGTCTACTCTAGCAAAAGTTGTGTTTGACTGCTCCTGTCCTCTTTTACATCCCACACATGCAACATCTGGGACATTGGGTATAAGGGGAACAAGTGGTGATTGACAGCAGAATTGTAGCTCAATTCTTGGGGGAGGCCGGCAGAAATCAGCACTGTTAACCTTGTTGAGTCTAGGGGTATGAGAATGGAATGAGGAAGATACCTGATCCAGACTCTAGGCCTGGTTGGAGGAGATTTTGGTGACAGTAGTTGGTTTTTATTTCCTGTGTTGATTTATGTTGTATATTAATGCATAGCATGCATTCTCTTTTGTAGAAGCACCTTGAACCAAATCATCATATGTAGTTATGGACTTTCTGTGCATTTACTTATAAAGTAAAAAATAGTGGTATAGGAATGCTTGGGAAAGCCTCTGCAGAAAGAGAAGCCTTTACAACTTGTGGTTGTTTCTTTATGTTTTGCAGACAGGATATTCGACAGAACAGGAGTAATAACGAAAACCGCCCATTTGGGGATCATTGTCTTCATATTCTGTAGGGTGCAGTGCCATGAGAAGAATTTCCCCTGCTGCTCTAAGACAGGATTCCTCAACCTCGGCACTCCAGATGTTTTGAGACTACAGTTCCCATCACCCCTGACCACTGGTCCTGCTAGCTAGGGATCATGGGAATTGTAGTCTCAAAACATCTGGAGGGCTGAGGTTGAGGAAGCCTGCTCGAAGCAGTCTTACAGATCTATACAGAGGCTGGAGGTTTTTTAGGTAACCTGGTCCTGAATTGGTCAGGACTGTGTATGTTAGTAAAAAAGATCAACATGGCACAGTAAATGATCAGCAGAGGTGTTCCACTCAATAACGTGGCTGCAGCATTCTGCACTAGCTGCAGTTAAGAGTGTTGGACTACAACCTGAGAGATCTATGTTCAAATCCCCACTCAGCCAAGAGGATGCTCACTGGGTGGCCTTGGGCCAGTCACTATCTCTGACACTAGCCTACTCATTGGGTTATTGTAAAGCAGGGAAACCCTTGTGTACCACCTTGAGTTTTTTAGGGACAAGTGAGATATAAGTGTAATCAATCAATCAATGCCCATTTTGACCAGACCAATCACCGGATGGCCTTGGGTCTGAAATAAAATAGATTCAGGGGAGTGGGTACCCCAAATTCAATACCCACCTCTTAACTCTGTCCAGCCCACCCACCAGTTTGCTTGTTTTTGTTTTCTTTTTGTGACAGCAGGGGAAAAACAACAACACTTTAAAGCTTTAAACTTAGGATCAACTGCCTACTTTGGTTGCAGTTGTGGAATTCCTTCGCTGGGTTTTACAGCTCTGATGATTCCCCCTTGCTTTTGTCTTTCTCCAGGGGGTGTGGGGAGAGAGAATGTCAGAAGACAGGGTGCTCAACATTACTTTGAAAATACTGCATGCATCCTATCAGAGCGATATATGGATGATATTAAATCCTTATCCGCTTCAGCTGAGATCACTGGCCAGACTCCTGCTCACCTCCCAATTCCCTAATCTAATCTAACTCTGTGGGGTTTATGGGGGTTCATTTAAGCAGCAGAAGCTGTGCTGTAATTGTTACATGTGCCAGCAGCGATTTGTACCATCTGGGTATGTATGTGGGGGGGGGGGAGAGATGGAAAGGGGGAGGGTAGTACTATAGTGGAGAAATATCTTTATTCTATTACCGAGGCAATATAATTCAAGAGCGGCTGTAGAGCAACTGGAAGCTGAGAAATGGCCAGTTCTGTAGTTACAGTAAAATGTCAAAGAATATTGAAACAGGGGAACTCTACCGGTTTACTGCAAGAGTCAACTTACAAGCAGGTGGCAGCTGTAAATGCATATATAAATAACAGTATGGCTGAAATGTCAGGACTTGCAGATGGCTTTGGTAAACCGAGAGAGAGAGAGACTTAGGGTAACAATGTAGTCTGACAAGTTTAATAGAAATGCATATCCTTTCTTCCACACCCTCCCACCCCACAGAAAAATCTGTGACATGATTATGTTAGATTCCATCTTATGGAAGTATTAATGCCCACCCCCAAATCATACCCGGGGAGGGATTGCTCTCTCAATCCCGGTTTCTCACCCCAACACCCTAGTCTTAAATTCAGTTTGTCATATTTCCAAATCACTGCAGAGTTTTATTTTTAAAAGGCAAAGGTACTCCTGACCGTTAGGTCCATTCATGGACGACTCTGGGGTTGCGGCGCTCATCTTGCTTTACTGGCCGAAGGAGCCGGTGTTTGTCTGCAGACCGCTTCCGGGTCATGTGGCCAGCATGGCTAAGCCACTTCTGGCAAACCAGAGCAAGGCATGGAAACGCCGTTTACCTTCCCACCGGAGCAGTACCTATTTATCTACTTGCACTTTGATGTGCTTTCAAACTGCTAGGTGGGCAGGAGCTGGGACCGAACAACGGGAGTTCACCCTGTTGGAGGGATTCAAACCGCTGACCTTCTGCTCAGCAAGCCCAAGGCTCTGTGGTTTAGAGCACAGCACCACACATAATTCACAAACACTTCCATGCCCATTACTCCTAATATACTCTGTACAGTTTTTGCAAACTTTTTTTCCTAACCAGGGCCAGCTCACCTATGAGGTAAAGTGAGGTGATGGTCTCGGGTGGCAGGATTCACTGGGGCTGCAGATCCAGCCTCCAAGGAATGCATCACTTGCTGCCACTGCCACAGTGGCAGCAGCCGCTGTGGCCCACTCCTTGGAGGCCGGATTAGCTGCCCCCTTGGCAGCCCCGCCCCATGTTGCCTCCACAGCAGCCTCACAGGGAATAGGAGGCACTTCTGGTCTCCTCCCTACCCCTAGGGAGGAAATGGTGGGGGCTGCCCTCTGGGGTCTCCTGGGCTCTGCACTCACCCAGCATGATTCAGAAGGGGCCCCCTTTCTTCCCTTGATAGCCTTTGATTCCCAGTTCAACCATTCAGTAAAGTTGATTTGATTTCCTGCTCCCCCTGTTCCTGATGTTCCTGTTCCCCCTATTCTTTACTCTCCCCTTCTTCCTTGGTGCGTGTGTGGAGGGAGGCACTATTCTGTGGTTCACCTCACATGCCACAATGTCTAGGGCCAGCATATTGGTGTGTTCTTTTCACTAATATAGGCATGTTGATGTACACTGTCCCCTAACGTACTCATTTTTGTGCACATTCCTATTGTTGCTGAACAACTGCAATACAAAATTCAGAGGATAGCTGTGTTTTGGTTTGTTTATTATTATTATTATTATTATTATTATTATTATTATTATTAGTATTATTAGTAGTAGTATTATTATTATTCCTCTAAAGAAAAGGCCATCGCCCAGTGGTACAGCATCTGCTTTGCATGCAGGAGTTCCCAGCTTCCATTTTCAGCAACTCCAGGAAAGACTGGAAGAGACTCCTGGTCAAAATCCTGGGAGAGCTACCACCAGTCAGTATAGTAGACAATACTGAGCTAGATGAACTTTTGGGCTTGTTGGGCTGTAGTATCCCATGTTCCATTGGATTACATATGTGTACATCAGAACAAGCAAAAGGCACCATCACCATTTAAATACATATTCCGACTAGGCAAAAGCACTCCGGCAGGCCTGGTGATGGGGGTGTGGCATGGGGGTTATTGTTTGTTTTTGTTACTATATTATGTATTTTTGTGTTTTTATATTGTAAACTGCCCTGTGATCCTTGGATGAAGGGAAGTATAGAAATAACATAGCATAAAATATAAAATAAAACATGGCCCCCAGGACTGAGGTTCCCCACCCCCGTTCCAGCAGGTCTCTTTAGGATAAGGAGAGAAAACTTGCCCAGTTTTTGCAACAAGGCATTTGACTTTTATTGTATGATCACCCTAGCACAATTGCTATCTAGGGCTCACGAGCTCCATGGATCTGGATTAATTCCAGAGCAAACACTGAGCACTCAGTTGAAAGATAGAGGTTAATCCAGCAATCCACAGTCTTAATTGGCAGAGGTACTGAGTGCCTCAGTGTCACTCTTCTAGTTTAAGGAGCAAACTGCTAAATCTCTCTTTTATACTGCGTTTCCATTTTCTTTATTTAAATGGCAGAAAATCCATGAAATTGAACAATATTATATTGAGAATCTTACATATACAATAAATTAATAATTGTCTGTCGTTATTTCATGAGTCTGCTCCTTTAACACTGATTGGCTGAAATGGTGTGAAGCCACAGAATGCTCACAAACATTCTGCCTAAAAAGGAAAAATACAAGCATGCAAAGCTTACCTCAGCATTACCCAGCTGTTTACTTTGAGTACTGTCAACAGGGCCAGTTCGACTCTTGGACAGAGTGAGGCAACAACCTTCAGCAGCAGATTCTCAGGGGCAGTAGTAGCAACCCCAGGCTGTTACTTCTGAGTCCTAGCCCAATCCCTTCTGTTGCCTGTTGGCCTCTCCCATACCCAAAAACTCCTGGTTTGCTAATTCAGGTGTGGTGTAGGAGGCTACCCCATCACCCGTGTTGAACATTCAACTACCAGTCCAGTTGGCACCAGAACATGGAATTGGGAAAGGGAGCCAATCTGGATGCACTTATATGGTCATGATCTTCTCATGTCCCATAGAGGTAAGGAGCTGTGACATCAGTATCAAGAGGGCATGCACCACTACTGGGGGCAACTGTATCCTTCACTACACTTTGAAACTCCCTGCCTATTGAGATCAAGCAGAGGTCTCCACCATACACTTTTAGTGGCTGCTAAAAACATTCTTGTTTGGACAAGGTTACCCAGATGCTTAGAAAGTTGAGGTGAATTTTAATCTGTTTTAGTATTTTAACTTTTGTATGTTTTGAAGTCGTCTTTTTAATTGATTTTATTGAGATATATATATAAAATTTGCCACCTATGATGGCAAAAAGTATGTGTATGAATGTATTCCACCTGAATAACAAGATCTACCCTTACTATCTCATCTTTGAGAATGTTGTAGATTGACATTGTTTTAAGTCGGAGAAAAGTAGAAAGAATAAGGACAACAGCCTTCAATATATTGCTAGAAAACACACACACACACACACACATGGCTTCCTTTCACAGCAGTGTTAGAAAATGAGATGCAGGGAGTTCGGCTACAGGGACGTCCTGCTGGGAGTAAAGGAAGCATATCCAAATTAATTTAGAGAAAGCTGGTTCCATAAGCAGTGAATCTGAATGTACAAGTCATTCTTTTGTATGCTGAAAAATGGCAAGTCGTTCTCTCTGTCTCTGTCTCTGTGTGTGTCTCCTCTACCCCAACCTTTCTCAAAAATAGGAGGAGTGATGTAAGGCAGAGTGGGAAAGTGTCCCTGTGGGATGTTCAGTCGCTTCATGCCGCAGTAGTTTGGGGACAGCATGGCAGTACAAAGCAGTACATGAGTGTTGTGGTTGATCTTCATTCCCACATTGCAGCTGACCCTAGACTCGTGGGAGAATGCTGGCTGCAGTCAGCTGTGCAGATGAAAGAGAAAGAAAAGACACAAGCACTCATGCTAGGGACAGTGACATGGGCAATATCTATGAAGTTTGATATGAACAGAGGAACAGACAAAGCTGCTTTAGACTGAGTTTGACCATTGGTCCAACCTGCTTGGTGTTGAGTATACTAACAGGTCTCTCTAGGGCCTCAGGTAGTATTTTCCAGTCCTACCTGGTGATGCCAGGGATTGTACTTGGGACCTTCTACATGAAAAGCATGTGCTCAGCTACATGAGAAGCTGCCTTATGTACTGTGTTAGACCCCTGGTGCATCTAGCTCCAATTAGTCTACAACTGGCAGAGGTTTTCTAGGGTTTCTATCAGGGGTTTCTCCTTGTTCAACCTGGAGATGTTGAGGGTTGAACTTGGGGCCTTCTGCATGCAAAGCAGGTTATCAGCCATGGAGAATTGGCCCTTCCCATATGAAAGTTGCAGTTGAATCATATTGGAAGCTGGTTAATGATTTCTCTCCTGGGGCAGACAATACTAGTAATATTTGTGTACTAATTGCAACATTGAGGTACCTAAGAAACTGCACCAGTAATGGAAAAGCTTAATGTTTGTTGGCATCTACTTGTCCCAGCTCCTGCCCACCTAGCAGTTTGAAAGCACGTCAAAGTGCAACTAGATAAATAGGGACCGCTCCAGCGGGAAGGTAAACGGCGTTTCCGTGCGCTGCTCTGGTTCGCCAGAAGCGGCTTTGTCATGCTGTCCACATGACCTGGAAGCTGTCTGAGGACAAATGCCGGCTTCCTCGGCATATAGAGCAAGATGAGTGCCGCAACCCCAGAGTTGGACACCACTAGACCTGATGGTCAGGGGTCCCTTTACCTTTACCTTTACTTGTCCATTAACTAATATCTGCAGGTGGCAGCCCTGCTGTTGACTCCACCACTGTGTGAAATTTGGAGAGGTGGTGGTGAGTGGCAGTGACTTCTCTGCAATGAATCATTTCTGAAATAATCTCCCTTCTGTGATACGTCTGACACCAACGTTGGCTTTTTGTTTGCAACTAAAGACATATCACATTAAGTGGGTTTTTGGCTTGGGATGAAGTGTTGAATTTTGATTCAGTCCCCCAGGAAATATATAAAAACTAGGGCATGTCTTCTACAGATGCAGACTGGGATAATATTAAAAACCTCTGCTTTTTGGAAAAGTTCTACCATTGCTCAGTGGTAGAGCATCTGCTCTGCATGCAGAAAGTTAATTCCTCAGCATCTCCAGGTAGTACTAGGAATATGCCTTGTCTGAAATCTTGGTGTACCACAACTGATTCCTACACCATACAGAAGAGATGCCGTAACACCTGCAGGTGTCCTACTCCTGCAGCAGAGCCCTGTGATTGGTTGGGCATTTAAAAGGAACCATATTTTAATATATATTTTTATACCCCGCCCTTCCCAGTTTAAAAACCAGGCTCAGGGCAGCTAACAGCAAATATAAACATTGATTAAAATCCAACTTTAAAACAGCATAAAATACAACATAAAATGCAGCATCAATATCAATAAAATTCAAACATTCAGGGGTCTTTTTTTGGGGGGTGTGACCCAGTCAGTAGGCATCAAATTATCACCAGGGCTAACTGGTCAAGTTGGTCCTACTAGGGCGAGCAAAGAGACCAGGGAAGAATTTAAATGTGGGGTCCCAGAAAGGGTTTTAGCAGTGCATTGATGTGCTGTATTTCATTGTTGTGCTCCTTCTATAGCATTGCTTGGTTTTATTATCTGTTCTGTAAAATGTCAGTATAAGGCAACTTTCTAAGTTCCTATTGCAGCACAGGTGGGAAGATAAACTGCTTGTTTCCGAAGGGAGTGGAGCTCAGCACAGGACTGCTCTTTTCGGGAGGGGAGATCTCCGTGTTCCTTGTAATACCTAGTCCTGCCCTTTAGAAACTGAGCTGCCTGTATCAAACAGAATATGCCTTAGGGGTGGGCCACTAATGGCAACAGGCTTAAGCAAAAGAAGTAAAATAAAATATTTAATAAAACATGGTGACAGCAAAGGGCTCAATTTGAAAGGAAAGCCAGGCACATTAGATCAAAGGAGAAAATTATCTTTCAAAAGGACAGGTCATCTTCCCTCGTTTGCTTCCTCCTTCCCTCCCACCAAACACTGCAAGTGATCAAAGCTTGTTCACTGAAAGGAAAAGGGGCAAGAGCAGCTGTGGTGCTTGCTGGCCTTTCAGCTTCCTGTCTTGTCTGTATCACTTTGCTTTATCCCCTAACAAGATGAATGAAGGCAATGGATGGGGAAAGCTATTGTAGGAAGATCTCACTTCTCAAGCTGTCCCAGGACACGAAAGGATTATGTGGGTTTTAAATATTTATATTTTCTATCAGCTGGGGCTTCCTCTGGCTTTGCACCAATCTGAATGCCCGTATAAAATTTAGCGCTCAGTAAAGAACGTCACACTTAGGAATTAGGGCAGTCCCAAACCTCTGAATAATGTGCAAGGGCTGTCTGTGACAAAATATGCTTTCCTGACACCTGGAGGTTAGGGATGGGGAGAACTTCAGTTCAAATTTAAAAGGAGAACACACAAAAACTTCATTTTCCAGAAACGATATGAGAAGCAAAATGCACTCAACCTGCAAAATTTGTACTTGCCTGAATTTTGTGATACAGCTCTCCAAACAATGTGTACATAAATGCCTTATTATTGGGGTAAAGTGTGCATCAAAATACATATATCAGAGAACAGAGCATACAAAAGTGCAGTATGTTTGGGAAAATCACTTAAATGTGTATATTAGTTAAAGCTGCATGCAAAATGTGTTTATTAGGAGAAAACTCTAATGAGTTTTCTTGAGGATTTTTAAAACAACAATTTAATAGCAAGTTTAAGTTTAAGAGAGAGAGAGAAAAGGAGAGGTTAGGCTTTGGGGAATGCGAGGAAAGGTCATTACCATTGCTAAAGGGATGCAGGAAATATTATAACAAAGCTGAATTACATGAGAAGAAGATTTGTACCAGTAATTACCCGAGACATCCATGTTTTCAAGTTACCTAATAAAGTTAAATGTGCTTAAACATTAAAAAAAAAAAAAATAGCAAGTTCCTGCAGAAATGTGGAGAACTGAATTTAAGCTTGGAACAATGAGAAACTGAGAGAAACAAAATTGACAGATCCTTCCACCCCAGTGGAGATGCTGTTTCCATGGGTGGCACTGTGGTCAAAACCACTCAGCCTCTTGGGCTTGCTGATCAGAAGGTCAGCAGTTCAAATCTGTGTGTCAAGGTGAGCTCCTGTTGCTCTGTCCCAGCTTCTGCCAACCTAGCAGTTCGAAAGCATGCCAGTGAAAGCAGATAAATAGGTAAGGAAGGTAGCAGAAAGGTGTGCTCTGGTTTCCATCACGGTGTTCCGTTGCACCAGAAACACTTTAGTCATGCTGGCCACATGACCCGAAAAGCTATCTGTGGACCAATGCCAGCTCCCTCGGCCTGAAAGCGAGATGAGCGCCACACCCCATAGTCGCCATTGACTGGACCTAACCGTCCAAGGGTCCTTTTACCTTAACTTAGTGTTGATGCTGTTTCCACATTGCTCAGAAGCCAGCAAAGAGGATGCACAAGCCCTTGGGCATAAAAAAGCATGACCCCACCCTATCATAGTGAATGTTGCACAATTGCATATATCGCATGTCTAATTGGCATTGTGAAAGCCATATACAGGTACCTCCTTTTGACTTTATGGATGTGGTTCTACATCCACTGGGTGGGTGTCCTGGGGTCCATAGGATAGATTGGCTGCAATATCAGAGACAGCGGAGTGTGTCCAAATAAGTTCTACTCATAGTATATCCACTGAAATTACAGACAGAGGAGAAATTTGGCTGTTCTGACCCAATTGAGCTTTGTTTGCATTGGACTGCCTCCTACAGGTATATTGAGCGCCTGCTAATGTCCAAACAACTTGTGCAATGCAGTTGTTGTTTATAAAGCCCAACTAATTGTATGCAAAATTATACACTCAAAAACATGTATTGTGATATATACAAAAGACGCAGGCACCATGCTGTATTATATTTTTGCAGCATCATTTTCAAAGTATATTAACACATGAACATTTTTAGACATTTGCATGCATTGTTCTATGTGTGATTCTCAGCAACTGGTATCCAGCGTCATACTGCTCTGACAATGGGGGTTGAACATATCCATTAGGGTAAGTAGCCCTACTTGGATATTCTATGGAGCCTTTTGCATAAGAAGGACCTGCAAAGGCCCATCTAGCCCAGCATCCTGTTCCGAGGCTCCAACGAGGAGGACCTGAGCACAACAGCACTTTCCCCACCTGCAGTTCCCATTACCTGGCATTCAGAGGCATAGTGCCTCTGCCAGTGGAGGTAGAACATAGCCATCCTGGCTAGTAGCCATTGGTAGCTTTACCCTCCATGGATTTGTTTGATCCTCTTTTAAACCCATCAGACTTGGTGGTCATCACTGCCTCCTGTGGGTGAGCAAAATCCATAGCTTAGCTGTGTGCTGTGTGAAGAAGGACTTTCTGTGTCTATCTCATATCTTCCAACATTCTGAGCTTAATTAAACAAAATAAAACGCCACACTTCACCTTTGGAAGATGGCAAGGCTCTGGATTTGGTAGACCTTCAAAGACAGGAAGCGGTCATGGATAATGCCTCTCCATGTGGCTTGCCATTTTAATTTGGAGGGGAGAACACTCCCCATAGACCACTGATACTGAGATAAGATTAAAAAGGGCAGGGCTTGCTCTCAAATATGTAGAACTCACACCATTTAATCCAAGGTCTGAGAACATTGGTTTTTTGGGAAGCATAAAAATGTAGGGCTGTTTTCAATGCTGTGAATAAATCAAAATTCAATGCTGTTCTTCAGTAGTTTTTCTTGCTAGTTGGATTACTTCATAACATTCCCCCTAGTTTTCGGGAAAGGGTGTTTGTTGAGCATGCATATCTGAAGGGCCCTTAGGAGATGGTCAAGTGAAAATTTCACAACAGATTTAATGAAACTTTATGAAAGTTTCTCTCTTGTCTCAGTAGTGGGTCTGCACCAGATGCCAATAAGTGGGTCTCCCTTTGTCTGGTGGCAAATCTGCATTATTGATTGTGTCACCGTCATGCTGGGTTTTAACAGGAGCACACTTTCCTTCAGTTAAATAATCCCCAGAGTTGTCAATGGGATGGCATATTTGGCTGCTTCAGAAAAATGGAGAATGTTTTATTTAGGGAGTCCTTGTGACTTGCTATTGACAGAATTACTACTATGCAATGTAGCATCTCTTAAACTGCTGCTGATATGCAAGTTTTGAATGTCATAGCAAAGTGGTGAGGGAGGAATATAGTTTCATGTGCCTAATAAAATCTCAAATTCTAAAATTCTAACTCTTGGTCTGCAATCCTATATACTCTTAACTGGAGTTAAGTTTCATTGAACTTGATGGGATTTACCTGTGAGTAGCTCTGCATAGAACTGCACTGTGAAAGGTGATGCTAGTCCGCACCTAAGGATTGACAAATATCCAATTGTTTTTGCATGTGTTTATCTAAAATACAATGGGTTGTAGATCCATTAGAAAGAATGGACCTGCGTTTTTATTGGATGCATGGTTAAGAAAAACAATTCTGAAATTCCTCAGACACCCACATATTATTGGTTGTTCTAGGTTAAATTAAATTCTATGTGTTGGACAGCTGGCCGCGCCTTGCAGCTCTGCTCTGGGGGGGGGGGAGCCACTTCTGGTCTGACCTCATGGACATCCAGTGAAGCTAAATGTTAGATGTTTCAATGCAAATTAAAGAAAGTACTTCTCCACACAGTGCATAGTTAAACTACAGGACTCACTCCCACAGGAAGCAGTGATGGCCACCAACTTGGATGGCCTTAAAAGAGGATTAGACAAATTCATGGAGGGTGACAAGGCTATTGGTGGCTACTTGCCATGATGGCTGTGCTCTGCCTCCTCATCTGGAGCTAGTAATGCTTCTGAATAGCAGTTGCTGGGAATCACAGGTGGGAAGTGTGTGTGTTTGTAGTCAGACCCTGTTTGAACATTTCTACAGGTATCCGGGTGGTCACTGTCAATGCAAGATTCTGGACTAGATGGGCCACTGGCCTGATCCAGCAAGCTTTTCTTATAATCATAAGATCAGCTTAGATGAGTGACTCCAACAACCATTTCATGCAGTGCTCTGTAGCAAAGATTTCTAGAGACTTTTGAGATACTAGCCTGGGCCTTATCTCCATAAATCTTATGTGGTTATGCAGGAGCTGTTCCCTTTATAGGGCGTATTCACTATTCAGTACATTACTAAATTCTTGAATCGGGTCTTTATTGCAATGAATTCTCACAAGAATGAAGGAACAAAAAATAATGCAACTGTGATCTTTTTGCAAAATACATAATTTATCATGGCATACAAGACAGGTATTAGTATAAGGTTTATATTCAGCCTGTGACAAATCTTTATTTGACTAAGATGGACTGTCTGATCTGTTGGAAAATGAGATATACAGTACATTGTGTGTGTGCGTGTGTGTTTTGTGGGAGAAGGATTCATTTACCGCTTGTAAAACTAAGGAACTTTTATCACCTTCTTCCAGAATATAGGAATAAATCAAATTCATGCGACAGATCCCCACCACAAATCATGAGAGTTAACGTAAATAATGAAATAAAAAAATGCAAGCTTTGATTTTGTCTGTGTGTGTATATAATATGAGGGTTCCTTGGTTTGCTTTAGAGATTCATAGCTCTCAATTGAACTTTTGAAGTAAAATCAAAAGGGTGAATATTGCAAAAAGTTTTATATTTACAGTGGGAACTTAGAAGTGGCACCCCCTCAGTAGTTTGCTTGGCATTGCAATCCAAGATTCTTAATTATTTATCATTAAGATATTATTTAGAACATTGTCAGGATCTCACTCACTCCCACTTCTCTCTTTCGATGACACTTGCACCTGTTTTTTAAGGATAACTATCAGGTTGTTGTCCAAACTACAGAATTAAACAAGTTTGAAACTGGTTTCAGAGCAATGGACTCTAAAACATGACATAGAGAAAGTGGGTAGGCAGTTTCTCCTCCTCTCTCATAGCACTGGAATATATGGACATCCAATGAAGCTCAATGTTGGAAGACAGGCAAAAGGAACCACTTAATTCACACAACCATGGAATTTGCTGCCACAAGATGTAGTGGTGGCCACCACTATGGACGGCTTTAAAAGTCAGTGTAGACAAATTTTGGGGGGACTAAGACTATCAATTGCCTCTAGCCCCCAATGGGTATGTTCTTCCTCCATGTTCAGCAGCAGTATGTCTCTGAACACCAACTGCTGAGGATCACAGATGGGGTGTGTTCTGTTGCACTCAGGCTTTGCTTGTAGGTTTCTCACATTGAGGCATCTGGTTGGCCATTGTGAGAACAGGATGCTGGACATGATGGGTCATTGCACTGTTCCAGCAACTGGTTTCGTCTTCTGTAAGCCGAAAGAGGCCCATCACAATAAAATGGGGTCCATCTGAGCACACACTGGTCAGGAGCCACCTGAAACCTAGAGCCTGGCATTGGACAGAAAGATAGGTTGGAAAATCCGCAGATCCCTATAAATAAATAAGTAAATAAAATAGCACAAGTGTCTGTTTTTAGGGGGCTTCTTGTGTCAGACTTCTCTTATCTGGAGCCTTCTCTATTCTCTCTTTTAAATTGTTTAGTATCAGTATAACATTTGTCTCGGTATCAGGGCAGACCTTCTGGAATGTTTCTCATTCATCATGTTTGACGATATCTACAAAGAAAACATTGTGTGTTGTGTCCTAGACTTCCTATGGCATTGTGTACAGATAGGGGGTCTCTCTTCCCCCCCCCTCTCTTGGCAAAGCCACAGGTTATTACCGAAGTGCACGTCTGTGAATTGGCTCAACATAAATTCAATCTGAGCTAAAAAGAGAGTTGGGGGGGGCAGCCATTCAAGCTTGTTAGCTTTATAGCTGCTTCTGCTTCTTGCAAACATGGTTTTGTGGAAACCTTGTAAATGGAATGCATCACATGTGATGCTGAAGTAGCAAGGAGGTAACAAGGTGTATCAAAAAGCCCAAAGATTAAGCACAGACGGTAAAGAATATTTGATGGCTCCTGCAGAAAAGACAGCAAGGGAGGAGAATAAAAATGCCCACATTCTTCTTACCATTGCAAGGTGTAGTGAGGGAAGTTTTTAGACCTGAAATACTTTTATGCATTTATTCAAGGTTGCAGCTAATGCTAGTCCTACTCAGAGTAGACCCATTGAAATGAATGGACATGACTAATCTAGGCCACATTCGCGCCATATGATTAAAGCACTATGATTCCACTTTAAACAGTCATGGCTTCCCCCAAAGAATTCTGGGAGCTTTAGTTTATCAAGGGTGTTGAGAGTTGTTAGGACACCCCATTCCCCTCACAGATCTATGATTCCCAAAGTGATTTAACAATCTATCTTCCTTCCCATAGAATGCTGGGAATTGCAGCTCTGGGAGGGGAATGGGGTCTCTTAACAGCTCTCAACACTCTTCACAAACTTCAGCTCCCAGAATTCTTTAGGGGAAGCCATGACTGTTTAAAGTGATCTCATAATACTTTGAATGTATGTTGTGAATGCGGTTGTAGGTTCATTAATTCCAGTGGATCTTTGAGGAGAACTTAGTTGAACCCCACCTTTAGTTATCAATTGAATTAATATGCTCATCTTTCTCCTCCACCTTTTCCCACCCACCTTCTCTGCTTATCAAATTGTATGTCTGTATTTGATAAGCATCAATTCTACGGCGATCAGCCTTCTTTATGGTCCAGCTCTCACTTCCGTACATTACTACTGGGAAAACCATAACTTTAACTATACGGACTTTTGTCGGCACGGTGATGTCTTTGCTTTTTAAGATGCTGTCTAGGTTTGTCATTGCTTTTCTTCCAAGAAGCAGGCGTCTTCTGATTTCGTGACTGCTGTCACCATCTGCAGTGATCATGGAACCCAAGAAAGTGAAATCTCTCACTGCCTCCATTTCTTCCCCTTCTATTTGCCAGGAGGTGATGGGACCAGTGGCCATGATCTTAGTTTTTTTGATGTTGAGCTTCAGACCATATTTTGCGCTCTCTTCTTTCATAAAGAAGGCTGATCGCCGTAGAATTGATGCTTTTGAATTATGGTGCTGGAGGAGACTCTTGAGAGTCCCGTGGACTGCAAGAAGATCAAACCTATCCATTCTCAAAGAAATCAGCCCTGAGTACTCACTAGAAGGACAGATCCTGAAGTTGAGGCTCCAGTACTTTGGCCACCTCATGAGAAGAGAAGAATCCCTAGAAAAGACCCTGATGTTGGGAAAGATGGAGGGCACAAGGAGAAGGGGACGACAGAGGATGAGATGGTTGGACAGTGTTCTTGAAGCTACTAACATGAGTTTGGCCAAACTGCGAGAGGCAGTGAAGGATAGGCGTGCCTGGCGTACTCTGGTCCATGGGGTCACGAAGAGTCGGACACGACTGAACGACTGAACAACAACAATTTGATAAGCAAACTAAACATTATTCAGAATTTGCAGCTCCTGTAGAAACCACCTTCCCTCCTCCTTCTCTTCCTGTGCAATGCTTTCGTACTGAATCCCTTACTTCATGCCATTCTGTTATTTCCCTCCGCTACTGCTCCAGACCGCTGGTTGCTGCAGAAAGAAGGAATGCAGTAGTGGATGGTGTAATGAGAGTGCTGCTGCTCACCTGACCTCTTGTGGATCACATCACTGGTGCTTACCAGTAGGAAGAAGGAAAGGGGTGAGATGTTGGCAAGGTCGGCATAGTGTAAAGAAACCAGCGGAGCTAATCTGGTGCTCCCACTGATGCATGTGTGCTTTGCTGACATCACTACTGCATCACCTTCTACTTCCCAGTAAGCAGCAGTGAGGGAACCGTTAGGAGATCAGGTGAGCAGTGGAAGCCCACCACAACATCCACTAGGAATGGAGCGTCAGGACGTGGCTCACCTCTTCATTTCCAAATAAGATTAGATTGTAGTTGTGCTGGTGATATGGCCATATCTAGTCCAGCATTCTCTTCTCACAGTGGTCAGATGCCCCTTTTGGAAAGCCTGTAAACAGAACCTGAGTCATACAGCAGTCTCTCCACTTGTGATTCCCAGCAGCTGGTACTCAGTGGAGGAGGCAAGTCTGTCTATTATGTTTTGTATTTTGGAACTTTTTTTTTTTTTAAGAAACCTGTTAACTTTGGTTTGAGTGTATTTCAGATTGGATTATTGACAGGGTGATGAATTGTTTCCATTTCCAAATGTTGTGGGTTTTTTTTTTTTAATGATTACATTCTTTCTCTTTTTGGTGCTGCAGCTATCTTTAATTTGCAATACTGCTGGTACATTAAAGGGTTATCCAGAGATGGGAACAGCTCTTAGAATAGGAGAGATTCCTGGAAAGGGAGGGGCAATGTTGAACTGCTGTAGCAAATGTCTTGGAATTTCCCAGATTTTATATCCAAAGGTTATACCAGTCATTTAGAAATAACGTAGGAGATGACATTTTCCCCTTCCTCCCAAAGGGGATTCCATTTACATAAGATAATACTTTGACCACACCTGTAATTTCCACTGTGTTCAATGGAGCTTACTTTTCAGTAAGTGAACACAGAATACGGCGCCTGTGGCCTTCCAGATGTTGCAGGACTCATAACTTCTGTCGGCTTCAGCCAGCATTCCCAATGGTCAGGGATTCTGGGAACTGTAGTCAAACAACATCTGGAGGGCCATAGGACATCAGCCCACAGGCTAATTGATGTAAGATAATGAGGGGTAGCCACTGGTAGTGAAACTTCTTTGTTGGGAAGATAAACGTTTAAAAAAACCAACCCTCTCTTCAAAGCAGTTGAACAAACAGATGTGAACAGCTTGGTGTTTGGTCCTCAATAGATTATGTATGATACATCTGGAGCAAAAATGTTCTACTTGCTCTGTACCTGTCTCGGTACCACTTTAATCACTGTGCTTCCAAAGTTTTCCGACACACACTTCATAACACTTGTCATGACATGATCAGTGGAGACTCTGCAACATCTGTTTGCGATTTTGCTTCTTTCTCTGCATGTGTGGGGGAGTCTTACATTATAATCAAAGGGATTAAAAGAAGAAGAAGCTTTGTATCATCTCTTCCATTCAAAGTTAGGAGAAAACATATTGCTATTAGTTTTGAAAGATCCTGCAAGACTTTACAATAGTCACAGGCCATGATGCCTGGTTTATATTAGCGCTGTGCAAAAAAAAATCTGTTATTTTCCCACACTGTACTCTATCAACTAATGAGAAAATAAACTGCATTCAAAATGATCAAATATTTAAAAACAGGACGAGCCCTGCTTTTACTGCTATGCCATCATCCCTGAATGTTGGCCATGCTGACTGGGGCTGATAGGAACATAGGAAGCTGTGTTATACTGAGTCAGACTGTTGGTCTATCTTGCTCAGTATTGTCTGCACTGACTGGCTGTGGCTCTCCAGGATTTCAGGCAAGAGTCTCTCCCAGCCCTACTGGAAATGCCATGGATTGAACCTTGGACCTTCTGCACACAAAGCAGATGCACTACCACTGAGCTACTACTACTACTACTACTACTACTACTACTACTACTACTACTACTACAAACTGCCATATATAAGCCATACTGTTGGTTCATCTAGTTCAGTATTGTCTATACTGACTACAAGCTATTATCTAGGATTTAAGACAAAGGATGTGCCCATTGCTATCTGGAGATGCAGGGCCTTGAACCTGGTAGCTTTTGCATGCAAAGCTGATACTCTAGGTCATTCATTCAGCCTTTATTGGCATAGTGCAGGCATCCTTAACCTGTGGCCCTCCAGATGTTTTGCCCTACAACTCCCATGATCCCTAGCTAACAGGACCAGTGGTCAGGGATGATGGGAACTGTAGTCCAAAATATCTGGAGGGCTGAAGTTTGGGGATGCCTGGCATAGTGTGATACTCTGTCACTGGTCCTTCCCCTGATAGGAGTTGTAGCCCCACAACAGCTGGAGAGCACCACATTGGCTTCACATGAGCCTGAAACACTTGAAACTCATGAGCTAGGAACGAAGATTCTGGCATTCTCATGTTGTATTTCCCCTAGCTTTCAGTTCTCAGGCATACAAACACAATATCTGTGCCTTTGGCCAGTGATGAATGGTGCCCATTGAGGCTAGTAGGGTGGAGAAGCAGGCTATCCAGCTATCGGTGGAACTGGAGCAATTAGCAGGCGAAGCAAAAGCCAGGCAGAACCAACTAATTCTAGTTTTGTCTCCATCCTGTTCCCAAAGGTAGCACTGAGGCATAAACTGGCAGCCAGGGAGACACTGTGATTCATAAGTAGGAAGGCAGGCTGGTGGTGGGAGATGGGCCAATGCAGACAGGTTTGGGGGTGGGCAGTTCTCCATTTGCCCTAACAGACCATGTTTCACTGCATCTAGTCTAGTGCTACTTCTGTAAAAGAACATGTCTGAAAAGAGCTTTGAGCTGCCATTTTCTGTAAACAATAAGTGGGGAGGAGGAAACTAAGATGGTGTCATTTGAACATAAAAAGAGCTGTGCTGTATCAGACCACAAGTATCATTTCGTTTTAACATCCTGCTTCACAACACAGGCAACCGGATGCCTCCAAAAAGCCCACCAAGAAGACATGTCAATAGCCTTCTACCATTGATGCTCCCAAGCAGCTGGTGGCAGTGATGGCCACACCAGCTTGGATAGCTTCAAAAGAGGATTAGACAAATGGCTACTACACTCGCTGGCTATGCTCTGCCTCCACTGTCATAGGTGTTATACCTCTGAATACCAGCTGCTGGAAGCCACAGAGTGGGAGAGTGTGCTTATGCTCCGGTCTTGCTTGCAGGCTTCCCACGGGGACATTTGATGCTGAACCTGATGGGACGCTGGCCTCATCCTATGTTCTTATGATATTCAGTGAAGTCCTAACTCCTGGCTTGGAAGCTGCATGCCTCCGAGTCATCAATAGACTTATGCTCCACAAATTTGTCTGAATCTGGCAAAATAATTATATGGCTTTTATTACCAGCAGAATAACAGCATCTTTGCCCTTTAATAGTATCTAGGGGCATCCCCTTTCTCAAACCTAATTGAAGATATAAGGAAGAGATTCCAGACTTGACAAGCTTCCCAGAGATACAAAACCTCTGACATAGTTTGGCAGGCTTCGTTTTAATTACCACCAATTCCCCTCCCCCTCGGTCAAGCATGTGTTTATTTAGAACTGGTGTGTGTGTGTGTGTGTGTGTGCGTGTGTGTGTGCGTGTGTGTGTGTTTTGGTTCAGTGGCCCAGGCCATACCAGTGTTTGCCTCCAGATTTCTGCCGCATTCTGTTTATCGGTATCCAGCCCGCCTGCTCGACTCCCTGAAGATAAAATTTGCTAAGTGAACTTGACAGATTCCAGCCTGTCTCCATATGGCAGGGACCGGGCCAGCTCTTTGGAGACTGCCTGGATTCGGAAGCTGCTCTCACCTTATTAGAACAGCAGTGATTACATGCGAGTCAAGTTCACAGGGCCTTGTTTTAAGTCTTTCGGACCCTGCTCAAGACTAGGGCTCCGCTTTTTCACACACACCTCCCTCCCTTACAAATCCTCTCTTCTTCTTTTAATTGAATAAGAACCAACATGGCTGGGAAGGAAAATGACCTCTTCCCGCTTCCTTTATCACATTTAAACAAGATAAAACATGTGATGTGATTGGATCTCTGGGTAAGGGATGCACAAAAGAGTGAGATTTGAGAATAACCAAAAACATTTTTGGTTTATTAAAAGATGGTGAGGGTAGTAGGGGAACAATAAGAACAAGCTTGTCATGATGTCTGGTTCTTTTTCTTTGGCCTTTATGTACTAATTAGGGGCTTAGCTCTTTGTTTGCTGTTTAGCTATTAACAAATTAGCAGTGTTTGCTTTCTATGTATTCAAAAGAAAGAAAATGTCAAATCCATGCCTTGACAACTTCTAAACACTGAATTGTTTCAAGAGATTTCCACTTACTGTAGGGTGAAAAGAGTTTGCAGATACAGTAGATAGATGTGATGCACTCCCAAGTAAAGGAGGAGAAGAAGGGTTATTGCCAAAAAGAAAAACTAACTCGGTGGGATGGATTGACAACTTCACCACAAAACAGCAAAATGAGAGTGATTGTAAGGGCTGGGCTGAATATTTTTGGACTGGTCCCAGACAACTCCTGCCATTGTAACTTGGGCTGCATTCTGATTATAATGCTTGCAATTCTGTCCCATTTTTCCAATGTTCCTTTCCCATTGCAGCACCTGTTGCATTCTGGAACTATGGCTTTTTGACCTGTTTCATTCACAGCAGTGCACACGGCGTAGTGCAACTAATTTCACTGGACAATGTCACTACTCTGTCCTTTTGTAGAAGTGTGAATTTCAGAGATAGGTACGTTCAGGTTTGCGGATTGTTTGTGAAAGTGTGGTTTAGGGAGATTCACACTGATAGGTAAACTGCATCAAAATTCTTCTCCATCCTGTGTTTTTGCTCCTACATTGGCAATCACCTGTCACTCATCACCTGTTTTATACTGAGTCAGATCATTAGCCCACCCAGCTCAGTATTCCCTACACTGACTGGCAACAGCTCTAGGATTTCGGACAAGGGTTCTCTCCCAGCCCTACCTTGAGATGATGTAGATTGAGCCTGGGACCTTCTACAAAGCAGATTCCCTACATCTGAGCTACAACATATAAATATTCCGAGTCTTCCTTACCCTTAGAAATCCATCATTTGTGAATTATTTCCTCTGCAGCAGCCAGAGTCCACATATTACTGTACAACAAGGAGAGGTTTAAGTCCTGCAGCATCTTCCATTCCTGAGCCAAATAAGTTCTCACAGCAGCCAAAATTTGGGTGGGGGGCTGTGTGTTGAGATTCCCTTCAATTCAACGATCCTATGCTTCCATGTGATAAGTTTCTTAGGTTGGAAAATTGCTGTTTTGCCATCCCACAAGTTCATAAAGGCAAGTTAGGGGAGGCCACGATGGTACATTTACATTTTTAAATATATTTCTTCAAAATCATGAATTCAAAATTTTGATGCCAGAGGACATCATCATAAGTGGAAAAACTTGACCCTGCTACCACAGCCATGCCAACAATCCTATGGGGTATTTGATATCATTTGAGAAAGCTGCACCGGAGTACAGTGCAACTGTGCAGAAATATTTAAGGAATAGTCCCTTATATAAACAGAGGCTGATTTAGGACTTAGATACAGATTTGTTTTCTTTTTTAAAAAAAAGTCCACATGAGTAATGTAGAAATGGAATAGAATTGAATGGGCTTATGAATGAACATAGGCCAAACTGCCATAGATCAGAAAACAGACTAATCTGCCCTCCTATTGTGTTGCCATTATCATCCTGAGATTTTACAAAATGGCTCTTGAGAAGCACCATTCGTTCTCCTTTGAGTCTTCCCTCCTGCATCAATTTCAGGTTCATTGGGCAGTTTAGTGGATTCTGCCCCCAGTTTCACAATGCCTTTTGCAACTCTGTGGACCATCTGTGCTTACCTTTCCCTCCCGAGCGGCGTCTGCATTTGCTTCACCTTTAATTAATTTAATTTGCGTTCAGTTGTCTGTTTGAAAGGGAAGAGGCATCTGCTGAGAACTAGGAATCACCCGTGGGAGCATTTGTGGGCAGATGTGTGACATTGGTGACTCACCTTTTGGCTTTTGGACTTTCCAGAGGCAGAGGCAGGCCTGTCATTACACAAATGTAAGAGTACAATCCAACTCCTCCTAGCTGTCCACCTCTCTCCAGAATGTTTTTTTTTTTTTACACAAATGTAAGTGTACGATCCAACTCTTCCTAGCTGTCCACCTCTCTCCATAATGTGTGTTTTGTTTTTGTTTTTGCAAAGTTAATCGTAAGTGTGCTTACATGTTGATTGATGTGACTTAGAATCATCCAGTCTAAACTGATGAGCACTGGTGACTTGCCTGCCCCATTAAAAACTTATAGGCATTTAAAGACAAGCCAGCCACTGTGTCTATCTCTCCGCTGTTCTCTTCACCTGTATCTACACTAGGCAAAATAGGCACCAAGGTCAGCTCCAGATTTTAAAGGCCATGACAAGCTGTCACTGTAAAAATTCATCATCCTGGGCAACAAGAACAGTTGTGGAAGCTGTCTTATACCAAGCCAGGCCATGGGACCATCTAGCTCTGCAATGACTAGCAGTGGTTTTTCAGAGTGCTCCCAATCCTCATGGTTCTGAATTAAAGAAAACCATGGCAAGCTGCCTTATACAATTTCAGAGCTTTTATCTATTTAGCTCCGCATTGTCAGATCCTCAAACCATCCACCACAGTATTGCTTACATTTACTGGCACAACAGCTCTCCAGGAGATACCCACATCTCTACTGGAAGATGTTGGGGATTGAAAGTGGGGCATTGCACATGCAAAACACATTCTCTGTCTCTGTCTCTGTTCATTTGCTCCTCACTAGGACTGGTAATCCAAAGCAGGTAAAGGAACTCTGCATGCAATGGGAAAAGTTGCATTGGGACTTGAGATACCAGTGAAAATTTCAGCTGAAGCACAGGGCGCAGTTGGAAGAAACAGCTGGAGCGTGTTCAAAAAAACCTAACAAGACACCTGATGGATTAGACCAAATCCACATCTACTCCAGCATCTTGTTTTCAGAGTGGCCAAACAGGTGCCTTTGGGAAACCCACAAGTAGGACCTGAGCACAGCAGCCCCCTTCTCTCTGGTATCCAGATGCACACTGCTAGTAGCCATGGAGAGCTCTATCCTCCATGAATTTGCACAATCCTCTTTTAAAGCCATCCAAGTCGATAGTCATCATTTCAATTTATATGACCAAATTCCATATTTAAGCCATGGCCAGTTGACCTTAGCCATGGAAATAGTTCCTATTACTTGGAATGTGGCCTTCAACAAAACATTACTTTGTTACAGAAGGTGGAATTAATTTTGAGGACTTTGGCTTGCCTTCACCTGTGACACAGTAGCCATAATTCTTTAGCCCAGGAATAGCCAACATGGTGTCCTCCAGAGGATGTTGGCCTCCAACTCCCATCCAACACAGGCAGCATCTGAAGGGTACCGTGCTGGCTTGTCCCGCTTTACTTTTGATCCATGTGTGTTGGGGGTATGATTGTCTTCAGTGCAGTTCCAATGTGACAGTGCATCTCTCTTGTGGTTCCATGCTAGAGAGAACTTCACCCATTGAATATTTCCCAGTCTCTCATTTGCTAAAGCCAAACTTGGTCTGCCAAGGTGTGTGGGGAGAGAAGAGGTGTCAGTCTTAGCTCAGGAATCATTAAATTACTATTAGCAAATCTTGGGTAGATGTCATACTCAAGGAAATATCCTTAATCTTTTCTCTTTCTCCTTTCATGGCAGTGTTAGCAAAACAGTTCACTCTGCCGCTCAAATACTAATGGCACCCAAGTCACATCGAAAAGAGAGTCTGTTATTAATCTGATGGCATGTCACTGTCGAACTTTAACAACCTCTGTTCCATATGTCTGCTGACGGAAAAGTCACAAGCAAATCCTTGGCGTAGATCAAAATCCGGCAGCCTTAAATTTGTAGTGTCAGATCCCTGACTGGAAGAAAAATGTGTTTGTTGGACATAGCTATCAAGCGGAGGCCTGCACAACTGGGCACCCACCACCTCCCTGCAATTCTGAATGCATGACCACCATGGAGGCCAAATAGGAACACAATCTTTATAAGTACATGTAATGGTGGTATGGAAGGGAGTGAGGACAGAATTTGATCATCTTCCATGGTTGCTGGGGCTATATTTGGCTTAGGTAGGAATAGAGGAAGCTGCCTTATTCCAAGTCATATTATTGGTCCATTCAGTTCAGTATTGGTCACCCAGACTACAGTAGCAAGAAGTGCAGGGTCTCTTCATGATAGTCACAGCCACATCCCCTTATAAGATTACACAACCTTACCTTATAATTATAGAAGAAGAAGAAGAAGAAGAAGAAGAAGAAGAAGAAGAAGAAGAAGAAGAAGACATTGCATTGCAAAAATCAGTGCAGATCTCTTTGTGTTGCCTTTCAGCTATGTTCTGTGTACATACTTGGAAAATGATTTGGAGTGCTCCAGCATCTTCTCTCATAGTGACTTCAATTGTGGTTTCTGCAAAGTTCCATCATGCGTAAAAGACCTTGCACACCATTCTCTTGAAAATGAAGCACCTTGTGTTTTAGGTGTTCCTCAATGCTTAGCTTTGGAGCATACAGTGGCTAAAACACTCCCTTTTCACATTGACTGGGCACTGGAGTCAAGCATGTGCTCTACCATCAAACCACAGTCCTTCCGATAGCCAATAAAAAAGCAGTTTGCAGAAGGGCCACGACTGAAAGCATAGCATGCCTTGCCAGAATAAAAGGGTGTTCCCTGATGACTCACCATGATCCAGGAGAAAGCCATTTGGCTCTTCTGGGGTAAGGAGTTCCATAGCATGGGGCACTATGGAGAAGGTCCTCCTTTGTGGGCCTAGCAACCCAATGTTGGATGATAGAGCAGGTCCACCCTATATAACTGGATCATACAGACATAGGCTAGTTGATTATTCTGTTTGGGGGTTTCCTTTAACCTCCACACACACAGAGAGAGGGGGAGAGAGAGATAATGCATTTAAAAAGTTTATTTTAGGAATATAGAAAAGTGGATAATTTTCCTGTAGAGAAATATACTGCAGATCTCTCTGGAGGTGTAACAGACTTCCTACGTATCTATTTTTAAACTGTTCTTCACCAAGTGCTTGTCCAAATCCTGCCTACGTGCCATTCTGTACAAAAATGAAAGCACACACACCTACATGTTGTGATCATTCTCCATGCACCCCCCTCCTCACTTTTTGCCCCCTAAGAAAAACTTCGTTATTTTGCAGTGGAATTTGACCTACTACCGCCTCTGAGTACAACCCATGGCTAATGATTTTGAAAAGTTTTATTTTATTGTTTTTAACATTGCTTAATCATCTACTGTAAAGAAAGAAAGAAAACAGGACAGATAATTCTGGATGCAAGCATTCGTGTTTTTATAGGACAGAAGGGATCCATATCATCATCTTCCATAGGTTCACAACGTATCCATTGCTCACACCTCAAGTCTGTTGGTGGACAATGTTGGAAGTGCAACAGCAGGGATCATTCAGTTTCTAATAAGGGGTTAATTCTGTTCTCATTGTTAGTCATTGTTAACTCATTGTTAATTCTGTTCTCATTGTTTTACCCCACCTCAAGCAGGTGGGGTGAAAGTATTGCTTAGCAAACAGAGATTTATTTATTTATTTATTTATTGCTGAGATAACACATGATCTGATTTTGTTGTGTAGTTCTGAAGGAGTTTTCCTCTGGACTCAGTATGCATTATTTTACTAACATACAACACCACTTTATGGTGGAGATGGAGGGGAATGAACACTTTATTTTCTTTCAAATGCCCAACAAAACCAAATCTGCATACAGAAGTGACTCACCGGATGGAGCTGAGCTGCTGCATTGCCTATTCATCTGGTGGATTACTGTCACTTGGGGGATAAGGGGGAGGGTTAAGATAGCAGGAAGGTTGGTGCATTGCAAACACTCTGGCAGAAGTGCAAGATGGGCTCTGTGGGTGTGTTCACACTGCATCAACCTCCCTGCTTCTTCAACCCACCCATAGCTCAGTGGTAGAGCATCTGCTTTGCATGCAGAAAGTTCCACGTTCAGTCCCCAACAGTTCCCGATACGGCTTGGCATGTCCCTTTGTTTGAATGCCTGGAGAATCTCTGTCAGTGTAGACAATACCAAGCTAGATGGACCCAATGGGTCTGGTTCAGTATATGGCAGCTTCCTATGTACACCAGTGTGGTGTAGTGGTTAACAGCGGTAGACTCGTAATCTGGGGAACCGGGTTCGTGTCTCCACTCCTCCACATGCAGCTGCTGGGTGACCTTGGGCTAGTCACACTTCTCTGAAGTCTCTCAGCCCCACTCACGTCACAGAGTGTTTGTTGTGGGGGAGGAAGGGAAAGGAGAATGTTAGCCGCTTTGAGACTCCTTCGGGTAGTGAAAAGCGGGATATCAAATCCAAACTCCTCCTCTTCTTCTTCTATGGAGATTATGTCTTACATTTTGTAAAAGCTTATTTATAGACTGTTTTATATTTTAAAACATTTAAAACAGCATACAACATAAAAGTTTAAAACACAACAGAAATACATAAGTATAAAACTGGAGAACATAATCCAAACTCATGGATGTGTGTGCAGGCCACATTATTGATCAGGAAAGGCCTATTTGAGCACCTACGTATGTCTTAAGCATGCACTGAGAAGATATTAAGTTTGTCCTTGTTTACTCTCCAAGAAGAACAGTTCTGAACAGTAGAATCTATGCTAAATTGGGTTAGAGATTTAGGCCGGTATATATGATGTTAAGAGTGTCAGACTTGCATTTTTGCAGTCCTCCTGGATTCACAAATCCTGGATCATCCCATCTGGCTGGACAACCTTGGACTAGTCACTATGACTCAGCTTAGTTTACCTTAGGGGGTTGTTGGGAGGATAAAATATGACCACTAGCCTCCAGCATAAGCCACCCTTGAGCTTCTTGGATAAATAAGTAGATTGGGCAAGGAAGATGGGCAGGGAGAAGACTGGGTTTCACATACTAGCTGTTAACAAGCAGCCAAACTTTTGTCTACAGGCCTTTTTTTCATTCTTTAAAAAAATACCTCATGGAAAATTGTCAGCATTTTCTTTCACATATCTCCTAATATTCACATTTTTGTATGTGTTGCCAAATACACACATCTTTGCAATGCACCCCCCCAAATATGTTATGACTTTATGCATGCTGTGTTCACTAATATATGCATTTATCTGGGAACATTTCCCCCTAATATACCAATGCCTCTGCACTTTTTCAAAGGATAGCTGTGTTTCAGTTTGTGCATTATTTCGGGAAGTGTGAATTGGGTAGGTTCACATTAAATTGAAAATTGGATGGAATTTTTTAAAAGAAAATAAAATAAAAACTGGAGAGGAATTTCTCTCTCCCCGCTCCCCACTCCAATCCCTACTAGACAGAGCTATTTGAATTTTCTGCCTCAGGCAATAAAATGCTCTAGTTCAGCAGTAACTCAGAGACATTATTTTGTGTATGTGAACACAAGTGCTGTAGATAAATGAAAGATGTTTCCTTCACCTTTTGTTGTCTAACTTCCCAGGAAGACCAAACTATTTTACAGCTAAGAATGCTTCCAAAATTCTCCTCATCTGAACTTCTCCCTGGGTTTTGGAATTATCTGGTGTGTCTTGGTTCTGAAATAGAAACCATTGATCTTTAAAGTGAAAAATAGAATCCAAATTTTCTAGAGTACTGGGCAGACACACACTTTGTTCCTCTGCATCTTTGTCCCCCCCCACACACACACACTATTGACACACAGTGCCGTCTTAAAGGGATCGGGCGCCCTGGCGCGACAATCCCTCGGCGCCCCCGGTGGGCCGCCTCTCCGCCCACGTCCCTCCTGCGCTGGCCGCCCCTTGGGAGGGGGGTGGCCGAGCAGGGGATGAGGGGTGTGGCGCTGCAAGCCGGCCGCCCTCCGGAGCCCCAGCTGGAGCGCTGGGAAGGGCGCACAAAGCCCCGCGCCACTCCCCTCATCCCCCGAGGGGTGGCCAGCGTGGGAGGAAGGTGGGCGAGTGGGGGATGAGGGGCATGCGCTGGAGCGGCGCGGGGCTTTGCGCGCCCTTCCCAGCACTCCAGCTGGGGCTCCGGAGGGCAGCCAGCTTGTAGCTTGCCCGCTGGCGGGCGGGCGCGGGTTGGGGAGGGAGCGCCCGGTATGCCGGCGGGCTCGCGGGGGCGCCCCTGGGGGGCCTGGCGCCCTGGTGCATCGCACCACCCAGCCCCTATTACGAGACGGCCCTGTTGATACACTTGTATGCATTGATAAAACACTGCAACATGATCGCATTGGGATTCTGCTTGTGTTTTCCTGATGAGTGAGCACATGGATTTATTACAGCTGCCGAGCAATCAGATTTGATACAAACAGGAAAGAAATACATAAAAAGAATGCAGGCAAATCCCCAAAGGGAATTGATATAGCCCAAAATTGGTGGGAAGGAGTTTGGCTCAGTAGTAGAGCACATGCTTTGCATGTAACTGAGGCAGATTGTGGTGACAAGAGATGAAGTTCTATGCCTAATAGACAAAATAAAACCTGACAAATCACCAGGTATTGATGGTTTCCACCTGAGAGTTCTCCAAAAACTCAAATGTGAAATTGCTGATCTTCTAACAGAAGTATGTGCTTTGTCCATCAGATCATTCTCCACACTTGAGGACTGGAAAGTAGCCAATGTAACAACGTTGAGAGAGAGAGAGAGAGAGAGAGAGAGAGAGAGAGAGAGAGAGAGAGGTATCCTGGTGATATCCTGGAAATTACAGGCCATTTAGCTTAATATCTGTCCTGAGAAAACTAGTGGAATTATTGTTAAAGAGAAAAAACCATTGGCAAGTCCTGTCTTATTCAACTAGGTGGCCACTGTGATAACAGGATGTTGATGAGCCATTGGCCTGATCCAACAGGCTCTTCTTCTGTTCTTATGTTATGTTGTGTTCTTGTGTTCTTATGCAAAAGGTCCCATATTCAACCCCCAGCATCCCAGTAGGGCTCAGAGAGATATAGCCTGAAATCTTGGATAGCTGCTGCCAGTCACTGTAGACAGTTCTGAGCTTAATGAAACAATGATCTGACCAGGTAAAAAGTAGCTTCTCTAATTAAGCAAAACCAACTCTTAAGTAAGCATTTATTATTCCTCCTTGGATGTTTGCTCTGTAACCAAAAGCCTAAGTTAGATGGGGAAGGCAGAGGCAGCTCTCAAACTGAAATATTTACCAGCAGGAAAGTACAGTCAGGGCTTGAATTATACACCATTCCCCTCCCCAAATCAAGTCCTAATTAGTCTAGCTCTAGATCTCTGTATTGTTGAATTTCAATCCAAATTCTCCTGTGCAAAACCTTTTTCATCGCTATATACTGATGGTGCTGTTCTGCTTTCCAAGGATGTGATATACAACTGTGTCTGTGCGCATACAAAAATTGATAAAAACAGTGCAAGAAATTATAGTGGAGAGGAGCTTTTCTGCCCAGGAAATCCCTTCATTGTTAGCAAATATTTCTTCCTGCTCCTTCATAATTAGCCTTGGCATCGCAATGGTGGGAAGCTGGCCTTTGACGTGTCACATTCCCGAGGTAATAAAGCACATGCAAAGTGCTGCTTAATTAAAGGCAGGCTGGTGTTAGGCAAGAAAGAAAAAGAGAAAAGGAAAGGAAAAGAGGAACTGGGGTGAGGAAGATCCAAGCCTGGACAGATACATGATACCCAGTGCTCCCCCCCCCCAAAAAAAAAATAGGTGTTGGTACTCGCCATGAAGTTGTTACAGTTAGTGCTGCACTTTTTAACAAGAACAAAAAGAGAGGTACCAGTACTGCATACCCTTGAGTACCCCCTGGGGGAAACAACTCACTCCACATTCCTCTGTGACTGTGGGTGATTGACTAATTCTCCTTTACATCTTAATTTGCACCATGTGTTAATATCCCCAGGCAGTGGTGCTGTGTATCACCAGATGGGATCTCGCAGTTAATGTAGGTGGAGGTTGGGGGAAATCCTTTGCTTTGAATGAGGCTCTTGACCCTTTGGGGGGGGGACACACTCTATGTTCTTGAGCACAGGATTCAAATTACAGGATATGGGGTGCAGAAAGAGGACAGTTGGCTCTTTAAATTTTGTGACAACCCCCTCCCCACTAATAGGTCTAATACTTATTAGGTTGCATGAAACGTTGGATATACCAATTAAAATTATTAACATTAATGGACATGACTAGCTTAGGTCTATTAAAATTTGCATCATTCTGTAAGTTGCTTTGGGTCACTTTTCATGGCAAAAGTGGCTAATAAATGCTAATAATAATGCTAATAATAATAATAATAAATTACAACAACAAAACAACAACAACCAGTGATATTATAGGTTTAAAATACTTCAGTAATTTCAGTAAGAAATGGGTAGGGGAGCAAGATTGCTTACAAAAACGGCTTACACAATAGTAAAAACATTAAAACCAGCATAAAACCCCAAACCAAATGAAAGACTAAAAACACATCCCAGTGTTTAATAACACCATGTTCTTCATTTCGGGGTGGCAGGGGGAGTGATGGTGTGATGAAGGGCTGGAATTTTCCCAGGGAAACCCGGTTGATGTCAATCACTTTCAGCAAAATTTGAGCCACCAGTATCGAAGGCCATTTCTTTGATAATTCCTGGAGCCCTTTCACTCGGATACTCTGCCACCAGGGGCATGGATGTAGCGTCTCCTATTGCTGCCCAGGGCGCACATACAGCCAATGCTCAGGAATGATGCAAGTTGTAGTCCAAACCCTTTGGAGCAGGCTTGGTTTGATTTTCCCCATCGCATTTCTTTGTTAGCCTTCCTGCTCCTGACCAAATGTCTTCACATCCCTATCCATGTCAGCCTGCCCCTCCCACGACCCTCTGAAATCTCCCAACCTCCAGGTTAGGAGTGGTTCTTGAACTGGAACATTTCTCAACACATTCTAATTTGCCGTGCATTTGCTGAACATGCAAAAAGTTGAATGGTGAAGCTCTGCTTTTGTATGCAAGATGTTTCTGGCTGGGAACAGGAATTTTGATTAGTTATTGCCACACTATGTAGAAATTGATTGCTGGTAGGTATTCATTCGGGGGGGGGAGAGAATGGTCTTATTTTAAATATTACAATTGCATTTTATGGTACATCACTCGTGTCAAGTTAAATTTAATCATATTAGCATTTTAAAAAAGGGTATTCTGAATACCTGCTCACCTCGCTGCCAGAAGGAAGGGTTTATGAAGCCTTCACTTTTATTTAATAATCCAATGTCTATATTAAACAATTTGGATATGCAATATATCCTTCAACAAATCTATTCTATTGATTGCCTTTTTAACGCATGAGGGAAACACACGACCTCATGGTTAGGTGGGGGGGGGGAAATGTGCCCAGGTAGTTATTACTTCATTTCTAAAAGCTACACCTAGAAGGGAAGGGAGGGGGGTGCCATTTCCTTAATGCAGAAATAAGCACAATTGTGGCACAACTTGATGTGCAGAGCAATCCTAAACCTGTCCAGTCACCACCACATCTACAGCTCTGCTGGTTTTGGTGACTAGGGTACATGGCAGGAGGAGGCAAAGCCCTTCTTTGTGCGATGCTAGCCTGGAGCTGGCATCAAAACTGCACCCAGATCTGGTTTAATGCTTCAAGTGATGGCCGTATAGCTGTTTCAGAATGCCCCAGTTTTGTGGCTTTCTGTGGACTACCATTTATGTCCACTCATAACTGACAGTCAGTATTGAATCAGTAGAAAAAAGTTAACCAGAATCAAAGTGTTGACTTGTCCTGATGGGCAGTGGCTCTCCAGGATCATAGGCTGGAAATATCTCTCTGCCCTACCTGGAAATAACAGGAATTGAACCTGGGACCTTCTGCATCTACAGCTGATGCTCCCCTTTTCAGCTATGGCCTTTCCTGCTTAAATTCACCTTTGATACTACCAAGATTTGATAAGGAGCAGGGGCAGGCCAGCCCATTTCAGTATCTGAGGCAAAATGGGATGGTGCTCCCCCATCCCGCCTACCCCATGAAGCCTGACTTACCAGGGTCACACAGCTGCAGTGGCTTCCGGTGAGATCTCGTGAGAGTTCTGCAAGATCTTGCCAGAAGCCTCTGCAGCTGCACAGTGACAGCAGGGGTGGGCAGGATTCCTGCAGGTTCATTGCCCTATGGGATTCTGCCGCCAATGTGGCTGCTTCGGTCTACCTTATGGGCAGGCCAGCCCTGATAAGGAGGACTCACACAAAAGATGCTATGCTCCATAAATAATACTTTATAGATTTACGTGGTTCCAAAAAAGAAAAGGGGGCAACATCAGAGAGCAACGAAATGATGAAATTGCGGGTGTTAAATAGGTCGATCATACGCATTCACATTTAGTGATGCAGACAGGAAGGGAAAGACTCATTGTGAGCTGAAGGAAATGCCTTGTCCCTCAGAGGTATATGTTACTTGCAAAATGTATAGCCAGAAAATACAAGCGCTTTGTGTCTGTAGTCGGGGGTAGCATGTTAAACCAACCATGTTTAAAAGATGTCAAATGTAGGTCAACTGGACTTCCAGCTGAGCAAATAAAGTGGAATTATAACTCATAGATGTTGTTTGAGACAAATATCTGTAGCCAGATAATGCTATCTCCATTCTTTTCTCTCCCAGCAAAGCCAAACTCTGTTTTCAGTATACCTGTCAACGGCTGGGAAATCCAAACAAGCCAGAGTTCAGCTCTCTGCTCTGTAATCTCCTTTCCCCTGTTATTAGCTCCTTTGCTGAAAAGCAAAGGCAATAATGCTAGGATAGGTTTAATGGCTTACTTTCAGTCAGGGCATATTCTTAAATGTACAGTATTGTAATTAGTCCAAAAAGAGAGAGGGGGAAATGCCCACCTAACTGTTGATGTGTATATGGGTGGTTTTATTATGCACACATGTTCATCCTTGACCCTTTGCCTTACACTTGCAGGCTGGTTGAAACTAATACGTAGTCTTCTCTCTTGGCCTTCATACGTGGTCCGTAGGTTGTGAGGCATGCAAACAGATTTGAGAGGATGTTGGTTGTGTAGCAACTGTAGGTATTCCTGGATGATACTGATTATCTAGATCCACTACTATCTGGGATCAGAACCAGTTTTGGAACGAAATCAGCCTTGGTCACCATGACATATTACCTTTATCATGAAAGGGAAAGGGGCAGTGCAACTCTGTTACTTGATTTCTCAGTAGCCTTTGATAGCATTGACCATGGTGTCCTACTGGATCAACTTAGTGAGGTGGATATTGGAGGTTATTATGGTGGCTCTCTTGGGTCTATATGGAGATGCTGGGAAATGAACCTTCAACCTTCAGCATGCAAGGCAGATACTTTTCCCAATGAGCTGTGCACCTGCCCCAGATTGAATAAATGACCTTTGAGGTTTCCTTCAGTTCTCTTATTTTATTTTCACCTTGCCAATGGGGTTAGGTTGCAATGTAGATCTGATGACAGAATTGTGTCTATATTTCTTTTCTTTTTTGTTCTTTCTGGGAAATATGGGTCATCTGTAAATAAAAATTCACCAGCTGTTTTTCTTTCCTGCCTCTGGATTCCTGTGTCTGCTGATAGCTCATGATAGATAGATAGTAAATATGAATTCTTTAGGGCTCTTTGTATCTTTTTTAGCTTTCCTCACAGATATGTGATTTAATTAGAACTTTAATCATTTTGGGGCTAACCTCTAGAGTCCTTTAAAGGTCCTTTAAATAGTGAGGTGTTAGCTAGCTTAACTAGCGATATGTAAAGAAACTGCAGCTGAAAATAGCTTCTGAACTATTTCCCTTGGCAGGCAAACAGGTGACCAGAACATAACAAAGGTATAAGAAATTTCATTTATTAAAAAAGAGAAAAAGTGTGTTTAATTTAGGGTGTGTGCACTCCCCCCCATATGTGCATCATTTCCACTACTGCAGAGTTTTCCAAACTGTGTGTCGTGACACATTCGTGTGTAGAGCGAATGCTCCGTGTGCTCCTCCCAGGGTTAGACAGGGGTTAGCTTAACCTCTGGTTTGCTGATAAAACCAGATTACTGTGTCACAAAATGAGGCATGTCTAAAAAGTGTGTTACCAACATGAAAAGTTTGGTAACACACTTTTTAGACATGCCTCAAAGCTACTGTATGAGCACTAATGTATCCAGAGTTTTCCCTTAGCTGATCTGTGGTCCCACTTTTTCTTCCAGTCTGTAGGTAGAGTAGGTATTAGTTAGTTAGTTGTTCTTTTAACACACTCTTCCGTGGTTATAGTTATGGGGTGTGTAAAATATATGGAATGCAATTATGAAAAAAATACAGTAAAAACCAATGCAAATAAATGCAACACAACTGGCAAAGCATTTGGGCAACCAGCTGTGAAGCAGTTAGGTGGCTTTAGCCCCCTTTTGTTAAGATTAGAACCACCCCTCCTTGCTGTAGACATGAACAACAAATCTGACTGCCACAGTTATCCCTTGCTTAAGCAGGTTCAAAGCTGGTTTAATTTGGTAGTTCAGACATGTTTTGTATGTCATATTTTGTGTTTCCCAAGTGCATAATTCTGTGGTTCCAAGTTCTTTGGGTGCTCAGCAGGGGAATATTTGGGACACGCATCTGCAATCTCCCATGGCAGAGCTGGGGTTTCACAGATTTATATGATAATCAAGTTCTTTTTTGTGTATCAACACCCCTGCCACCGCCTTGTGCTTCAGAATAATTTATATTGGACGCAATGAAGTTACTGCTGCAGCCGGGATACCTCTGTATCAGAGCTACACTTCTGACATCGGAGAGGGAGCTCTGAGGTGTCCTGTTGATGCTCTACCGGGGACCACAGGGTTATACCTTACTTAAGCATTTTCTTTAAAGATACCAATTCCAATATGCATTTTGAGACATTTCAGCTGATGTGAACGATGTCACAGTGTTAGGAGAAGTGCAAAATTCACTGGATAGCTAGGTTCTGAGCCACCCATTAGTTCAAGATCAGGTCATTTCATTTAGGAATTTTGAAAAAGACCTTTTCCCCTCAGCCCTCTGCTATCACAGGCAGTAATGGTTCTGAATATCAGGAACTGCGGGAGGGGAGAGTGCTGTTGTGCTCAGGTCCTGCTTGCAGGCTTCCCAGAGGCATCTGGTTAGCTACTGTGTGGAGATAATACTGGGCCTTTGGTCTGATCTGTCTGACTCTTCTTACATTTTTGTCCCTCATCAGCAAGGGGAAAAGATGTGTAAGCATTCATGAATGATAATGTTATCAGTGGCTACTAACCATGACAGCTATGTTTTATGTCACTGGTGGAGGCAATAATACTTCTGAACACCAGTTGCTTGGGGCCTGAGGGGATAGGGCAATATATAAATTCAATTAACAACAACAACAACAACAACAAGTAGGTAGAATTGCAATTGCTTCCCAGAGGCATCTGGTTGGACTCTGTGAGAACAGGATGCTGGACTAGGTGAGCAGGCAATTTTGAATGTGTCCCCCCCCCCCCAACTTTAAAATGTGGTGTGTGACTGTTTGGTTTTCCAAGGCAAGCAAAAGATTCTGATTTGTCTTAAATATACCAGGCCCTATGAATGTCCCTTTTTTCCAGGGACAATCTGGATTTACAGAAGCAGTCCCATTTTCAGAGTTCATCCCAGAATGTCCTGCTTTTCCTTAGGACATTCCTATTTTCAATGGAGAAATCTTGGCGGGTATGAAGTTACCTGACCACCCCCACCCCCGTCCATCTGAAGGCAACCCTGTGTGGGGATGTTTTTTTAAATGTTTAATGTTTTATTGTGTTTTTATATATGTTGGAAGCTGCCCAGAGTGGCTGGGGAAACCCAGTCAGATGGATGGAGTATAAAAAGTAAAATAATAATAATAATAATAATAATAATAATAATAATAATAATAATAGAATAAGGTAAAAGGTAAAGGGACCCCTGACCATTAGGTCCAGTCATGTCCAACTCTGGGGTTGTGGCGCTCATCTCGCATTACTGGCCGAGGGAACTGGCGTACAGCTTCTGGGTCATGTGGCCAGCATGACAAAGCCGCTTCTGGCGAACCAGAGCAGCGCATGGAAATGCCATTTACCTTCCCGCCAGAGTGGTACCTATTTATCTACTTGCACTTTGACGTGCTTTCGAACTGCTAGGTGGGCAGGAGCTAGGACCAAGCAACAGGAGCTCACCCTGTCACGGGGATTCGAACCGCCAGCTTTCTGATCAGCAAGCCCTAGGCTCTGTGGTTTAACCCACAGCGCCACCTGCATCCCCTATTTTCAATGGGAAAATGTTGGAGGGTATGATATACAATCCCCTGCAACATTCTGTGTTCATTATATATATTTGGCTAGTTAATCATTAAGAAGGTACTGTAATGATTGCACATGCTGTTATGTCTCTTGGTTGAATTGATCTGTCTGAAAGAGATAGTCTTCCAACCAACAGGTTAACAGACTACTTTAATATGTGTGTGGCAGCAGTGTGTGGTGGGGTCCTCTCTCTGTCTCCCCACCTCTTTCTCTCTCTCTCTCTCTCTTGCATATCACTCCTTTGTTTCCATACCCTGAGGCTATGATGCAGTTTGCCTCATTTAACTACAGTGTGAAAACAGCTTTCCCTGAGAATGTGAAATATCTGCCGCCAAAGAGGCAGAACACAAGAAAGAAAAGGAAAGGGGGGGGGGGCAAAATCAAATAAAAGCAAAGAATAAAACAGCAAGAGAGAGTTTTAAAATGTGAGCAGTGGTGGAAAGACAGGATTGGGGTGTGTGTGTGTGTGTTCTCTTCCTTCACCCCTCCACCAAAGGAATGAATAAATACAGTATCGTTCTGGAAATGTATGCTTACACAAAAGATGAACATTGCACAAGTAACATTTCTCCTGCTTTCATTTGTGTTCAAACACATAACAGGGTTACTCCTTATGTTTTGACACTTATCATGCAATTTCTTAATTATAAAAGCTTTATGCAACAGATGAAATGCTGCTGTGAGGGGAAAAATTAAACAGGAAGATGTGAGATATTCTGTACTGAACATCTAAAACAGTGGTGTGTTGTTGTTGTTTTTTAAAAAACGTAATGATCTGGAGTGAAAAGCTTGTGCCTCTACATAATGTAGACTCTATTTTCTCTTTCTCTGCTTAAGAGAGTTCAGCATATAAACAGAAAGCAATAAGCTGCATTTTATACTCTGGCATGTAAAGCACCTTTCAGAGTTGAAATGTGGATTTCATTAAATTTCAGGCCCATGCACAGGCCAATGACTTTTGGCTCTTCCTTAAAACATACACATGCAAACAATCTTGCCAGCTACTATGTTGCTGAGCCATGCCATGCACAGGTTTACAAATACTGAGAGACACTGGAGGTGAAAATTATTTGGTGCTCTTGCTTCCTTAACCTAAGGTAGCCTTCTCCAATCTGGTACCCTCCAGAATCTGAATTACAATTCCCATCAGTCCCTGCCAGCATGACCAGTGGTCAAATATGATAAGAGTTGCATCCCAGCAACATCTGGAAAGTACCGCTTGGAGACCCTGATGTAGAAATATATCTGGTTCCTAGAAGTCAATGACATTCCAGACTCTGCAGGAACAGGCATTTCTGAAGGCTTATCCACACTTACCTCTTGCCCCGCTCTTTCCAGACAGAGCCCTGTGCTTTAACACTCCATATCCGAGCTCCCCCCCCCCCCCAAGCTATCCCTTCAAAAACCTGCTCTTAAAAGTTGAATCAGACCAAACATCAATTTGGGTTTTTGCAGGGAAAGCTCTGGAGCAAAAAAAGAAAAAGAAGAAGAAAAAGAAGTGCTCAGACAGTTAAATCGCAGGTCATGCCTGTAAAGAGTTGAGGAAAAGTAAGTGTGAATAACCCTGGTAGTGGGGCTGTGGAGGACTTAACTGTGGGAGAAGATAGATACCAGCAGAACACCCAACAGGAAACTCCTTATTCCATCCAGAGTCAACTAAGCCAAGCGCCACCTAATGACTAAACTACATCATGGCAAATTCTACACTGATAGCATTTTGGAGCTAGTCAATAGCCCTCAGTTCAAACTTTACTTCCTAAATATAGACTTGAGGTGCATGTCCAAAACTGATAACCTGGCAACCCTAAGCACATGACATTACATGTTGGATATCTGAGCAGAAACTGAGCTTTGCCATTTTGCTTTTCCACAGACTGACCCTTAAGGGGACTAGTTTCCCCTCAGGTTGAGACTTTTAAGTTTGGCTCTCTCAGGCTGCAATTGATAAGTGTTCCTGGAAACAGGTCAAGGCCTTTTAGTCAACCTGTTTCCTCAGGCCTCAAAGGGCCTCAAATTGATTTTAGGCCGAGGCCTCTCAGTTTATGTGCTGCCTGATTTCATGCTCCCAATTTTGTGAGAGGTAACTGAGCATCAGTGAAAGTGTGGAATGATATGTCCCTGGGTAGCAAAACACTTTGTTGTTCAGTCGTTCAGTCGTGTCCGACTCTTCGTGACCCCATGGACCAGAGCACACCAGGCACGCCTATCCTTCACTTCCTCTCGCAGTTTGGCCAAACTCATGTTAGTAGCTCCGAGAACACTGTCCAACCATCTCATCCTCTGTCGTCCCCTTCTCCTTGTGCCCTCCATCTTTCCCAACATCAGGGTCTTTTCTAGGGAGTCTTCTCATGAGGTGGCTAAGGTACTGGAGCCTCAACTTCAGGATCTGTCCTTCTAGTGAGCATTCAGGGCTGATTTCTTTGAGAATGGATAGGTTTGATCTTCTTGCAGTCCATGGGACTCTCAAGAGTCACTCTGGAAGGAGTGCCTCTGGAAGCTTTTATCTGATTGCTGCTGAAATCATGTCAGATCTCAAACCCAAAGCAGATCATGAATCTGCAAGCCAATGAATAGCAGGCAATGATTCCCTACTGCTTCAGTTGTGTTCCACTACCAAACTTGGGCCAAAGAAGAGAGCAAGGAGTCTACAAATTGGGAGATGAAACAGTCATGTGACAAGGCCTGACATCTAGCAACAGTTCCAGGCCAAGCTTGTTCTTGCCTCTAAACTGCAAGGAAAAACAACTTGCTTAGCAGAAGCTGGGTCAAATAAGCCTCTGCAATGTTCCAGCAGCTGTTGGTCCTCTGACCAATGTCTGGGGCTAGACCAAGCAGTTGGAAGTATATCAGCAGGGATACACAGTCTGTAATTTAAGGTTTAATTCTGTTATAAGTGTATGCCAACTAGCTAAGAGGGTGCTGGGTGGAGGTGTTGGTTAGCAACCAGGCAGAGTGGCATGAACGTTGCTGAGGGAACACATGCTCTGATTCACTGTGTAGTTCTGAGAGAGTTTTCCCTCTGTATGTATCATTGAATGTATTTTTGCTGTATGTACAAGGCCTGAGGAAAGAAATAACAAAACCTTTTCTTATCAAATGATGCACAGTTTTCAATCATTTTTTTATTTTTATTTTTGCTCAGTTTGCACTCAGTGTTAGCAGGATTTCTCTCTCTGAACTCAGTCTGCATTATTCAAAACTGTATGTGAAAAATGTGTTTATTGGGAAAATCCACACTAAAAATCTAATATTTCTTTCATTTGGATTAGGTAGCTGTTTTAAAAAATTGCAAATTGCTTCAGAAATGTGGAGAGCTGTATTTAACAGTGGGAAAATGAGAGAATAAAAATTTACAGATTCTTCCATTCCTAATTTTGAGGAAACGTGGTTAGGGTTTTGCTGGGAGAATCTTTTTTTAAAACGGATAGACGAACAAACCATGTAAGATTCGACCAAATAATGCCTATTTAGACACACACACCCTGGGAAATCTACTGGTACACATTGGTAGGACTAGTTTGCTTTAGAATCTGAACTTAGTGGTCTTTTTGGGAACTCACTCTTAGACAGCAGTGTGCATTATGTCTCTTGGAATAGCTCAGTTGGTAGAGTGTGAGACTCTTAATCTCAGGGTCATGGGTTCGAGCTGCACATTGGGCAGAAGATTCCTGCATTGCAGGGGGTTGGACTAGATGGCCCTTGTGGTACCTTCCAACTCTACATTTCCCATGATTCTATTATTTTTGCTTCAAAGTGTGCTAAGGCAGCCCTCCTGGATTTTGAGTCGTCCTGCTCACTCAGCGAGGGTGGGCAGCAAAGTACTGCCCATCTGGACATAGATACAGAGAGATCAAGAATTAATGACATATTTTTTTATTGCAAAGGGGTGGGAGTGTTGCTTAATGTTGCCTTTGGAGTGAAATAAGTTGGAAGTCACCAGTAAAGACATCGTACCAAAGCTCACTGCTCTTAATTAAATATTAGCTGTAATTAGCACTAAGAGTGAATGCTACGAATATTAATTCTAAGCTTGTGAAAGGGCTGTCATTGTTAATGAAAAACAGTGGGGGTCTCTATAACATCTGTTTTAGAGCTCAAGGTAGCATAGAACTCTTTAAAACAAATTGCACCTAGGCAATCATTCCCCATCTCTCTTGTTTTCTTAATGGCATATTTAAGATATAGCCATAGATACATATAGCAGACTTGCATTCCATTTTAAATAATGAATATTTCCATAACCTCTTGAGTCTGCTTTCCAAATATTAAAAGCACTTTTGTGGAACTTGGAGACCTAAAAGCTCTGCCCACTTTTGAATCTGACCTTCACCATCACCATCACCACCACACCATATTGTGATCCCCAGAAAGTTGTCAGGAAGGGAAGCTGGCCCTCAGGCTCAAAATGATTACCCAGATAATTGAAGTGATTATTGAATTATTGGGACTAGGCCTGTCCCATCTAGTCCAGCATCCTGTTCTCATAGTGGCCAACCAGGTGCTAGTGGGAAATCAGTGAGAAGTACATGAGTACAGGAGCACTCTATGCTTTTAAATGCCAGTGTCTAGAAACCACAGGAGAGGAGAGGACTCTTCTGCTCAGATCCTGCTTGCTTGTGGGCTTCCCATGGGGTCATCTGTGAGAACAGGATGCTGGACTGGATGGATGATTGACCTGATCCAGCAGGCTCCATCAGCCGCTGATGCACCTGTAAGGGTTCGTGGTGTTCCTCACGAGTAAGGAGGCGGTTACTCGGGGTCTGTATATTTAAAGCAGTTTATTATACAGATATGTACAAGACAGAGCTCGAAATTCCATGACCGTCTTAGTCACTCTCAGATCCCAGAAGTGGCGCTTTTCTGGAGCGCCTCCAGCAAAGAAACTTGGGGACCCCAAGTCTCCTCCTTTCTTCCTTCCGTTTAAGCCCCCTACGTAATTGGGGCAACGGAACTACCATCTCCCTCTCTGTCCCTGACCCGCTTGGTTGGTGTTCGGACCCAGGAGCATCTGACAGCCCCTCCACCACTGAGCTCTTTTCCTGCCTATCGCTTCCACAAGATGTCTCCTGGGTCCTCGAGCAGTGTTGGGTACTCTCAGCATCAAGGGTCCCTCCCTCCACCTCAGGCTGCTCTTCGCCGCCTCGGGGGGCTCCCCTGACATGCACCCTTTGTGCCTTTTCTCTGTTCAGAACAGAAGGGAGGATGCTTATGCAATTGTGGGATCCAGTGAAATGTGGGCATGCCTTTTTCAGGGAGCGGGGGTTGATATAAGAGAGGCCAAGCCAGTGCAAACAGGAACTGAGCAGGAAGATTTTTGCGGTGGTTAAAACCCAACCTATAGTTGTGCCCATGCTTCTCAGCTGGAGAGACTGGGAAGGCAATATCTCCAAAGCAGGAGGACTGAAAATCTGCAACAGTTCAGGAACAAACGGCAGGGCAAGCTTAATAATCTTACCTACCTTCTCTTTGTTTTTTGTTTATCTTTCCCCTTTGCAGGGTAATCAGGAAGCCACAGCACCTCCTGACACAATGGCACAGCCTTACGCCTCGGCTCAGTTTGCTCCTCCTCAGAACGGCATCCCCGCAGAGTACACCGCGCCCCACCCTCATCCGACTCCCGACTACACAGGCCAAACCACAGTTCCAGAGCACACATTAAATATGTACCCGCCTGCGCAGACGCACTCTGAACCAAACACAAGTGACACAAATGCACAAACTGTGTCAGGCACAGCCACAGTAAGTATATATATATATATATATTTAAACTTGACCATGCAATAATAATAATAATAATAATATTGGCATCAGCAATCCAGTCTACATGAGCAACCTCCAACCCTTCTAGACTCGGGGCTCCTCTTGCACCAGTGGGGTTTTGAGCTGGAGCCTCAGGAAGAGTCTCCAGCTCAAGCTTCTGTTGACCTGGTAGAACCAGAAAACTGAAATCTGAGTATTGAAATCTGACCTGTCCAATCCAAAACTGAATGCTGCCTGAATAGAGGTAACTGTTTGCTTGTGTGCATCATTTTCTCCCCTTCCTCCACCAGCCTGAATTTAGTTTGTGATTTCATTGGGGCAGGGATCTCTTCTGCTAATACAAATTTGTTAAGTATCGTGTATTCGGAGTGTGAAGTATTCATTTCAGTTGTTATGACTTACCCCCAGGCCTTCAAAAAAATACATGGCTCTGTATTTGTGAAACATGGCTTCCCATCAAAGGTGCTTGCATGTATTTATTCTGCACCTACTTATGTGTGAGATTAACTGTGCATAATGCTATAATTGTTCCCTAGTTTACCACAATCATTGACAGAACATTGCTGTGCTAAAAAAATTATTTGACATATCATGTTCCTAGTGTGTGGTTCTTAGTAGCTCTCTTTGTTGAAAACTTTGGCCTCCAAGAGATTATTAGGATGACATCTGGTGGATTAAACAGCTGGGTGTTTCAACCTTTTATCCTCAGTTTAATGAACAATGATGCACCTAATTCATACTGAAGATAGGAGGTGCTTAAAATATTATTTATTAGCCCAACATGTTTTGAATAACATCATCCTCAGAAGTTTCTGTATAACAGAAATATCTTCAAAGGCTTGTGTGTAAATTGATCGGCTTAAACACAAATATGCCGGTGGCCACAATCACCATAAGGTTTTCCATAAGAACACAAGAAGAGCTCCCTCCCTGGTTTCCAAGCATGGAGCTCTTATAGGAGACACTCAGGTTTCCATTGGCTTCAAATTCCTTCTGTTTCCAACTAGACATTTTAACCCGCCAGCTTCCCGCCTAGTAAATCATATTTCAGAAGGTGAGACAATATTTTTCTTTAATTTTTTAGTCTAAATCAGAATGAACTGATGCTGACTTCTGGGCCCAGGAGGTGTGGTGTGCGGGGAATGAGTAGTTCAACTGTACACTGTGTGAACGAGTTGCTTTTATCTGTCCCGAATCTTGCAACATTCAGCTTCATTGGATGTCCATGAGTTCTAGTGTTATGAAAGAGAGAGCAAAACTTTTCTCTATCCACTTTCTCCACGCCATGCATAATTTAATAAACTTCAGTTATGTTGCCTCTTACTTGTGTTTTCTCTGAACTAGGAAGTCCCAGATGCTGCAACCCTTCTTCACAGGAGAGTTGCTCCACCATTTTGATCATTTTGGTTGCCCTTTTTTGAACTGTTTCCAACTCTACAATATCATTTTTGAGTTGAGGTGACTGAAAATGGCAACAACAGTGACTACCAATTGTATTTATTGGATTGATTTTCATTCCAGAAATAAGCAAAATTCAGAAATTTCCACTCACGTTTCCATTTTTGTGAAAATTCTTTGACATCCTAGTTCCAGCTGGCGCTCTCAGGGTTCTAGGGAGAAAGCAAAATAAATCCTGCAGACTTCAAGTCTGCCCACCCCGATCTACAGTTCCTTCCAAATAGACTTCTTATCATAAAAAACCCCCACACATAAAATATATCACTGAATATAGCAATAAAGTGTGGGTTTTCTGTTGTTTGTTGTGACCATTGCAACATCTGCATTGCAAATCCAAGCCACGTTGTCACGAGTTTATGAGCTACCCAACCCCCATTTGTTTTGGTAAGTTTCATGTCCAAATAGTGTCTTTTGCTTCACTTTGGGTTGTTCTTTAGAGCTTTCAGGAGACATTGTGCATCTCAGGATGTGTGGCATCGGGCTTTATTGGTGGATTCATGTCTGGTAAACAATTCAGCCTCTGCAAAACAAACAAGCAAAATGTTTTCGCTTGTATCCAAAAGGTGCTCTACCACATTTGAAAGTCATGATCCACTTACGGAAGAGGCCCGTTTCCCCCACTTGCACTGGAGGACTGAATGAGAAAACAAGCTCTATCCAAAGCTCTGCTTTCACATGTACAGCCCCTTGAATTAACAGAAGCATGCAGAACCTATAAGGTTACAACATTTGATACTTTCTAGTTTAGGAGGGGGAAAAGATGAGTGATGCACATTTATAACATTGCACATGATGTAGAGAAAGTGGATAGGGATAAAAACTTATCCCTATCCACTTCTCCCTGTCATTCATAACTTCTTCCTCTCTCATAATAGTAGAACATGGGGCTATCCAACAAAACTGAATGACTTCTTCACACAGTACATAGTTGAACTGTGAGATTTTAATTAACAGAATGATGTGAAAATGGGATGGAATGGATTTCTGAATGAACTAATGGGGAATTGAAATGGACAGGAAACAGATTCACCCATCCATTCTTATAGTGAAGGAAACTTGCTAGTAATTTAGATGTTCTGTCCCTTATTTTGCTGGATCTGATTCTACTTCTACTTACATCAGAAAGGATTAAGGTTAAAAACTCCGCCTCATATACAACATTTTAAAGAAAGTTCAGTATATGAAAAGTGTGAAGGTTCACGAAGCAAAGTATGAAGGTGGGAGTTGCACATGAAAGCAGGTTCCTGATGTTTAGCCAAATGTGTGCCCAATGAAACAAACATGTATTACAGTTAAAAAGCATTATCATCATAGGCACTGAGCAGCATTTTAAAGGGGTTGGCTACATTGCATTGCATTGCTTTGTAACTACATTGCATGATGTGGGAATATGCATCAAAGAGTCCGCCAAATTGCCCCTCAGATGGGAAACTAGGCTGTGTTGATCTGGTTTAAGAAACAACAGCAACAAGAACGTGATCATATTCATAGGCAAAAAGATACATAGTAATGAAGAGAATGATAAAGAAATCATTTCTGTTATCAGATGAGAGCGATAATGGCTAACACATTATTGCCACAGGAAATAGTAAAACAATGTTCTCAGTAAAGTCTGGACAAAGTTAAGCTCATTCAGTTTCAATCAAAGTGTCTAGAGGAACAAATCTGTCAATTTTGATGACCCTCTGTTTTTCATTTCCCCAATCTTCAGTTTGGCATATTTCCACAATTGTTTGTGATCTTCACAAAAAATTAACATTTTTGTGTGCATTCCTCCTAATAACCAGTTTTTGAAAGCAATTTTAGACAATATTGTGCATTTGGGTGTGTAATTTCCACAGATAAATTTACACACACACACACATTTTATGCACACTTTCCACTAATACAGGGGTATCCAACTTCCAAGAGACTGCGATCTACTCCCACTATAGATAAACTGGCGGTGATATACTCATTGGATTGACTTTTGAGGGGGGAGGATCAGGCAAAGTTGTTGAGCTTTTTGAGGGGGGGGGGTTGGATGGTTGGGAAATGAGAATTTTGAAGGCTAGCCACTATTTTGATTTACACACAGATCTGCAAAGCGTGAATCAATTAGATTTACTTTAAATTGTGAACCAAACCAAATTTGTCAAAGAGTTAAGCTGGACCACACTGAATTAATTATTTGCTTTACTCTCTCTTTTTTTAAAAAAATAATAATTTATATTAATAGTAGAGATGTTGGAGAATTCTGATGGAAATGGAAATAGGAGTAGAAAATGACAATATTCACTTATTTGTTGTTGTTGTTGTTGTTGTTGTTGTTGTTGTTGTTTTCAGTCTGCAAATTATACTTAATTGACCCCCTCACACACGCACCATTTGCATTGAATTTCCTTTGCGTTGAAATGAATAGGGTAGGATAATTAAACAGCAATGTACCATAATTTATATAATGTACATCATTTCACCACAGAAGGAGGCAAGGCAAATAATGAAAGAAGATGAACTGTGGCAGAATGGAAACAATGCTGCATGCAGTGAATACAGGGTGGAAACCACCCTACTTAGAGACACCCGTGATTGAACTTGGGAACTTCTGCATGCAAAGGAGATGCTCTAGTGCTTAGCTGCAGCCCTTTCCCATTTTGTTATAGACAGTAGTGCAGTGGCAAATTCAGAAGTGCAAGGTCATTTCATGATAGTCACAGCCATGCCCCCTCACAGGCACACCCCATCTAAGATTACGATAACTAGGGGGGCATTGCAATGATCAATGCAGATGCCCATGGGTTCCCTTTCTGCTAGATCTACTAATTTCTGTGCATGCGCATGGGCAAATGAGTCTGAGTGCTCCAATATCTTTTCTTGGAGTGATGTAATCTGTGCTTTCCTTGTATTTCCATTGTACGTAACAGAGCTCGCACCTCTTTCCCTTGAAACCCTTGTGTTTTCAGTGTTCCTAAAGGTTTGGAGCATATAGAACAATTCTTCCTTAGTGTTTTTCCTGCGTCCCTTATTTAGAGTGACCATAGGAGCCAGTCCTTAGTGGCTGATACACTTCCTGTCGTTCTGATTGGCTCCAATCAGCACAAAGGGTGAGATGACTTATCAGTGGCTAAAAATCTCCATTTTCATCCTGATCAGGTAGCTCTGGGATCTGCAGACAGGGACCCCTGCTGCAGAAATAGTAATGGGCCTTTGACACTAATCTCCCACTCTGATCTTGAACTACTTCACTACGTATAATTTATCTCACAGCTGATAGCCTTAAGTGGCACATACGGAGACCTATGTAACACCAACAATTTTACAGAGCTCATATCCACCTGCTTCCTATACTGGTGCTCGTTTGTTTGTAACTGGACTGTGCTTCACATTTCCATGCTTCAGCTATTCTTTGCACATTTAGCTATTGTATTACTTACATATCCTTACGTACTGTATTACCGGTTTTCAATATTGGTGGCTCCCACTGTTTACAATGCACTTAACGTGTTAAATATTTCTCATGGGGTGAGGAAGAGGGAGGAGGAACCAAACCCCCCAAAGTTGTGTATTCTGCTGAATAAACAAACCACTAGTTTCAAAGCAGACTTAGTCAAAATGAAAGAGCTAATTTATAGCTTAAATTGCATCTGACCTTCAACATATTGGCTTCACATTATACCACTTTAATTAAAATTGATTCTTCCCTAGGATTATTATGTGAAAGGTAATTCCCCTTTTCACTAAATGCGAAGAGGGATATCTCTTCCAGGTTAAGCTCAGTTAATGATGGCTCCCCCCCCCCCCGACTTTTGTAATTGGCAGGTTGGTAGTAGTTTGTTTACGGGTAGAAAGAAGTTGTCAGTTGCAATGACACTTACTGAATTGCAGTGAAATCTTGCAAGTGGAGTCCTTCACTTCAGACTGTCCCCCACCAGCCCCGCTCTCCAGGAGAATATATTTTGGGCCTTGGTGCTATTGAAGGTCTGGAATTATTTTAGATATTTGGAGGCAGCACAGAATGAGAGCAGTGCAGGAAAATAGGTCTTTGTGTGAAAGTTTTATTTGTGGCGTCTTCTTGAGAGGGAAGAGAAATTCAGTCTGTGTGAATTCCAATATGAGATGACCTGACCCGCACCTCCAGGACGAATAGATGGATCACAGAGGAGGCTGGTCCATTAGGGCACAAGGGGCTTTGCCCCAACCACCTTATTCTGTCCTTAGTACAGAATGTGAGGATGGCACCACCTACTGTTGGCCTCCCTTCCTTCTGCCTACCAGTCTCAATGGGCACAAGTCACTACTGGTTTGGAACTCACAGAACAATCCAAATTCCAGCTAGGCAGCTGGGAGAAGTCAGCGGGTGGGCAGGCAAATCGCTGTACCTGCATAACACATTTATGCTTGCTCCTTTCAGGCACAGATATGTGCAAGCATGGGAGTGAGGACTTTAAATAAATAGATATGAAGATCTGCATCCACATACAGGATCATTCAAGGCTCCCTCCCTCCCTTTCTCACACACTTAAACAATCTGCCCCTTGGTAATGAAACCATGTAGCCCTAATGTTGTTGTGATGGAGCAATTACTTTGGAAAGAAGAAAAGAAGCAAGGAGAGATGACTACAAGAGATGCTAATTCACAGAGGGGTTCATAATGTTCAGATCGTAATATAAGAATATAAGCAGTGCCGAAAGGGGAAGCGTATTTCTGCATTTTATGAGCCACTTTCATAATTCCTCCTCTGCTGATACAATGTCACCACATATATTTAATAGTGATATTACTCAGTGAAATAGAATAAGTGTTGATATAAAATTGCCCCATCTGCAATTGAATTTGCCATCACTATTCTCCTGGGTTTGGTGATTTGCAGCAGTTTTATATGCTACCTTCCTTCCTATATGGTTGCTAGTCCTCATTATAAACAGAAGGGTTGAGTTTATTTATACACACAGAGAGAGCTGAGAACCAGGCACTGCCTCCGTAGATGGCTTCAGACACATTTGCCCAGGTGAAGTGTGGGTCTGCATGTTTGGAATTCCCATAAAGTAAGAGTGAAAATTCATGAGTGAAAATGTTTCACCTCATCTTTAAAAGCTGGGCAGGAGGTTCATTCAGTTCTGAATCCCCTGCCTTGGTTGTGCACTTACTAATCTGGTTTGGGAGCAGTTGAATCTGTATCATTGCTAGCCTGAAAGAAAGATATTTTTCTTACTCACAAGTAAGAGTGTCTGTCATGGTGTTTTGGATGGGTCAGGACAGATGAAGTGAGGTGTGGTCAAGTCTGAATGAGAGATGGCCTGGGAATCGCACAGACCTTACCAAACTTGACTTCAGTTATGTGAGAAAGATGTGTGCTAGATATAGCCAACATGGTACTCCAGATGTTATTGGACTACAACTCCCATCAACCTGAGCTAGCATAACAAGTGATTGGGGATAATGGAAGTTGTAGTCCATCAACATGTAGGGGACTCTTTAGTCATATGCTAAACAATAATTGACATATGGTTTTGGACGACAGGAGGGAGCATTTTGTCTCCCCCCCCCTTTGTTTGTTTATTTGTTATGGTGCATTTCAGGTCCTGCTTCTGGTCTTCCCATGGGCATCTGGTTGGCCACCGTGAGAACAGGATGCTTGATTAGATGGGCCACTGGCCTGATCCTGCAGGCTCTTTTATGCCCTTACCTTCACTGTTGCATGAATGATTCTGAGCCAGCAGTTTCCACTAGTACCCAGCAAACTTTGACTTTCTTTGAGGCAACAATGGCTTATTTGTGTAATTGTTCTCCTTTGTGGTGCTTGTGTGTGTTCTGCACCTTAATCAAGAGCCTTTTATCTTTATTTTTACTTTGATCATCTCAAAATAGCAACGCACCTACCAGAAAACAGGGGAGGGGAGGGGAAAAGGGTAATTAAATTTGGCAGTTCTTTTCTGTGTGCTGTCTTGTTGATTTTTTTGTTGCTTGAAAGTGCATCTAAAGGTGTCAACTGCTGTTTAATTGACTAAGCATTCACGTAAGATCCAGCTGTTTCTGAATGCAATCTAAATATTTTATGTGGAAGCGGTGTGCACAAGGACAAAAATACAATGCCAACAGGCTGGCACAGCTATGTATGGTGAATTCTATGCTTCTTTGGTCTAACTGCAGTTGGACTCCCAATGGGAGCACCCTGCAATATTTTGCATAAAATGGTCTGAACATCTCATGTAAGTATTTGTAATAAATTGGAGAGGCTGCCAGTACATTATCTGTTGTGACCACAGGGGGCACTGGAGTTTAGGTTGCTTGTTACACAAGGGTCAAGGTGCTAAATAAATTTATCATGCTGTTGAAACATGGATGGCCCCAAATTGACCAGAATAAACCTGTGCTACAACTGAGGGCAGGCGCTGGAAATCCGAAGAGGCTTGGAGGAACCTGATGTGGGCTTAGCTCCCTACCCCTATGTCAGTATCTTTGTGCATGTACAGCCGCTGACATCATGCCCGTTTGTCTGAACTGAAAGCACATGTTTCTGATTTTCTCCTTAGAGCGCCAGAGGAGAAAAGTGGCGTGGGAGCAGGCTCTTGCATGAAACGCTAAACTATGGTTTAACATTATGTCTGAAAACAGTTCTGCTGTTTTCACTGTGCTGCTGCATGTTACTTTAATCTATAAAGTTATTGGATTGTGTATTGTTTTAAGTGAGTATGTTTCAATGCTGCTGTAAGTCAAAGGATAGGATATAAATCCATTAAATGAGCAGCAGCCAATGTGCTGCCTTCCAGATGTTCTGGACTACGACTCTCCTAGTGAGAGACACAGAACCTGAGAAAGAAAGGAGAAGATATAAAATTCAATTGAGAACTAAGGGCCCAGTAAAGCAGCAGGTTAAGGGCCCTTGACATGGGAGAAAGTCAGGATGAGGACTCCAAGAGCTGGTGAGTCCTTGCTCATGATGGTACTAGTGCTCAGATCCATGCGGCAGTGGAGTAGAGCAGGGCCCTGTCAGTGGTGGCTCCTTTCCAACAGATATCAGATTGTCTCTCACACTGGCAATGTTCTGAGTGTACTTCAAAGTGTATTTATTTCACCAGGTATTTGCTGGTTAATTTCACAGGGTAGCAAGTGTGGTGGTGCTGTTCTTCTAAATGTTGCCCCTGTTGTTTTCTTACATTGCTAATGTTTGTTTTATGATGTTTACATATTGCCATGATATTTATGTAAGTCATTTGTTAAATAACAGGAGGACAGGAAGGATGTAAAACCCACAAAGTTGGGACATAAAAGCCACAAAGAAAGGGGTGAACTGAAAGGGAAATAAAACTGAGAGCGAAAATGGGTGAAGATAAAGCATTTGTATTGTGAGCAACAGTGGCTGATGGGAGGACATGAGAGGAACCCTGCTGGATTAGCTCAGAGGTCTATCTAATCTAGAATCCCATTCAACCAGTAGTCAACCAGATGCCCATGGGAAACGCACAAGCAGAACCTGAGCACAACTGCAATTCTCCCTACTTGTGGTTCGCCAGCAACTGATATTCACAGGGACACCAGCAGTGGAGGTGAAACATAGCTAGTAGTCATTGGTAGCCTTCTCCTCCAAGAATCTGTCAAATAGGAATATGAAGATCACAAACTGAATTGAAAGAACCACCTGCCAACCAATTGGCAGCAGGCCCCTAATATCTCTGTACTAGCTAAGAGGAATCATTCCATCATTTCATTAACATGTATCCAGACTACACAAAATGTATAGTTGCTTAAAGTGTAGCTACTCTAGGGTTTTATGAGGTTTTTTATATAAAAATAATGATGGCCAAAATATAGTTGCTCGGATATATATTAGCTATTCCATTTGAATAAATCCTTATGAGATCATAAATGCTTGTGGAACTAAAGGTTAATGAAGTGTGGAAGATTGTAAAGCACAGAAACGAACCTGGTAGATCGTAAATATGCATTTGTTATTTTCAGTGCGAATGGTACCCAGTTGCCAAAAGAAAAAAGGGGTGTGTGTGACGGGGGGTTATTCCAGCATTTCATACACTGAGATCACAAGTAGGGGGGGGGAGCACTGTTGCTTGTGGGCTTCCCATGGTCAAGTGAGTGACTGCTGTGAAAACAGAATGCTGGATCAGATGGGCCACTCAGTCAATCTAGCAGAACTCTTTGTATTTTCTTATACAATGGTGACCAGGTTTAAGAACATAAGAAGAGCTTGTTGCACCAGGCTGATGTAAACAAAATCTTATCCTTTTCCCTTATGGGGCATCCAGGAGCCCGTACAGAGTCCTTAAGTGGTTCCCTATTGGTAGGAGAAAATAACAGAGGCCAACCAGAGAATACTGAGAAGCAAAGCAGCTAGTAAGCCCAATCTTCATTAAACTGTTGCAACAGGGTCTTCACTCACCACATGCAGGAGGGAGGAGGAACCCAGAACCATGGTGAGCAAGCCCTTATATAGTGGTACCTCGGGTTAAGAACTTAATTCGTTCTGGAGGTCCGTTCTTAACCTGGAACTGTTTTTAACCTGAAGCACCACTTTAGCTAATGGGGCCTCCCGCTGCCGCTGCGCCACTAGAGCACAATTTCTGTTCTTATCCTGAAGCAAAGTTCTTAACCTGAAGCGTTATTTCTGGGTTAGCGGAGTATGTAACCTGAAGAGTTTGTAACCTGAAGCTTATGTAACCTGAGGTACCACTGTATAGACTTTTGAAATTGTCCACCCTGTAGCTCAAGACCACCCCCCAAAAAACATCATACAGTACATACATCACAGAAGGAGGCGGTCTACAAGAGAAATCCTGTCTGCCAGGATACCTGACAATGGCCAGTGACTGCTTACTTGGGCAACCTGGCCATTCTTTTGTGATGGTAAATACAGTACTTTAACTTCTGAATCAGGTCACAAGCTCACCTTAATTCTTACGAAGATGCCCTAAAGACAGGTAAGCAAAAGACAAAGGAGAGGTTTTCCCATTTCCGTCCTCCTTGCAGAGAAACATTTGAGGTCAATTTGGGAGAGTCAAAATGGTTTCAGGATTGCTCTCCTGTACTATTTCAGACACGTGGTTTACATACTTACGTATGCGTTTGCCTTGTAAATTTATGAACATTTAATTTATATATTTGAGACCTTAAATTCTTATAACAAGGCCAATAGCCCATCTAGTCCAGCATTCTGTACTCATAGTTGCCACCCAGATAATCATGGAAATCCCACAAGCAAGACCCAAGCACAAGAACACTCTCCCCTCCAGTGGTTTCCAGCAACTGGTATTCAGAAGCATTACTCCCTCTTGCCATGGAGGCAGAGCACAGCCATCATGGCTAGTAGCCACCAATAGCCTTCTCCTTTGTATTTTTTTTTCTAGATTTGTTCGGTTTTCTAGAAAACGTACGTCAGCATTCCCTGGGCTGGTCCCTTCTAGGTTTTCTGAAAATCAACTCTGCCCCAAGTTGGGGAAGTCTGTTTTACACTGGGGGAAATGCAGCGAAGGGAAGGAGAGGCTCGGAGCCCCAAAAGTTTTGCTTTTTTTTCTGGTTAAACTCCTCACTCAGCTGAAATGTCACGATCTGCCCCAATTGAATCAAGTGAGTCTGTTTTAGAATTTAGGTCCGGTGGATTCCTTCCCCATCTCTGTCAGTTAGTGTATGGCTTACCACCTGAGAACCACCGGTATACTGCCTTAGTGATGGAATAAAAAAAATGGGATATAAAATTAGTTGCATTTAAATGTTCAAATAATTGGTGGGAGGGGGGTTATTTAAAAGATTGTTATAATTAAGGTGCTGCAGTGTATTCTTATATATCTATAACAGCAGCCAGTAAAAAATAAAACAAAGTTGGAAAATGGTTTGTGTGTGTGTGTGTGTGTCTCCACACACTAGCATGTCTGGAAATAATATGGCTCCTAATGGATTTTGAGGGGGTTGATTGTATTTTTATGCAATCGGTCAAACTAGAAATCCAAATAATGAAACCCCAGCGGGCCAGTATATCACGTTAAGGATTTATGAATCATATTGTCAAATGCTGTTTTGTATTACAAAGTATGGGATTTTGATGATAACATGGAGAAAGCGCCATATATTAGCAAACTCATACTGGTTTTATCAGGTTATGAGGCATTTTGCATCTTGCTTCTGGGCTGAATTTTCTTTCTCCTTTTCTCTCCTTATTTATTTTCTCACCTTATATTATTTTCACACTGTATTATGAATCATCCACAGCTGTTTGACTCTGCCAGCTACATGACTGACTGTTGCTTGACAATGAGCTTATTCTTTTTCATATATATATATGAGAGAAAAATCAGGGGTGGGGGAATTGCCCCGTTTCTGGCTTGTGTCACTTTCACATGTGTTCACCTAAAAGTTCCACATTCCTGTTGTTGTTGTTGTTTAAATTTCTATGCCACCCTTCATCCAGGGATCACAGGGTGGTTTACAATATAAAAACATTACCTTTCTCGCCCTGATCTGGCCACAGTGATCCATGCGACGGTCACCTCCAGGCTTGATTATTGTAACTCGCTCTACGTGGGGCTGCCCTTGAAGTACAGGGTCAGGTTTAAGGTGCTGGTTTTGACCTTTAAAGCCCTATGCGGCCTAGGACCCTCATACCTACGGGACCGCCTCTCCTGGTATGCCCAGCAGAGGACCTTAAGGTCCACAAATAACAACACTTTGGAGGTCCCGAGCTGCAAGGTGGTTAGATTGGTCTCAACTAGGGTCAGGGCCTTTTCAGTATTGGCCCCGACTTGGTGGAACACTCTGTCACAAGAGACCAGGGCCCTGCGGGATTTGACATCGTTCTGCAGGGCCTGCAAGACCGAGCTGTTCCACCTGGCCTTTGGGTTGGACTCAGTCTGACCCTTATGTTCCCCTCCCCTTATGGTTTTGATTTATGGGCTACTACTAAATTGAGGCTGCATTTTAATCCCGTATTTTAATCCATATTTTAATTAACTTTTTTTTCTTTTTCTTTTACGTTTTATTGTAATTTTATTGGTGTTAGCCTCCCTTAGCCCAGTTGTGGCTGGGGAGGGCGGGGTATAAATAAAATTATTATTATTATTATTATTATTATTGTTGTTGTTGTTGTTGTTGTTGTATGTTCTTTTTAAAAAGCACAAAAACATATTTAAATATTTGTGTGTGTATTCTCTGAAAATGTGCATTTATAAACATATTTGCTCTCAGAAATATATATACACACAAACAAACACATATTCAGGGACTATGGAATCTGGTGGGTAATTCAGGCGGCATTCCTAACTGCACTAACTTACCCAAAATGGCCAATGGCTCTCTGTGGGTTGCAGAATAGTCCTTTCCAGCCATAGTTAGCCATAAATAACTGGGATCTTTTGCTTGCAAAGCAGATGGTCTAATACTTTGCTATTGGCATTCTCAATGTTATACGGACAGGAAGGGGCCCTTGTTTTTTTACTTAGGGATCTCTTTGCCACCAAGACTCCCCTGCCTTCTGGTCTTGTAATTCCTGTTGGCTGTAAGAAGATATCAGTATTCCAAGCCTTGCCGCACAGTTTGCAAACAGCTCAATAAACCTACATGTAGCTCATATCCTTTTGTAGACAGAATGAGCTGCCTTTCTTTACTGTCTCTCTCTTTCAGGCATCCTGCCTGTGTGTTAAACAAGTGGAAATGACCTTCTGAATTTTCATGGGTCCCACCCCCCTTCCTGTCCCTCTACTTTTTAAAGGTAAAGGGTAAAGGGACCCCTGACTGTTAGGTCCAGTCGTGGACAACTCTGGGGTTGCGGTGCTCGTCTAGCTATACTGGCTAGATGGCATACAGCTTCTGGGTCATGTGGCCAGCATGACTAAGCCGCTTCTGGTGAACCAGAGCAGTGCATGAAAACGCCGTTTACCTTCCCGCCAGAGCAGTACCTATTTATCTACTTGCACTTTGACGTGCATTTGAACTGCTAGGTTGGCAGGAGCAGGGACCGAGCAATGGGAGCTCACCCTGTCGAGGGGATTCGAACCGCCGACCTTCTGATTGGCAAGCCCTAGGCTCAGTCTAAACCACTGAGCCTCTTGGGCTTCCCTTGGCCTATAGAGCGAGGTGAATGCCGCAACCCCAGAGTCGTCTGTGACTGGACTTAACGGTCAGGGGTTCCTTAACCTTCACCTTCCTTTGCACTGGAATGAATGATGTGGAATAATTCCATGTTAGTGTCTACCATAGCACACAAAGAGTCAAATAAGGCAGTTTTTGTCTGAAGTAGAACAGAAACAGTGCTGCAACTTGCATCCCTAGTTGAGTCTATGGAGTCCAACCAAGTTTGGGGACGGCCACCCTCTGCATTGATGCAAAGGCCCATGCCCCCCCCCCCCCGAACCTCCCAGTTATTTCCCTGGCATACAGCAAAGTGGAATCGGGCTGTTTACCTACTTTATCTTCCTAACCCCTATCTGCTCCTCTGCTGGAAGCCACTGCCTAGTTGCTTCTTTACTGTTGTTTCCGCTGCACTGAATGTTTCAGCTGCTAGAAGGTCAAACGGGTATGACCTTGCCATTTCATCTTTATGTGCGCAAACCAATTAGCTATCAGCAGATGATCCAAATCAGCAAAGGCAGAACTCACAGCAGGGCAATTATGTTGTAAATGGCTTTGAGTTTGTTTCTTTTTATTTTGAAGTCTTTGACACTAAAACTTCTGGGAAGCACATTCTGTTCCTTCCGCAGTGTTCTGCAGCCGCCACCAGTTGTTTCTTAAACTTTTATGACTCTTTGGGATGTTTGAGGATTTGCTGGTTCATAAATGTCCAATATGACCAAATATATTTACAGTACCTATAATGAGATAGCAATGGGAAGAGGCTAGATCAAGGAGAGGCTGGATACCATTTGCAGTGGTTTGTTTAGAATTTATTTCCTTCCAGGAATTATAGAAAACTGGCTTCTATCAAGTCAGACCACTGATCCATGTATCTCAGTATTGTCCACTCTGGCCAGCAATGTTTCTGACAGTGTCTTTCCTGGGCCTCTGTCAAGATTGTGTGGGTTGTACCATCCCTATGCAAAGCACTGCTCTACCACGGACCTAGTCCATTGATCCACCTAGCTCAATATTGTCAACACAGACTGGCAGTGGATCTCTGGGGTTTCAGACAGGGGTGTCTCTTGCCCCTTCTGGGAGGTAACAGGGGTTGAACCTTGGACCTTCTGCATGCATAGCTAGATAAGAAGTTGCCTTATATTGAGTCAGACTGTTGACTTATCTGGATCAGTATTGCTCATGCTGACTGCCAGTAGCTCTCCAGGGTTTCAGACAGGGGTCTCCGTTATCTACCTGGACCTTCTGCAGACATGTGCTCTGCCACTGATCTATGGAACACAGAAATGAACACAGAACACAACCCTATATTGAGTGAGGTCATTTGGAACTGCAAACTCTTTGGGGGAAGTTCAGGTTAGGAGAATTTTGAAAGAGCCCTTAAAGGCAGGAGCATATGGTGAATAAGGGGAGACATGGTGGTTAATTCTTCATGTTGGGGGAGCCAGCATTGCTTCCAAACGGGTCCAGGAGCAATTCTGTCCAGGCCAAAAGCAGAGTGAGAGGCCAGGTTTGCCACCTAGTGGGAAACAAGAGGTTGCCAATTCTGTAATTAACTTCTCATAGTTAAATCAAAATACATGAGGAGCATGACAGAAGGCATAGAAAACCCACAAGCCAACCATAGTTTCTAGTGAGAAATGAGAAGCATCACCTGTCCTGTTTGTGCAAACATGGAATGTAATACAGAAATAGAGTCGGGTATCATCAGTGTACTGATGACACCTTGCTTGAAAACTCATCATATAGATGTTGCACAGAATTGGGTACTAAATAGTGTCATGTGGCAGCCCATAATGTAAACATCAGGGGGCTAAATAACAGTCTTGCAATGCTACTCACTTGATACGACTCGGCAGGTACGAACTGAGTCACTTTAGCAGAACGCCACCAATACCCATCCCTGCTGAAGGATTCCAAGCTGTTGTGAGATCGAGCAGAAGGAGCAGGGCTGTTGTCCTGCTCTCTACAAAGACCATCCATCAGGGCAGCCAAGTCTGATTTAGCCCAAACCCCTGGCCTGAACCGAGACTGGCACAGATCCAGGTAATCAGTCTCATCTAGAAATATCTGCAGTTGTTCTACCCATAATGCAGTTCTGCCTGTAAGGTGCAAACCCAAAAGACCTGGATGCTGTGAAGCAGCTGCCTCCATCTCTGTTACCTTTAATGCCAGTGAAGGATCAAGACTGAAGAATGGCAATTGGACTATGCTCTGCCTCCATACTAGTTGCTGGAAACTGCAGGATGGGAGATTGCTCTTGTGCTCAGGTCCTGCTTGCAGGTTTCCTGTGAACATTCCCAAAAGTGTTTATTCCACCTCCCCAAAGCAGACTTCCTGGTATTTGGATATGTATTGTTTGTTCAAGTTGCTGTTTGTCTTTTTAATTTGACATTTGCACATAATTCATTTAAGGGTAGGAAAAACAGTGTGCTTTTTAAAGATTTAAAGATCCAGCAGGCTCTTCTTATTTTCTTAACAAGGCACAAGAGTGGCAAGAAGCAGTTCTTGATTTGCAAGTTTTCTGTTCCTGGTTCTGCATAAAGAAAGAGGAGGCTCCTGAAGACTTCAGAGGCCCCTCCCTGAATGCAGCCCTGCTATCTAGTGATTTTTCTTTCTTTTTAATAATTACGATGGGAAACATCAAGTGACCGGTGCCTGCAGCTCTGTTACCCCTGCTTCTCTATTCAAAATGCTGCATCTCATTTGAGAATGCAGCTTTTGTGGCAGCTGGCTGGAAGAAGAGGGAAGTCATCAAAGCAAAACCAAGATATTTTCCACAGGGCGGCTATGAAAACTGGGGAACGAGTTCAGAGCATGGCACACTGCACACAGCCCGTGTAAAACCTCTCTGCCTTGAAATAGGTCTGGACAATTACTGCTGCAGTGTTAAGAACACAAGAATAGCCATGCTGGGTCAGACAAATGCAGGCTTGTAAACAGCCCTGTGTCTGGTCACCTGTGGTGAGCAAGAAAGGTTTTTGCAAATTGGAAGGGAGTTTAATCTCTTTTTCCTAAGCCATCATTGTGCTTCAATGACTTAAATAGGTGTGTGTGGACAAGCAGGTTAGTTTCTGGGTTAATAACTTTTGTGGATTATTAGTGAGGCTGGACTTAATGGCCTATGCAACTCAGCATCCTGCCTTTCTCCAGGACTCAGCCTGACACCAAAGAGGTACTGTAGTTTACAAACTGGCATTAAGGGTGAGGAAATTGGCTTGGGTTTGTTGTTGTTGTTTGGCCTATGAGGAAGCTATGACCCTCCAGATGTGTCTGGACTTCAGACTCAGCTATGGATAGTTGAATTGGTCAATTTCAGTTTATCTTCTTTTTTACCTTAAGTTTGATCGTAAGTAATCTTTTTAAAAGTTTGTCATGAAAGTTCATCAACAAATGTTTCCAAATGCTTATACAGGTATTCAACTTTGCCTAATACACATTTTTGCAAAGCAGATATCAGTTATTTATTCATTTCATAAGCTTCATACACTGCTTGACTGCAGTAAACCTCAAAAATATCTGCAACTAGAAATGAATCACCAACAACATTATTATATGGAAATCAGACAGAAATTTGAATGAGGGCCAGTGATGAGAAATACTTAAACTATCCAATAACTAAACTATAGAATTTGTTCCCAAAAGATGTAGCAATGGCCACCCACTTGGATGGCTATTAGGCAGATTCACAGATTTGAAAGGCTAATGAGAGCCACAAGTCATGAGGACTATAGACTTCTGAACATCAGTTGCTGGGAATCACAGGAAGGGAGAGTGGTGTTGTGCTCAGGTCCTGCCTGCAGGCTTCACATTTGGACATCTGAATGGCCGTCGTGAGAACAGGATGCTGGACTAGGTGGACCTTTGGCCTGATCCAGGTGGGATCTTCTAATGTTCAAATGTACAGTGTGTGTGTATGCCAGTGAACACATATGATTACTTAGAAGCAAAAACACCAAAGAAATTAGACATTTAGAAAACCCTACCCTTGTGAAAATGACACTTCTGCTTGTGTGGAAATGTGCCTTTTGGCGAGGCAGATTTTTAAAATATATTTATTGGAAATAATTGGCAGATTTCACACCTCTCTGAAAGAGATCAGCTCGTGTCTATCATGAATTTTCAGCGGGCCCAGCTGCTCCGTGTGGCTGGCACAAGGAAGACAGAAAAAGGCCTTCTGCTCAGGCATGAATCTGAGCAAATAGAAAGAGGTCCAGCAGGGTTTCAGCGAAAGGTGGTGAGCCTCCGATGGGTCAAGCAAAGAAATCATTTCATCATGTTGTCATTTTTTTTTTATTTCCTTACAACATCCAATGTAGCAATCAGCCATTCTTTCTCAGCATGGTGCAGCTGCATTCGCAAGTTGACTCAGCGGTAGTCTGTATAAACACGGCTCCTACAGGAAGGAGTTTTATGTGTGTGACATTAGTCTTGTTCACAGGGGGAAATGCTAGACATTCCAGTCCATTCCAATTTGCCGAAGGTAAACACACGGCACAATTTTTTAGATTGGCCTCTCGCATCAGCCCTACTGCCCGGCCATAAATAGAGAATGAAAAAGGCACTCACTTGAAGTCCAAACAAGCACTGGAAACAAAAGGAGCAGGGGGTGCATACTTACCCTGTTTGAATTTGAATTCTCCAAATCATCATCCACAACACAGACAACAATACCATCTCTTGGGGGATTTGGCAATTGACCAGTTAGAACTGTTTCTTGAACTTGCATATGTCCCATTATATTTACATTATTTTGATGACGGGGAGTGGGGGGGGGGCGAATATGCAATTTGTAACATAATTTGGAACTCTTTTTTTCTTTTTGAAGACAAAATGAAATTATTTTACCTTTCTGTGGCTCCCTCCACTCCCAAGAGTTATTGGTATGAAACTATACAAAGTAAAAAAGGAGATGTTGCAAATGAAATTGGATTTTTTTGCAATGGGCTTCCACGCAGTACTGGAGAAACATGTAGCTTTTTGCCAGTTACCGGACATGGAAATTAAGGCTTGATTAGACTGGCAAAAAAGGTGGTGGTTTTCTCCTTTGTTGCTGGAAACAAAAAGAAGACCAACATTCATTTTTACTGTGTCTTTTTGTACAGACGACTTATGAGCTAGGTAATTGGCTATTAAAATTCAGATACAGCCGAGTTGCATCATACATAGGGGTTTGGTTGTGAGAGTCGTGCATAAATGTGAAAATTGCTTATAGCCAAAATTACCTTTCCTTTGGCTGGCAAGAGTGGCCACAAGAGGCGCCCCCCATGTCTCTGCTGCTACTCCCCACTCCTCATCATACAAGTGACTAGTGGAAGGGAGGAGGATGAGGGTGGCAGGCAGAGACAGAATAAACCAGAAGTGGGGAAGCGGAGGCGGAGGCAGGTGATCAGTAAGAGACAGGCAGAAATAAGGGCTTGAACAGATCTGGGATGGACCTGCAGCCTATCTCATAAAGTTGCATTCGCGTAAGAAAAATGTGCATTTGGTGCAAAGCAACTGTACTAGTTCCGATGAGTGGATTGGCCAAATCCACTCCTTTGTATGTAAAAAAAGGGGGGCGGGATTTTGGGCTGTGGAATGAGTCTAGCAGATTGAGCCTATGGCCATAGACTAAATGCCATAGGCCAGGAATGAGGGACATTGTCTCCTTGTGTGGCCCTCTCCCCAATGTTGTCAGCATATTCTGCATCTAGTAACAGACATCTTGGTGGGGTGCTGCCACTCACCTGACCTCCGTTCTATCATATTGCTGCTTATCAGGAGGCAAAGGGTGAGGCAGCAGGGAGCGTTTGTGGTGCCAACACGGTGGCAGGAGTGCTAGATTGGCTCTCTTGGAGCTTTTGTATTGCACTGACCTCCTTGCCACCTTCTCCACTACCTTCTAGTAAGCAGCAGCATGCCCAGTCAGAGGTTGGGTGATGTCACAGAGCATGGCGGTCAGTAATCACACAGTCTAAAGTTGGAGCTAGCTCTTTATTAGCAAAAACATGAACTTTGCAGACTGGGCTGAGTGTCAGGCCTAATGAATACAGCAGCTCATTCCTGGTGGGTCTTCCTCCATGAAATCAGTTGCTGAGACTAAAGGCTCCTGACTTCCCACAGCTGTCCATGTCTCCTCCTCTCCAGGGCTTTCCTCAAGCAATGGGAAACTGTGTCTCTATGCAGCCAATCTCTCCTCCACCATTTTCATGCCTCTCCTTGTTCTGGGAGATGGAGGAGGTGAGCTTGTCACAGCAGGAGGGGGAGACACCTGTGACTCCTCACCAGCTTGACTCATCTCTGCCTCTTGGCCTCCTTCCTCCCACCCTCCTGCTTCAGTTTCAGCTTCTGCCTCTGATTCTGGACTTCTCTCTGCCACCGACTCCCCCAGCTCACTAAGTCCTGCTACCCCTTCAGCTTCCAACTTCTCCTGTTCCCAGAATTCTCCCTCTGATCACTCATCGTCATCCCACCACCACTCCCTGGGCTCTGAGCCTTCTTTCATTGGTGGTTCCCCAGATGATTCCTCCCACCATTCCTCTGTCTGCAGCCAGTCCATGACAGGTGAGTGGCAGTGCCCCACCACCCTCTCTGCTAAAGGCTGTAGGATCCAGAAGCCTTAGTCCTTGGAGTATTCCTGTAACGGAGGTATGGGGAATCTGTGCCTTTCCAAATATTGTTGGACTCCAACTCCCATCAGCCCCATGGTCAATAGTCAATAGTCAGAGATGACGGGGGCTTTAGTCCAGCAACATCTAGAGGGCCACAGGTTCTGCACCCCTGCTTTAGAGAATAAAGGGGATTTGGGTACCATCATAGCTAGGGAACACTGGTTGGGGGTCAGACTCTTATTTTTAGCCCCAGCATCAGTTTGTTGTTGTTTACAAGTCAATTTTTTTTAATAGTACAGTGATCCCCACACCTTCATCTGGACATATCAGTAATCATATTTGTTTTGCCCACATTCAAGAAGTGTCTCCTTGTCTTGCTATCTTGAGATGACTCTTGTAGCATCGTTTTCTGTGTTCCAAGGAATCAAGACTTTGACTAGTAACAAAGACTTTACCCCCTGGCGCAATTTACATTCTCCTTTTAAAAATGTTGCAGTGCAAAAAAAAGTAATTGAGCTAATTATTCCTCCAGATTAGAGGGGTTGCGAGGCCATTATCTATTTTATGCATGCAGATAAACCACAATTTTGCATCAGTTTGCAATTTGTAAAAATGTAATCATAAAAAAACATCAGCATTTTAGGGTACACTTCTACTATGCATGCTTTTGTATGTACTGTAATTTGCTGAATATACTTGTTTTTTCAAGCAACAGATATTTTAATTTTTATTACCGGTACTTTTATCAATCACCTTCTACACCAGTTTACACACGCTTGACCAGGAAGTGCATAATACTTATTCACATTTCTGTCTCTTTTTTTGGTGGGTTGGGGGAGACAACACCCCACCATTTCATTTCATTTTCCTGTTGAATCAATCAAGTTATTTATGGGGGGCAGGGGTAAAAAGAAAGCCTTTTGTGGACGTCTTGCAGGCATTATTTGATTAAGTTGACAATATTATGTGAGCAACGGTTGAGTACCCACCGTGCTGTTCTTTTGACCAAATTGATTTGTGTAATGAACACTTGCTCTCTCTTTGAATAGGCCTCTTGATTTAAGCAGTAACGCCGGAAAGCCGAGTGAATTTACAGCCCCCACAGCCATTCCCTTTCAATCCAGGGAGAATAGTGGTGGCAGTTCACAGAAAAGCGTAACTCAATACATTGTGCTATAAGCGTGGGGCAGAGGGGAAAAAAAATAATATCACCCAGGTTTTGCAATATACCTATTTGATTTGATTTGTAAGCCTGATAAAAAAGCAATTGAGAAAGGTTCAGGACAAATTATATATACATACACACACACAGAGACACACAAACACAGACACATGCTTTCTAAGTAGCCCAAGAAGCTATACAGAATGCATGCAGGGGACTAAATAATAATAACGAATTGCAAACTCACTGTGTGTGTGTGTGCGCGCGCACGCATGCGCATTTCTCAATTTAGAGTGGCACCACTGAAAATGAGGCAGGGTCAGGATCCTGGCATAGCAGGTGGTATAAGTTAGCTGGGATAGCTCAGTTGGTAGAGCATGAGACTCTTAATTTCAGGGTTGTGGGTTCGAGCTCCACATTGGGCAATTCCTACATTGCAGGAGATTGTACTTAGCCTGCTTTCCTGCACAAGCTTCCCAGATCTAAACTTTAAATGTAGGAGGGCTTGGGGAGAAGTTAAGGTTTGCTTGCCACTGAGCAACACCCATTCACGGTTAATTACATTAAAATATTGCAGCTTGCCATCTTAATTACAAGAGAACGGAGGGACATTTCAAAGGCTGGCTGTTATCAATGGGTGCTTTGCGGACTGTTTACAAACAATTTATGAACCACAGATGAAAATGGAACTGAACCAATAACCCCAATTTTAAAAATCCCTCCATCATTTTCATTCTGAATCCCCTTAGGGTTAATATTGATACTGGCCGCTTTGTGACATAGGAAGCTGCCATGTACTGAGTCAGACTAATTGGGGCATCCACCTTAACCCCAGCTCTGCCTGGAGATGCTGGAGCTTCAATCTGAGCTAGAGCCTTTTCCTCAGTTCAGATTGATATAAGTAAAAAACTGCTCCTTTTCCCTTATGGGGTACCTAAGAGCCCATATAGAGACCTTTTGTAGGTTATCGGTAGGAGAAAACAACAGAGACCAACCAGATAATATTGAGAAGCAAAGCACATAGTAAGCCTGATCTTTATTAACTCTTGCAACAGGGTGCTCCCCCACACACAGGAGAGAGGAGGACCCATAGCCATGTGTGCAAGCCCTTAAATAGACATTTTAAATTGCCCACCCTGGAGTCCAAGACCTCCCCCCCCCCCCGATACATCATACCTACATCACAGGAAAGGCGGTCTGCAACAGAAATCTGAGTGTGTTGTTTATCTCCTGCCTGGCAAGTTACAGTGGTGCCCCGCTAGACGAATGCTTCGCTAGACGAAAAACTCGCTAGACGAAGGCATTCGTCTAGCAGAAGGCTGCCCCGCTAGACGAAAAAGTCTATGGGGCTGCCTCGCAAGACGAAAAATTTTCGTCTTTTTTTCTTTTCTTTTCCGTTTTGCGGAGCGCAGCTGTCATTGCCGCTCCGCAAGACGAAAAACCCGCTAGACGAAAATTTTCACAGAACGAATTATTTTCGTCTAGCGGGGCACCACTGTACCTGATTGCATTATTTGGGTTTGGGCCACTCTTTTGTTATTATAACTACTTAATTCTTGAATCTAGGTCACAGGTCACAGGCTCATACCCTGTTCATGTCTTGAATGTGCCCTTAAGACAGGATTTGTGAGGACAGGATTTGTGAGGAAAGAGACAATGGGGAGGTTTCCCATTTTGACCTTAAAATTCTTATAACAAGATGTAATTGCAAACTAGGCTTACTGTGAAGCTGGAAGCAAGGGATGCATGCTTTCTCATACAATGGCTCTTGGAGCAACATTACATCATGGTGCTGGCTGGGGTTTAAGAGAGCTGAAGTTGAAAGTGAATGGAGACCACTCAGTTGGAAAGGCTACTGTCTCTGCATACAAGGAAGGGGCTCATGGCTCAGTGAGTGTAGCATCTCCAGGTAGAAACTCCTTACCTGATATGCTGGAGAGCTCCTGCCACCAGTCCATGTACTGAACTAGATGGAACAAGGGTCTGATCCAGTATAAAGCATCTTCCTAGTTTCCTATATACATGACTGTAGTCATATTCTCAACAAAACAAAATCAGACCCAGGGGAGCAAAAAAATAAAAGGATTGCCCCCACCGGAGACTGATGCTTGGTAGGAAAGCAACTCCACTAAAACCTGGGGCTGGTGCCATGGTGAGGAATGTAAATTGGCTAAAGAATGATAAATTAAATTTGACATACGAAGACACATTCCATTGTGAAGATGTATGCATGCCCTGCATATAGTTTTCTCTGTGCATTTGTCAATACCTAAATCAAATTTTACCAAGATTAAACTTGTGTAGCTCTGCCTTATTGATTGAGTTAGAAATGATTATGGAAAAAATGAGCCCCAGAGTCCCAGATTAAAGTAGTTGCAAAATGCATTCAACAGTCTTCAAAGAAGCAGTTTAGTTTCAACAATTGGAAATGTAGGGGAGGGGGGGGGAGTGTTACCGAAATTTTCAGGCTGGGTATTCTTCAGTGCTTGGTGCATGGTTGCTTGTGTATGCTAATGGCGGCTTCAAGAACAGCCTCTGTGGCTTCTGTTTTGTTAGTTGGCTGTTGCTATTCACAATGCAGAGATAACCCCCCCTCCCCTTCCCAAACTGGGCAGCTGGTCATCAATAACTGGAGTAAAATATGTAATTGTTTATCAGGCCTTTTAAATTAAAAATACAATCTCAGTGGAGCCAGTGAAAAGTCATGCAATAAATGGTGGAAATGACCTTTTCCGTAGAGATGACAAATGATGTCTCAAATCTCCAAGCTAGAAAGTAGTTGGACATTATAGCTGATGTATATAGTGCAGATTTATAGACCAGGGCTTGCGTTGTTTCTCTCTCTTTTTCTCTCTCTCCTCTCCTAAAAAGTTCCAAATAAGTTATGTTCCATTCTATTGTTTGAAGTTGCATGGAAGAATTCTTTACTCGTCTGAGTCTTGGGCCACAAAATATTCAGCCTGATAAATCACAGCAGGTTTGATCAGCATCAGCGGCACAGTCTGTTGAAAGGGATACAACTGGCTTTTCTTTTTGCTGTCCTGACCGCAGCATTGCACCTTTCAAAGAACCTGTGCTCCTTCTGTACCAGAATTTTCTCTATTTGCGTCAGGAACGACAAATCGTTCCATTTTTGTTTCTCTCGGTTTTTCATTTTTCCAATCTTAGGCAGAGATGGAGGAGAGATTTTGTTTGGTTCACATTTAAGGGTGAACTTACCTATTTTGCACTTTCCAAAACAATATGTGAACTAAAACAGAATCATCCTTACGGATTTGCAGGTCTCCTAATTTTGCATTGCAGTTCTCCAGTCAAGTAATGTGAACAAAAAATTCATTTACTGCGGCAAACTGTACATATAAATGCATATTTTAGTGAAGATAACATGCAAAAAGGCATTGCATTAGGGAAAATTGCTTTGCAAAAATATTTATATCGGGAAAGATTTTGCATAAAAACGTGTATATTATGAGAAATGGGCACTAAAATTCTGGTGAATTTTTACGAGAACTGATATAAAATGCAACTGACACATTTGCCCAACCCTCATCTGAAATCCACTTTAATGTCTGCATGAAAATTTGTACACATTTTGGTGTGTTTGGAGGCTTCCCACTGGAGCTTCTGGTTCTGAGAAGAAAATGCTGGGCTAGATGGACCTTTGGCTATGCTCTATGGTCTGGCTTCTAGAAAGCATTTTCTAGTTTGTTGGGTTTGTGGCTTTGGCATGTTTGAGGGAAGTACCGGTATACACCACTGTGTTGAATGGGGCTTATTTCTGAGTAAAGCATGCATAGAATTGCAGCCTTTATGATGCTAGCCTGGTTAGATTGTGCTTAGAGCAACTGGCAATTCTCAGCACTTTGCAGCATCCCCAGTTTCCCATACTTGCATTTACTCTTAAGGGGAGGACATCATGAGTAGGCCTGGGTGATATATTGATATATCGCTTAGGACCGGTATGTGGGGGCAGACATCAATCTGGCCAGCTTCACTCAGCGGTATATCGTTGGTGAAACCACCACTGCTCTTGAGTCCCTCTGCCTCCAGCGCCCAGGGCACTGAGGGAGAGGTGCCGATACAGCTTATTTCTTCCTCTGCTTCTTTAAACTGCTTGGCTGTGGAGCGCTCTGCTGCCCTCGCCTCAGCCAAGCAGTTTTATGGAGCCATAGCCCACCACCGGCTCACATGAGCCTGCAGCAGGATGGGGGCTCCTTTAAAGTGCTCCCCCCTCCTCTGCTGAGAGAGTCTTGACCCCGCTCCTGCTTGCACGCAAGTAGGAACAGGATTGGGGCTGCTCAGCTGGGTAGCAGAAAGCCTCCTCTTCCTTGCTGAGAGATCCCTGACTCCGCTCTTTCTTGCACATGAGTAGGAGTGAGATTGGGGCTGCGAAGCCTGCCCTTCCCAGCTGAGAGAGCCCCAACCCTGCTTGCACAGCAGTAAAAGCGGTATAGGGGCTGCTCAGCTGTGAAGCGTGAAGCCTGCCCTTCCAGGCTGAGATCCCCATCCTCGCCTGGCTGCCTTCTCTGGAAAGGTGTGCTGTGCCTTTCCTCACAGAAAGACAGATCCCATCCTCTGGTTGAAGGCAGCAGCCCCTCTCCACAAGGCATGGATAGGGTGGCATTGTGCCTTGTGAACTTTGCCTGGGGGGTGGGCTGCCTCATTCCTCCTGGGACGAATGACCCCTTCACTGGAGGAAAGAGGCAGTACACCCGCACGGGCGAAGGCTGTCAAATGCATAGAGCCTGACAGGTTCCATGCTCTTGGCTACTGCTGCTTGGTCTGTCTTTGGGGAGTGGGGGGCTAGTGGGCAAGGTGGCTTGCTTGCCCCACATGCCAGCGAAGGCAGAGGGAGCTTGGCCAAGGAGCCCCAAGGTCCTCCTGCTCCAGCACGAGCAGCAGGGGACTTGGGGCTGCCTTCGCTGGGGGCAGTAGCCTTTCAGCCCCCCGGCTGAGCAGCAGGTTGGGGCCAGCTGTATTGTCCACAGCCTGTGAGGCACTGGGGTGAAAGCCCCTCAGCTCTCATGATGAGAGCTGCCACAGTTTCACCCAGCATCTCACCTGCTGGGGCCAATGCCGCTTTTTTCAACATCGTGGTATATCACAAAACCATGATGTTTGGCTGGTGATACACTGCGATGTTGAAAACCCAACATCCTCCCATGGGGCCTTTTCAGATCAGGCAGCCAGGTAGGCTATAGAGTGCTGGGCAAACATTTGAATGGGAAAAGAAACTCGCATGATACTCACAGCCACCTCACAGTGATCAGGTAAGCTCAGCTTCACACACCCCTAAAATTATAAAGAAATTCTAAAGTGCCCTGAGAAAGGGGTTGAAGAATTGAAGTTTCTTTTGAGAAGGAAGAAAACATTTGAGAAATTGGAGGGTACAGTCACTTATTGAAATGTCACTGAAAATCACAGTCAAAGCGAGTTTGAAAGTCCTTCCACAGGCAAACCTCTCACGAATTATGAGGGAAGCCAAAAATGAATTTCAGGAAGATGAGTGAAAATTCTCAAAGCAGTTATGTGCTTTGTTAGCCTTGTTAGACCAGTTTTATACCTGATATTCCCGGTCTTCTTTCTTTGTAATGGAACTTCAGTGGTTGTGGTGACTGCTGCCTTTTCACAGAATTGCCAGGAGGTCCCTTTTCAAAGATGCTCAGGTAGAATTAGAAATGGAGAAGAATTCAATTTGATTTGCATTTTTTATTGAACTGATCCTAATTTGCACCTTCCAGACCAATACATCTATCAGAATATAATGATCTTTTGAATTTCACACTACTATTTTGTAATAACAGCTGAGGGGAAACCCCCAGACCAAAATGTGTTTGAAAATGTTGGAATAGAATATGTTTACAACTGCATGCATTGAGATAAAGACACATTTTTAAAATATACATTCCCACACACATTTTTAAATGAACAAATGAATCACAGATTTTTGTAGAAAAGTGATGATTTATGGAGAAACACATGCAGAACTTGCATGCACCCAAAATCTCTAGACCAGCCTTTCTTAACCTTGGTTCCCCAGATGTTGTGGGACTGTAGTTCCCATCATCCCTGACCACTGGCTGTTTTGGCTAGGAATGATGGGAATTGTAGTCCAACAACATCTGGTGAACCAAGGTTGAGATGCTCCAGTACTCAGTCATGGTCCTTCCCCTAATGGTATCAACCTTGTAAAATTTATGAGAATGAAATTTTGAATAGAGATGGTGATGGTGATGATGTGTATATCGGTAGTAACTTGTGTACAGCAAGGGGAGATACCAGAAATGGCTTCCCAAATCTTCAGCAATCTTTGAAAAACGCACTGCTGAATGAGATGGCAGTGGGGAAGGGGAGAAGGTCAAGGAAAATCTTCCTGTGTTTTAGAAAATGCATGTGTTTTATTCCATGCTTTCACTGTTTATTGTTTGGTTTTGTTCCAGAAAATTAAGTTCATAAAGGTTCTTATGCAAAAAAAAAAGAGTATACACATATATATGTATATCTACAGTATGATTAATTAGGTATCCCATATTGTCTTGAAATTTCTAAACAGAAAAGGAAAAACAGCCCAGAGCAGTCTTAACATTTTGGTTTGCAAAAGATGATTAATTTTAATTTTCAGATGGCATAATGAAATTAATTGCTTTCATGTTGTTGAAGCAGAAGGTCTCTAAAACTTGCTATCAGGCTACAAAATGAAAGTAATATGCATGTATATTATGGGTTGTGAATGTGACTCTTTCCCAGGCAGGCTAAGGTACTATCCACTCATTTATTTCTGTTTGTTTCCCCCCAAAATGTGCTCGGAGTTTATACACCAGATCAAACTAATTTGAACACACACTCACTGGAAATGTGTTGTCATGTGTCATAGGTTTGCATCCATGACCAGCACCACCTAGTGGTGGAAATGGAACTGGAGTAAAGAAATGAACAAGAGGAATCTAGAGGGAGCTGAGATTTTTTATTTCAGATAAAGCCCAGGAGTACCTGAGAGGCTTGTTATATCCTCACTGCCAGCTTCCCTCCTCCCTGGCCATCACATGGGCATTCTTACTCTGACTCTGAGCTTCCCACCAGCTCCCTTGCCACTGATTCTTGAGGTCCAAGGGCTGAAGGGAGGAAATTGGGTGTCAAGGCAGGACCTCCTCTCCGGAGTTCCCTGCCTAATTGAAATTAGGCAGGCACTTTTGCTGTATTGTTTTCAGTGCTTGCTAAAACTTTTTTGGTTTAGGAAAGCCAGCCTGGATACGCAATTTTAAAATTCCAATTTTAACATGTCTGTTTCGAGAGTCAATGGAGTGTGCCTCCCGGGGTTAGCAGCACTGAAGTGACCTCCAGTGGCAGAGCTAGCTGCATGGGCACCCGGAGCAACAGCCATGCCATGCACTGGGGGAAGGGGCGATGTGAGTTGCACGGGGGGGGGGCACGGTGTGATCCGCAGTGCACAACGGCGGTAGTAAAGAGATCCGCGGCACGCAATGTTAGCGGTGGGCGATCTGCAGTGGGGCGAGCCACCATGCACGGGGGTGGCAGGGTGAGCCCCCACGGTGTGCCTTTTGTCACCCCCTCACGGATGACACCCAGGGTGGACCACCCCCACTGCCCACCCTCCCAGGGCGCAAGTCTGGGCGGTGTGTATGGAGGTCCTGGGATGCCCAGAGAGCAGAATGTGGGCCGAAGGAAATCAGAGCACTACGTTTGGCACCAGCTTGGCTGCTGGAGTTGCTGGAAGGAGGCGCACAAGCACCATCCAAACATCTTAGGGTAAGGTTACCAGGCGTCCCCGTTTCCTGGGGACAGTCCTCGGATTTACAAATCAGTCCCCATACAAAATCAATTGAAGTTGAAAAGTGTCCCCGGATTCATTTAAAAAAAATATCTGGTAACCTTATCTTAGGGACACCATTCTGGATTTGTGTAGGGCTTACCCCTTAGTCTTTTCTTCTCCCCAAGATATCCCACAAGGCAGCAGGGGTTTAGGAACAGAGTTTTCCTTCTCCCTAGGTGGACTTCCTTCCCAGGTTGATGAGCCCCATTTTGCGTGTATATTCATTATAGAACCAAATCGTTTATTTATACTTTGATTCATTTAATGCCCGCTTGTTTTGTGACATTTGCTTTTATCTGAATTTTTAATGCATCTTTTATATTGTTTTATGCAAAATGCTTAGAGCCTTTTGTAAAGAGTTATGTAAACCTTTTCAAACAAACGATTTAATTTAAATTGTCAGAGAGGCTGTCAAGGGGCTCAACAAGATGTCAGTGAGGGGTGTGTCAGTTCTACTTATTATAGATCCACAGAAATGAATGGGCAGTTCATTTCTGGACTGAGTTTAAGGTGCTCACACTAATGCTTGGGGAACCCTCAGGAAGGGTGTTGGGAACAGTGTGGCTGAAAGGAAGGGGTTCAAAAGCAGAGGGTGGTATCCAACTAAGTTCTATTCGGAACAGACCCACTGAAATGAATGGACCTATGTTAGCCATGTCCATCGATTTAAATGGGTCAACCATGAGTAGGAATAGCATTGTGCATGCACCACAGAGCTTCCACATCTGATCCCACTGGACCGAGAGGAACATATGCAAGAAGGCACACAGCTTCCCAACTGATGTTATTTATTCAGATGACCAATCTCCCCGTCCCTTTCTTGTTTATCCATTCACGAACACCAGTTTCCAGAGGAAATACAGTTCTGGTGTAACAGAACAATGCTGGAAGCCTGGCTAACTTTCTTTTCTCTCCCTTCCCGCAATCCCATCCCATCCCCGCGCCCTGCTTGAATTTTTTTTAGCAGACAGACGATGCAGCACAGACCGACGGACAGCAACAGACACAATCTTCTGAAAACACAGAAAACAAATCACAGCCGAAACGGCTGCATGTCTCAAATATACCCTTCAGATTCCGGGATCCAGATCTCAGACAAATGTTTGGGGTAAGTACTTTGTATTATTACACATTTTGCGGTTGTTGTTTTTTTGAACCTAGTATTTTTAAGTTGTGCACCGCCCTGAGATCTACGGATGGAGGGCGGTAAACAAATTTTAAAAAGAAATTAAATAAATAAAATACTAGTTTACATTTGCATTTGCATTTTTTTAAAAGGTCCTCTTCAGACTGTAGCCTCACACTTACTGAGTTTTGAATGTGTATCATCAGTCCTATAAACGGGGCTCAAGCCAGATGCAACTTCATGAACATCTCAGTAGCGGCATCTTCTTTATATGTTCTCAATGGGACACGGGGGTCTGGGTTCCACTCCATGGGGCAGGGTCTGTGCCAAGCACTTATTCTTAACTGGGAGTCTGTGGGCAATTCCATATCAGACATTTAAAACACATGACTCCACTAAGAATCCTGGGAACTGTAGGTTGTTAATGGTGTGGGCATATACGGTATTAGGGGAGTCATATGTTTTAAATGTGCATTGGCTGTGCTTTAAATGTTTGGTGTGGATCTGCCTGCAGGTTCTCAGCTAAGAATAAGCTGCTAGGGTTCTTTGAGGGAAGTCATGTGCTTTAAATGCACATTGAGTGTGCTTTAAATTCATGGTGTGGATCTGTCCTGAGACAGTTGAAGCGGCTTCCACTATTGGTTTCAAGGAACCATCAAGACCATCTCAGAAGAAAACAGCAACAAAGGTCGAGTACACAACATACACCAAAAGCAAATTTAACACACACATACACCAAAGAATCCTGGGAACTTCAATTTATCCCCCACAGAGCTGCAACTCCAAGCGCCCTAAAGAAACTACAGTTCCCAGGATTCATTGGTGGGGGGATGCATATTAAATGTGTTTTCAATATCTGGTGTGTACACAGCCAAAAAGTCATGTACCACATCAAAGACTAACAATATGACAGATGAAGGCTGTAGTCTGAATCCCCACTTGCATAAGAGAATCCCCATTGAATTCAACAGGACTTAATTTTGAATAGTTGATGCCCAGCGCCACCATTTTGGGGGGGGACAGTCCAAAGTTGTTGAGCTTTTTTTAGGGGGGCAGCTCAGAGTTGTTGGGGGGGCATGCAACTCTCTCCCATGCCGCTGCAGGTGGAGAGAGGTGAGCGATCCCCGCAGAGGCTTGAAAGGGAAGCTGCGCACCCTCCAGCCATATGGGTGGCGGGCACACAACTCTCCCATGCCGCTGCAGGAGGAGAAGCTACACACCTCGTGAGCACTGGGCAGGCATCTCGACGGCCCACCAATCCCAGGCACGCAGGAGGGCGGAGCCAGCCGGCTGCCTCAGCATCCGCAGCAGAAAAGCCTGCGGCATTCCGATGGGTTCCGCTCCGCTCGGCGGCAGCTGTCGGCTGGCCTGGCTCTTCAACCCCCAGACCCCAAATCTTGGCCCCGGACTCTCAGCCTGGAGCCTCTGAGAGCCTGGCGCCCAGGTGCCCCACACCCCTAGTGCCTATGGGTAAGCTGGCCCTGAGTTGATGTACTGGAAAGTGTCAAATGGCAAAAATGGGTCATATAAATAGTGGGTAAAAAGGAACTGATGCAGAAATGTGCCCAACTGAATTTAAGGATTAGAAAAAATGAGAAACCTTGAGAAAACAAGGTTTCTTGCAGCAATTATAACAGGGAACCCCAGTTTAGGGGTTCCTCCTGCACATGAGATGCTCCCCTGCCTGGAACAAGGGTCACACCATCAACCTGAATGGAATCTTCATCTCCACATATACACCAAGTGGTGCATAGGAACATGCTTACTTGAAGTGCATAGAGTAGACTGCAAACAGGGATGTTTGTATGTGCAGAGATGAATCTGCTGGTAGCTATTTTTATTAGCTGCACTTCAGAATGCAGTTTTTTTCCTACACCGTAGAACCCTCAAAGTGTCGAAAAATCTTTCTAATGCATTGGTGGTGGTGGGGGGGGGGTATGTTTAAAAATGCTTATGTGATTTCTTCTTCTTCTTTTTTGTTTCCTTGCAGCAATTTGGTAAAATCTTAGATGTTGAAATTATTTTTAATGAGCGAGGCTCAAAGGTAAGCAGTTGAATACACCTGTGGCAATGTTGGAATTTGTTTGAAGTATTCAATACAAATAAGAGGAAGCAATTGCAGTTCTGTAATAAACCCTTTCTAAATACCCACTTCAACAGAAGCACCTATTGGGTTGCTTCCCCCCCCACCCCCACACTTTCTTTCTTGTCAATTTCCCAAACAGCGTGAAATTCATTGGCCTAATTTTGAATCCCTTTAAAGGGGATAATTTTAACTACGATAAACTGTCACCAGTTAAAGGGGAATATTGCCTTCTGCTTTTAAATATAATCAAGTGTTGTCTGCTGATTCTCTCTCCCATCCCTGATAATTGCCTTACTCATTTGGTGAAATTAGTTCAAGCTTGCAAGGGGGGAAAAAAGATTGTTAGAATAGGTATATATTCTGCTCTTGAAATGGAAGCAAGTAATATAATCTAATATCCTCTGGAGTAATTACTTGATCAAATGTGATTCCCCCCCCCCCAAGATTATGAAAGTGCAGCTGCTGTCCTGCTTAGTTAAAACTTTCAAAATGTTGCTAACCTTTTTGAATTCAATTTGTGATGCTTGAGCAAAACAAGAGACAAAGACTGCAATTCTTTACCCAGTGATTTAGATCAATGGGACTTACTTCAGAGCAGGTGTGGGGATGTTTGCCCCTCCAGATATTGCTGAACTCCCAACTTTCATCAGCCCCAGCAACCATGGTCAGTCACCATAGTTCAGCAACATCTGGAATGCTGCAGGTTCCCCACCTCTGCTTTAGAGGCTGGAGTACCTGTGGCCTTTCAGAAATTGTTGGACTACAACTTCCATTAGCCTTGATCCTTGGTCATGCTGGCTGGGGTTGATGGGAACTGGAGTGCAACAATATCTTGGAGGGTCACAGGTTCCTCATCCCTGGTCTACACTGTTTGGAATTGGCAAACACCCTTTAACACCCTTTCCCCAATTTTGCTTAAAAGGAATGCAGCCTGAATCATGGAGTCTCTTAATAGCTGCTTCGCTCTTGGTTTGGACATACAGGTTATCCACCCAATGGGGTGCAGAAGTAAGCTTTGGGCTCACATTCTCAGTAGTGGGTGGTGTGATGGAATAGTGGAGCTCACCTTGCTTCTGGTTGGTTGCACTGCTGTTGCTTACGGGGAGTCATAGGGGAGGGGGAAGAGGGGAGGTTGGCGCATTCCAAGTGCACCCGATTGCATGGATGTAGCCAGAATTTATGCTAGGGGGGCAGGCTTCATGTTGTTAGGGAGCAGACTCTTAATTAAATATTTTTATTGATTTACTTGATTCGGCTGCCCCCTTGGCTACGCCCATGACAGATGGGCTCGACCAGTGTGTTTGTGTGGTGCCAACCACATCCCTCCCCCCTTTACCTCCTAGTAAGCTGCAATGATGTGGCCAACTGGGGGTCAGGTAATCCCTGCCACCCCACTCCACTATCTCCTACTGTTCAACATTCATATATCCAGTAATGAAAGTTGAGGCCTTGGTGTGGCGCTGTGAGTTTGACCTGTGAGACCTACACAGTTCTCATCTATGAGCATGAGGAGGGGGGGGGTCATCTTCTGCACCATGCCACATGGATAATCTATGTGCCCAGACCTCGTGTGAATTGCCTATAGGAAAGGAGAGGTAGTCCTCAGTTGCTGGCCTCCATCTGAACATGGACATTTGGGTACCAGAAGCCCTTTGCCCTTTCTTGCCCATTTAAGCTTTGCCCATGTCCCTGTCCCAACTTGCTCCCACTAGGAAAGCAATTCTGACTGTGCACAAGGGAGATTTCACTGTAATTTTGGTGCTACTACTGAGGGCAGAATCCTAAGATCTGTCCATATACCAGTATTACAGAAATGGAACGGATTCTCTACAGAGCGTGCTACCCCACACAGGAGGCCTACTCCTTCCATTTTAAAGAAAACTTGTCTGCCCCCCTCCAGATGTTATTGGATTCCATCTTCCATCAACCAACATGGCCATTGGTCAGTGATGAAGGGAGTTCATCTCCAACAACTTCAGGGGCCCATATGTTCTCCACCTCTGTTTTAAATAATACAGTTCTATACCATCCCTCCCTTCTAGTCATGCAGTTTTATTCTGAGGGTCGAGAGTTAACAGGGGTGGGAATGTCTAGTGTCTCACATTGTTTGAAAAGTTGGACTATATTTATGTACACAATGTTTTACTTGTCTTTTTTTGTAATAACTGAAATATTAAATTTCTCTGTCAGTACTAGATGAGATATTTGGAAGCTTAAAGTGCAAGTTCATATCTGTTGGAAAGTTCATTTAATAACAGTAGCAAAGTTAGATGGTATGAATTGCTTAAAGCACTATACTAAGCAAATGCTGAATTAGTAATGCAGAATTTTGCATTGTTGGGTGGAATCAGTCCTGCCACTTCTACCATGGCACAAGATGGGAGTCATGGCTACACAATTCATTTCATTGCAGGCAGTAGATGGGAGAGGACAGCCCAATATGTCGGCCATGCTCTGATCAGGTTAGGGCGGAGGCAAGGTTAGGGAGGAGGCAAGGTCCTTGGCCGACGTGGTGTCCCTCCGTATGCTTTGGACCACATCCCTCACCATCCCTGAAAATCTGTTGTGCTGGCTGGGGTTAGTGGGGCTGGTGGGAACATCTGGAAAGCACCAGACTGGGGAAGGCAGTCAGAGGTGAAGCAGAGTTCTCTGGGAAGGTGGGTCAGGCGGGAAGAAGAGATAAAGATCAGAAGCACAGACCAAAGGAAGGGGCTCAGCTCACAAGTAAGAGCAGGTTCAATCCCAGGTTCAATTCCCCACATCTCCTGTTGGACTGGAAATGTCCTCTGTGTGAAATCCTGAGAAGCAACTGCTGGGGAATATGTGGTTCCTCCAGATGTTGTTGAACTCCATCTCCCATCATCCCTGAACATTGGCTGTGATGGTTGGGGCTGAGAGGAGTCCAGCAATAACTGGAGGTGGAGAGATTCCCCACCCCCTGGGCTAAGGTATCTCAATCCTAGTGTTGTGTCCTTGAGTTTTCATTGTGAAAATAGGTGGTTCTGAAGGAATCCCCATGAAGGTCATCATACTGAGATTGCTATTACTGTGTTATTCTATGATAATAATTCCAGAGAGAACAAGCAAGAGTTTACTTCATTTTCCATTGAGACTCTTCAAGTTACCTTATTAGGCATGAGTCCATGAACAACCAAGAATAAGTGCACAGATCTGCTGCCTGCTTTGAAATAAATGGAAGCCTTTCTTGTAGGTGTTGGTGGTGAATCCAGAGTATTTATTTAAATTCCCATTCTGATAAGAATGACTGGGGTGAAGCAGGCTTCTCTCCTCGGTCTAGGAGTGCTGATTTTTGCAGTTGCCACTTCATTAGAAGTAAGTTGCCAGAAGGGTGCTATGGGTTGTATCCAATGGTAATCTTACTCAGAGGAGACCCATTGAAATGAATGGACATACCAAACTTAGGTTCATTAATTTCAATGGGTTTACTCTGAGAAGAATTCAGTTGGCTATCACCCTTTTCTTACGACTAGCCCACAAGCTTCAGGTGTCCCCCATGGGGTGTGGCAGCTGCTGAGATCATCACAACCTGCACCTCTGGAGGCTACTGCTTGATTCCTGCTGCTTGGGGATTGCAAAAGTTGGTGACCTGCATCCACCCAAAGTATAGCACTTTAGGCAAATCTATACAGATTTTGGAGCAACAGTGGGCTCATTCATATACAGCCCTAGCATATATATCCAATGTGCAGTGGGGGGTTGTTGGGGGAAGACTTGGATGCACATTTTCAACCCCACCACCAGCATCTTATAGAGGATGTTTAGAGTGAACATGGACCACCCACTGTCATCTTTGCAGTGGAGAAATGACATGTGCACAAATGTAGCCATATAGGTCTTGATTTACACTAAACATCTGATGTGTGTGTTGGTAGTGGGGTGTTGCGGATGTGCAAGGTGTGCTCACCCTCCACTGCATGTTGTTCATGTATGCCAAGCCTGTGTTACAATCAACCCAGAACCTGATGCATGGACATGATTCTTATTTTTAAATGAAGTGAATAAGGAGGATGAAAACATGGTCTCATTCAGAGATACCCAACATGGTGTCCTCCAGACGTTGCTGGACTACAACTCCCATCAGCCTTAGCCAGCAAGACAATGATGGTCTGAGATGATGGGAGCTCTAGACTCATAATCTCTGAAGGACTCCATGCTGCCTGCCTCTGGCCTAGCCAAACCTGGGTCGAGCTGTTTGCATTTCTGAATTCTGTTCTTTATTTATTCATGTCACACAATTATGTTTGATCTTTTTTCTAAGAGTCAGGAAGTTTCTGCTCAGTTCCAAGCCCTATTTTCTTTCATTGGCGGTCCTTGCATTTTGTTTTGTTTTCCTGAGACCCGACCCCCCCTTTTTTTCTTTAAAGACAAAAAAAGTAAATATTATAGATTTCACCAAAATTTATAAAAACAACCCTAGTGTGTTGCATGTGAAAAATATGTTTCTTTGCTTCACAATGGCATGAAGGAACTAGTCCAAAGTTCTAGATGAGGTTTGCATTTTGGTGTTGAAATTTGTGCACAAAGTTTTGGTTTGTCTTACTATTTGGTTGAGTCAACTCTGCATGCCATTCAAAGTGAGCCAACTTTCTTTTCCCTCGCCATTCCCCTTTTTATTTGTTTGTTTGTTTTCCTATGTGATGACATGGTTCCATTGGTTTAGGATTTTCCTTTCCTTTCTTTTCTGTTAGATTTCCTTCCCTCCTTCCCCCCCGCAGTGACAATTTAGATAACTAAAACCAATAAACGAAAGGTATTTGGTGTTCATCCTTGACTTTCTTCAGGGATATTTAACTGATGAAAGAGAGACAGAGAGAGAGAAAAAGTTGTTCACGTTGGTCGCTTTATTAATTGCACATCTCGGTACGATTATAATTTTTATTTTTCTAATTTGCATGTTGCAGAAATGAAGAAGGAACAAGAACCTTTTTAATTAAAGAGGCAGAGAGAGGGAGAGAGAGAGAGAGAGAGAGAGAGAAAGACAAAGAAAATAAGAAAAGAAGTGGTCATTGTCTGAAATAATGATATGCACGTTATTTTCCCCCCTTTTCCCACCTGCATGCAGGGATTTGGTTTCGTTACTTTCGAAAATAGTGCTGATGCCGAAAGGGCGAGGGAGAAATTACACGGCACCGTGGTAGAGGGCCGTAAAATCGAGGTGCATGTTAAAAATATTTTCCTTTTCATCTTTTTTATAAATGTCTGCCTCACTCTCATTTGTTGTTTCAGATGCATCATTGGTGTCTCTGGTGTGCTTCCCCTTCCCCTTCCCATAGTTTTTTTCTATATATATATATACATATGTATATAGATTCATATATGTATACATATATATTTATTTTTATATATATACATATATACAAACACACACATATGTATATATGTATGTATGTATAAATAAAGATAATTTGGCCTTCCTTGGGTTTACTTTTAATTTTTCTTTCTTTCCTTTTAATTTTACTTTTGGATCAATTTAATTTGTAACTCTTACCATCATCCTTATTGCCGAAAACTGTATGGCAGAAGCGTGAGAAGCTTTTAACCGTTTTGCTGTGATCTGAAAGGTTTTGCTAACTCAATGGGTGCAATAGATTTTTTTTTTAAAAAAAAGGAACAAAAATTGGAAAAAAAGAAAGAAAACCACACCAAAAAAATTAAGCGACAAAGCAAAAAAATAATAACAATAAAAATTAAGGTCGTTTTTGGTTTATTTTTTTATTTCTTTATTTCTTTATTTATTATTTCATTTGTTTGCTTTCACTGCAGGGTTGAGGCAGGATCTACAGTGGCTTTCAAAAACGATTCCCATTTGGAAATCAAATAAATTCTGCAAACTAAATACAAACTTCTTCTTTTTTTTTTGGGTTGCGGGGCGGGTTGGAGTCTAAAATGTTGGTTTTCATTTTGGACAAATTCCCAGTTAAATTTTCCATTGGGGAGTGTAAAAGGGAGGGGATAAGTCTATGAATATCTATTTATACCACCACCACTGGATCCGCTTCAACACTGAATTGTATTTGTTAGAACTTTAAAAGAAAAAAGAGAGCGAGAAAAACAAAACAAAAACCAATTGAAAATGCTGTCGTCTTTTGAGTAAGATGTTGCATGTTTTGCCTTTTCCATTTTCCCCCCCTTCGACGGTAGCGCTTAGGGCCCTCACCAAACTCTCAGTAACCATGGTAACTGTATACATACCCCATGCTGGCGATGGTGCTGAATGGTAAGTGGGAAAGTCCACCCGCCGTTTCACATATCTTTTTTAAAGCGCTGATATATATATATATATACCACGTGGATTTTTTTGACTTGTCGTATTAAGTTTTCTTGATGCTCTCTCTCTCTATTTTTTTAATCTATATCGGTACGCCTGTAAATTTGAGTGTCTTGTTTTAAGCAAGCCTTGGAGACACTGACTGGATTGAGGATATGACTTTTGTGCACATCTTACTCAGATTGTTAACTTCCATATTGTGTTAAATAATGCACCCTCTTTTTTATCCTTTTGTTAGCTGTGGTTTTGAAAGCTTGAATGATTTTGTTAGTTTTCTTGCAATGAATCAAATGAGGCTCATGTCTTCCCAGTGTTGAATGCTACATGTTGCTTCCCCCCAATGAATCCTCTCTTTGAAAGGGTTATGTTGCACAATGCTAAGATCCGTTTGTCCTTTATTTATTTGTTTATTTATTTATTTCCTTCCTTCCTTCCTTTTGGAAATTTAATTTCTCCCCCTGTACCTTGTCTCTTTCCCCCTTCCACTGCATGCCCCTTCATACAGTGTTATTTTTTCCTTTTTTCTGTTTTGAAATATTTTGTTGTTTCAGTGTTACCATGGAACAAGATGCATGCTTCTAAATCTTCAATTATGCAAAACCTTTTTTAATTTGCTTTTAATGTCTCTTTATTAAAGTTTAAAGGAGATGATGTTATTTTATTGAAATGATTTGGAAGTGGTTTTTATATATATACAAATGGCAATGACAGTAAATGTAATTATAAATAGTTTTTTTTTTCTTTTGTTATGCACTTTCTGCTATTTCTTATTATTTTTTATTGGGGGGCATATATTAAATTGCATTTATACATGACTAATACCAATAGTAATGCATGCCTTTCATTAGTATCATGGACATTCCTCTATTGCAGAAATGGCACTGATTTACTTTTCTATGTGCTTAGGTAAATAATGCGACAGCTCGAGTCATGACAAATAAGAAAACAGTCAACCCTTATACGAATGGTAAGTACATGAAATGTGTGTTTTGAGGGTATTCCTTGTCCAGTGTTTTTGTTACATAACGTTTATTTATATACTGCTTTTTTACTCAAAGCGGCTAATGGCGGATTGACGGGAAAGACAGATACGAAAAATGCATAAGAAATACAAGAAATCAATCAAAACAATATAAAATCACCAAATACCCATCAATCACTTTTATAAGTTGTAATCATGCTCCCACCACAGACATGATCCACATCATTCCACCTCCCACTCTCTTCTACCTTGGAGAAAGCTCTCCCTCAAACCAGTCACCCATCTGCAACAGTGGAATTTGCTGCCAAGGAGTGTGGTGGAGTCTCCTTCTTTGGAGGTCTTTAAGCAGAGGCTTGACAGCCATCTGTCAGGAATGCTTTGGTGGTTTTTCCTGCTTGGCAGGGGGTTGGACTGGATGGCCCTTGTGGTCTCTTCCAACTCTATGATTCTATGATGTGCCTTTCCTGGACATAGCCAGGATTTGGCCATCTGGGAAAATCCGGATGTATGGCAACCCATGTTGCAAGTGTTAAAAAAGCTCAACACTTTTTTGAAATATGGCAACCCTAGACATAACCAACTTGCTTTGGAAGCAACTCTGCACTTTCTTTGTCCTGCCATCTTCTGCTGTGGCAGAAAACTGTTACTACAACCACCACCTTCCCTTGGTTGGCTTTTCTGGAGTTGGTTTGCGCCTCTGAGTGCTTCTTGAAGCTTCAGAATTAGACATATCAGAACTTTCCACTTGGCCTGTGTCCATAACCCTGTCGCTTTCTGAAGAAATATCTTGTTTCCCTGACTCTCTTCCAGGGGGAAAAAAAGATGAAAGAGAAACTTTACACAGCTGATCAATAAAGCCAGCTCCCCATCACCAGCAGAGGCGGGCATCAGCCACGAAATAAAATGGACCTTGGTTTTCTTTCCCCCCTTTCCCCTACTTTTCAGAGCTCATTAATGAGATGGCTTCCATCATTGAAAGTGGGGGAAAGAGAGGCGGGTGGCTTTATTTTTTAATGACCCTGTCATATTTATCTCTCCCCGTTGTGGTAAAATGAAAAGTAAAATAAAATAAGCACTTGCAGTTTGACATATAGTTATTAAGCTTGTAACAGTAAATCATGGTGTTGAGGAAGCTCTGGAATTTCTTCTGCTTTTTTCCAGGGGAAGCCCTCTTATTCCCCCCCCCTCACCTACACCACCTCGATCTGCATATATCTGGTCCAAGTTATGCAATTAGTCATAATTTCACTTTGCCCAAGCATTTCTGAAAGCCCCTCATTTATTCAGGGGTTATGTTCCGAGCAGTGCTATTTTCCTAGAAAAAGAGACGCCAAAACGCACCATGGACACCTCCCTCTTTCTCTTAGAATGGCAATGGCACCCGCCTGAGAAGTACTGGAACTGAGTTCCCACGGGTTCCCCCTGAAAAAAAACACCTGATTCCGAGGTACCACACTTGTCGGTGAAATCACATATAATTGAAACCCACTGAAAAAGCCTGAAAAAGCCCAGTTCCATCCACGCTCTGCCCTGCCCAGCCCCACCTCACCTCGTCCTGCCATTTTAGCAATGTTTCAGTGATGTCTTTATGATGTTTCCAGGTCACTTCCAGGTTCAGCTCAATGCGTGTATACAAAGGTCGCACACATATTGAACACACATAAATGGGGGGGGGCTGCCTGCATGTCATTCCTGTGGCATTTAGAAAGGGGACAGAGAGAAAGACAGAATGTTTGATTGGATCAATGCACGTTACTAGCTTTGGAACCAACACATGAGTCAGATATAGTTACAGGTAGGTAGCCGTGTTGGTCTGCCGTAGTTGAAACAAAGTACTGTAAAAAAAAAAATCCTTCCAGTAGCACCTTAGAGACCAACTAAGTTTGTTATTGGTATGAGCTTTTGTGTGCATGCACACTTCTTCAGATACACTGAATATGTATCTGAAGAATTGTGCATGCACACAAAAGCTCATACCAATAACAAACTTAGTTGGTCTCTAAGGTGCTACTGGAAGGATTTTTTTTTTTATTTTGTTATGAGTCAGATATGACATTAATGTGCTCTGTGCATGGGAGTGGGGAGACAGGCATTATACATTTATAGCAGTACCATACCACTTCAAACTGTTATTGCTCCCCCCAAAGAATCCCGGGAGCTGTAGTTTCTTAAGGGTCCTGAGAGCTATTAGGAGACCCCTCTGTTCCCCTCACAGAGCTGCAGTTCCTAGAGTCTCCTGCTTTGAGGGATTGATTATTAAACTACTTGGAGAATTGTAGCTATGTCAGAGGAATAAGGGTCCCCTAACAGTTCCCAGCACCCTTCAAATAGCTGTGCTTTCACATTACTGTATCACTTTGTTATGTTTTTAAAGTCCACAGAGGAACATCGGAAGTTGTCTTCTACCAAGTCAGATATTGGTCCATCTAGCTTAATATTGGCTTTAATGCTTGGAAGTGGCTCTCTAGCATTTCAGACAGGGACTTCTCCCAGTCCTAACTTCGAGATATGGTGGATCTAACTGGCCTTGCTCCTTTGGATTCTTTCTTGAATGGAATGTTTTCATCCTCCATCCTCTTTGACTGCCTATCAGTTGTTATTGGCTGCCATTGGTTCTGGTGCCACCTACTGTTGCCCTTCACCTTACCAGACCCAGTTGGGCACCAACCACCACTGCACTGGTCCATCTAGACTAGCACTGTCCATACCACCTGGCTGTGGTTCTCCAGGGCCTCTGGCCTTGGGGTCTTTGCTTGCCCTGCTACCTGACTTTTTCAGTCTCCCATCCCAGTGTTTGGACCTGGCACATTCTGAATGCTGAGCACGTGTTCTGTTGCTGATCTATTGCCTCACCTCCTTCAGTTGCTCTTTCTTTACATCTGCATGAAGGACATTTTTTTCTCCCCCACCTCCTTCCTCCAAAAGTTTCAACCTGAAGAGATGAGTGTTGTGACAGCAAGACAAATTCATAGAATTACACCCACGGTGGTGAATTTACCTCCTCCAGCCGCTAACACTGGGTTCCTTGGCAGTTCCTCACTCGTATATGTCAAGCTTCTCCTCACACTTGATTAACCCACACAGTTATGGGCCAGCACATACCTCATTGACAAGACAAAGTAAAGTTTAATTGCTGTTATTTTCATGATGAATGAAGTGTTTCCTGTGTGAGCTTCACCAAGTTAGATGATACAGCCATCAAATCGGGACTGGAGAGAAAATGAAATATGAGAGTGACTTTCAGCTGAGATCATCGATCTGCATCTTCCAGAATAGTCTCTCTCCCCACCCACCCATCTCCTGTCTTGGACAAATTGAGGCACCATTAGTATAACTTAAAATCCGTGGGTATCTCTCAACCTTTTTTGACAGAAAGGGCTGACAGGTGTGAAAAATCTGCCAAATTGCTCATATTTTGGATTTATACTGATAGGAAATAAAATTATAATGGTATTCTGGAAAATTAAGCTTTTTGAAATTAAACACTTTATTTTATTCTGTTATTAAATTTATAAGATCTTTGATATTCTTTAGGCACCATAGAGGATAAATAAGATAAAATGTAACAGTGAAGACCACACTAACGTAATTCAGATGGCAGGAACATAATAAGAAAAAGACAAAAGTAGAATAGTGCAATATGCAATAAAAAATTGAGCACTCTGTGCAAACATTATTAGCAGATGAAATCAAGGATTGCATAGACCAAGGGTTGTCAGCCTGGTCCCTACCGCCCACTAGTGGGCGTTTCAGGCTTCTAGGTGGGTGGTAGGGGGTTCTCTGGCACAAGCTGAATCCTCCTTCCATCGAGCACTGGTGGGAGGTAAGGAAATTTTACCACCAAGAAAGATGCATTAGTGGACGGTAGGTATAAAAAGGTTGACTACCCCTAGCATAGACGATTAGACAAATTCATGGAGGACAAGGCTGTCAATGGCTACTAACCCTAATAGTCCATGTTCTACTTCCATGGTAAAAGGCAGCAATGCTTCTAAGCTGCTGGAAACCACAAGAGGGGAGGCTGCTCTTGTGCTTGAGTCCTTCTTGCAGTCTCCCCATTGGGGCATCTGGGTGGCAACTGTGAGAACAGGATGCTGGACTAGATGGACCTTTAGCCAGAACCAGCAGCCCAGGCTCTTCGGATATTCACAGATAGCAAAGCACGACTAGGAAAGCCCTTTCCCTGCCTGACACCCACCTCACGTGTTTATAGCCCTTTTGCAGAGAAATGTAATTTGCTTTAACAAAGTTGATATTATTCACCGTGATGTTGCTTCTGTTGCCGTTATCATTTTATCTTATAAAAAAACAATCTCAAAGTGGTTTACATCAAAACGAAACGTCTGCAAATCACGCACACAAAATTAAATATAAAATACAGAAAGACTTTTTTTAAAAAAAGTTAACGTTATTATTTCATTGGTAAAATGCATTCATAAATAAACTGCTTAATACCAAAACAGACTTTTTAAGTTCTCTACAGAATGTAATAAATAGTTAAAGCTGAAAACATGCACATCTACACCTGCTTATCCCGCTCACCAATGCCCCTGCCGCTCGCCCCACATTAACCATCTAGAGCTTCCCCTCCCTACTCCATGCAGCTGCTAAGTTTGCTTTTCATCTTTCTGATCCCATTTCTGAAGCCACCTGCTTTGCACCCGTTTACACCACCTTCACCCCATGTCCATTCCCCCTCCTCCTCCCTCCTCCTCCCACCCTCATGGTAATGTACTGCATCTTCCTCCTCCCACACACTACAACTGCTAAGCACCACTTTCACCTTTTGACCAATTATGAAACCACCATCCCCATCTATTCTGCATATCCTTCAATGTCTCTGCTTTCATCTTTACCCTCCCCCCCCCATGCCGTCTATTCCCTCTTTTGGGGGCACTCTGCTTTTCACCTTTGGCCCTTTCCTCCTCTCCTCTTGCATCCTTTTCTCAACTCTCCCTTATACACAGACCAATCCCATTTCCATGCCACATTCTCCTCCCTGTTCTGTAGTCCCCTTTGCATGCACACCCCGTGATGATTTATGTGACTGTACCTTTCAGATGAATGCAGCCTTAAGAGGAAGCCCACAAGTTAGTTTGTCCAGTTAGAGAAGATTCCCTTCTTTTGATGGATGTTGCACATATATGAGTGTTCGTTTGGTGATAAAATATCTCTTCTAAATTACTACATTTGACTCTACACATGAGGAAGCTGAGAAATGGGAGACGTTTTAAGTACAGTGAGAAGGGAAGAAGGCTGGAGGGGGGGAAATCATTTTTAACAATGGCAGGGGTTTGAGTAAAGTTGGGATGGAAAGACATTGAGAGGAAAATAAAACTTTTAAAGAATAGCAGAGTTTTGAGTAAAGCTGGGATGGGGAAACATTGAGAGGGAGTTTGTTCCATTTGGAGTTTTTGTTCTTAAAGTTGAACAAACCCGTTTTAACAAAGAGAGATTGCAGAGATAACACAGAAACCAACAAGCACAACATGGTTTCCCCCCAACACCCTTCTCCATGTTCTCAAATCTGCCACTTCCCCATGTCATAGCCACTGCTGCTGTGCATCATGCCTTTTCTTTTGCCTCCCCCACCTTGATTTCGTGCAAATCCAGTATTATGATGGGACACTACAAATATTCCAATGGGGGTAGCATTACATTTTTATGTATATAAAAGGAGAAATAAAATAAATAAACCGCAGCGGCAAAATTAAATCACAATGATTTACTGCTATTCGTGTTTCATTTTGCATATCCAGATGATATTAAAGGGATACCCCTTGGACATCTCTTCCAAACTGCCATCAAGCATATAAACTGCCTTCAGTTACAACCATTTTTATGAGCTGTCACATTTAAAAACAAATAAACAAAGCAATCTGTAATATTTATGATCCCACACTATAACCCTAGTGCATTTTTTTGTGGTTTTTTTATGTCTTTACTGTAGGTTGGAAATTAAATCCAGTGGTGGGTGCTGTCTATAGTCCAGAATTCTATGCAGGTAAGCAGATACCATGCATTTTGTGGGTGTTTTGGAACAGCTTCACCCCAAATAGTGTTTTTTCTTGCATTCCATGATATCTGTTAATACACTGGGGAAGTTGAGTGTCAGTGTTGCTAAGTATATGATTGGCATGCATTTTGTTTGCTTAAGAAAGGTAAATGGTACACTGAGGAGTGCAGCTAACTAAGTTTTAATCAGAGCAATTCCACTGAAATTAATAGGCACAACAAACTCATGGCCATTAATTTTAATAGGTCTACTCATATGATTCTGCTCATTGTTGTCCGGATCTTAATAACACGTGGTTAATCTTTGTTCATGACTCTGGCTACATACAGTCCATTCCAGAACTGCATTTGACACCCAAAACGTTCAGAAACCAAAGTGTGGCTTCTGATTGGCCACAGGAAGCCCTGTTGGACATTAGGCTTCCAAAAGAACGTTAGAAAACCGGAACACTCACTTCCGGGTTTCAATCGTTTGGGAGCTGATTTGTTCAGGAGCCAAGGTATGACTGTATTTGGAAGATTAAGAGCTGCACATTACTGAAGACAGGAGGCTAGTTTCAAAAAGAAGCATCCCTGTGTCATATTTTCCCTGGAACCCCCCGCCCCAAATGTTTAATAGTCCTTTGTGCATAGATAAGGGGTGAGGGTGTCATGCCAAGGTGTGTGAGAATATGCCCCTCCCAAGGCCATGGCCCCTCTCCCCAGGACATACCCCTCTAGTGTTTTTGCCTGACTGAAAGGAATCCTTGAACTCTGATAGTGCCTGTCGCTTGTCCAAGATGAAGGATAGAGTGAGTGATTGTATGTTGAAATGATCTACCTGTACCAAAGGCACAATTTACATGTGTTGCTCCACCTGCTTTTGCCCCTGGCCACTCCCACCACTGGCAAGTTATCCTTGGAAGGTTGTTCAGAACTGAACGTGGGCTTCAGGCTGATCAACAGGTCATACCTTTCCCCCTGTGCTTCATACCACATCACTGCCTGCTACTGATGGGGACAAGGAAATGTCTCCCAACAAGGACTGCAAGTCTGGGCAAATAATTCAAGACAGGGATGACATTTTCCAGGGCAGGTTCTTGTCCCTGGCAATGTGGAGTTGTGCCTGCCAATTATAATTCGTTCCACTCTATCATTCAAGAATTGTTTAGGAATGTAATAGTCAGAAGTCAGAAACGCCCCATTAGGTAAAACCCAACCCATGATGCCAGAAGCAATCCCACCCCCCACCCCCCAGTAAGGAATTATCCAATCCACTCAAGTATTTAATTCGTTGTGGTGAATGATTTCATTTTATTTTTTTTTCAAATTTCCTACCCTTCCCCAATGCTACATGCTGTTAGGGTACATGCTTGACAGCCATCTGTCAGGAATTGTTTAGGAATGTAATAGTCAGAAGTCAGAAACGCCCCATTAGGTAAAACCCAACCCATGATGCCAGAAGCGATCCCACCCCCCCACCCCCCAGTAAGGAATTATCCAATCCACTCAAGTATTTAATTCGTTGTGGTGAATGATTTCATTTTTTTTTTCAAATTTCCTACCCTTCCCCAATGCTACATGCTGTTAGGGTACATGCTTGACAGCCATCTGTCAGGAATGCTTTGATGGTGTTTCCTGCTTGGCAGGGGGTTGGACTGGATGGCCCTTGTGGTCTCTTCAACTCCATGATTCTATGAAAAGGAAACAGCATATGGTCTGTCATCTGTTTGTCTACCTGCAGGTTGGAGCAGGTAGCATTGCATTTCTCAACTTGGGTCCCCAGATGTTCTTGAACTATAACTCCCATAACCCCTGACCACTGACCATCCTGGTTAGCATGAGCAAAAAACAGCACCTTGGGTAGAGCTGGAAAGCAGAAAGGAGGCTCAGGCCTGACCTCAGCAGTGGTCCCAAGGGCACTTTTTTGCTTTCTCTAGTATAAGTAGGGTTGCCATATTTCAAAAAAAAATTAAAAAAGGGAGGGAGGCAGCTTTTGGAACTCTTTCTGCTGCTTTTCCCATCGTGTTGTCATACATCAGGATTTCCCTGACATTTTGCCAATTGCAAAATTCCCCTCTGGCGCCATTTTTACACTCCAAAACCAGGAAATCAGGAATTTTCCTGACATATGGCAAGCCTAAGTGAACAAATCAGCAAAATTCTGTGTTTGGGGATATTGTTCAGGTGAATGCTAGACCCATCCTCCAGCTTTGACATAAGGTTGTGTATGTGCCATAGGTGTGTGTGTGTGTGTGTACACATACACAGTGGTACCTCAAGTTACAGACGCTTCAGATTACAAATGCTTCAAGTTACAGACTCCGCTAACCCAGAAATAATGCTTCAGGTTAAGAACTTTGCTTCAGGATAAGAACAGAAATCATGCTCTGGTGGCGCAGCGGGAGACCCCATTAGCTAAAGTGGTGCTTCAGGTTAAGAACAGTTTCAGGTTAAGAACGGACCTCCAGAATGAATTAAGTTCTTAACCAAGGTACCACTGTGTGTGTGTGTGTGTGTGTGTGTGTGTGTGTGTGTATATATATATACACATGCACATGGGACTGTCTTATTATGCACAGAGGACATAGCACACCTCCTTGCTAAAGGAGTCTTCTCAAATAGTAAAGTATTCCCTTCACACTGCCATCAATGGGCATTTAGCTAGTAAATAAATTATAGCAATTGTCTTTGTTAGTATAAAAAACAAATCTACTCAACATATAGTTGTATTGTTCCATTAAAAAACAACACCTGAGCTTCAGTTCACACAGAGTTGTGCACAGACATGATGCTACATTAGGCCACCACCTTGCTTTAGCTGTGGAGGTCTGGGCCCAATCAAAGACTCATGTATGAATATATGCATGTATGTCCCTTAGGTGGAATATATAAATGTAAGAAAATAAAATAAATGGAGAAGGGTCTGGGATGGTCTGTGTGAAGGAGCCTGTAGATGGAGTCCAGTGAAAGGTCTGGGGGAATTGGACAAGAGATTACAAAAAAGGCAATATAATAGCCATCTTCAAATATCTAAATGACTGTCACATAGATGATGGAGCAGATTTGGTTTGTTGTTGTTGGTCTGGAGGCTAGGGACTGAACAATGGGTGTAAATTCCAAGAAAGGGGCTTCCATCTAACCTTTGGGAAGAGCATCTGTTCAACTGTGAGACAGCCTGCCTCTGAAGGAGCAGGTCTCCTCTTTATTAGAAGCTTTTGAGCAAATGCTGGATGACCAGCTATCAGGCCCCACCTGCACTATATGTTTAAAGCAGTATCATACCATCTTACACAGTCATGCCTTCTCCAAAGAATCCTGGGAACTGAGAGTTCCCTGGGGAGAGGAATTGACTGTTTCTGCATTAATATGAGGTGTTTTTGTTTGCTTCTTAAAGCATCCAAGTCTTTAAATTCATATATTAATATGGCTTTAACAGCATGATCCTGTGGATGTCTTCTCAGAAGTACAATTTGCGTTGCTGTTGCTGCTGGTGTTACAGTTTGTTAACCATCCTTCACCCTAAGGTCCCAGGGCAGGTTACAATTAAAACACAATATTACTATTTGAATGCAATAAGATACAGTATTAAAAACAGATTAAAACTGCTTAAAATAACAGAAAAAGTTAGTCCTAAACTTATTATTAGTATTATTGATTTATTAAATGGGCACTGTACACTAAATACAATTTTTTTTAAAAAAATTCAAAACTCAAAAATAGCAAATGCATTTGAAACAAGACAAAACCCTTGTAAAGATCCAGTTCTCCAGCTGGGAAAGCCTTTCCAGAAAATTGATTATAGAAAGTGCAGATAGCAGGTGAATATTATTGGCCTACCCTTTTGCGCCAGACAGTTTGGGACATGAGGGAAGACCGGAGCAATATCTTGTTTTGTCATACATCTGTCTTCAGCTCTAGATAACAGTGTTGCTGTAACTTTAATCAAATTTACTATGTACCCACCTTAGTCAAACAGAGCCCATCCTGAACAGATAAATCAGAGACCTTGGTCACTTGAGAGAAATGGCTTTGGGTTAATGACAAATATCATAATATGCCCATAGTATAATCATCGATTTTTTTTCCTCCCAAGTTTCTGTTGAATTAACTGTCCAGTTTCTAATTGCCTTCAAAGAGTAGGCCACAAAGAGTTCACATATTTTGAACATTAAAATCAATACTTTCAATCTCTCTAGAAGGTAATTTTCTTAATTTACTGGACTTTCCTCTAACATTTATTTTGTCTCTTAATTTAAAAAATGGCAGGTTATTGATTTTGGCATGCAGCCTCGTGAAGTTCCCTGGTGAAATTTTATAGCCAAGCCTGGGGTATTTGGCCCTTCTAATGGGAATCTATAGTTACCATTAGAATGGTATTAATTTGGAAGTGCAAATGATAATGCCTGCCCTGCCAATAAAATATGTAGAGCTTCCTCTGGTGTTCTTCTAATTACTGGTATGGATGCATGCCTTAGATCAGGAGTCACATAGCTATTTAGGGGTACTCACCCCATTTTTTTGGATTTGAGTTTAGTTTAGTTTGGGTTTATATCCTTATAGTATCTCCATCTCGTTTCAGGGATTGTCACGGCTGAGTTCTTTATACTTTTTTGGTCATTAGATCAGGAGTGGCTGAAGGCTGCATTTGCTCTTGGGCACAAGTCAGGGATAGGCGGCGCCAGAGGGCAGAGGTGGGCAGAGCAGTGGATGTTAACTGTTACCTTTGCACAGTAGACTACATTCCAGCCATACAAAAGCCAGTGGTTTATACAGTGGTTTATACACCGCACACCCTACTCACATCTCTTCATTGTCTCCCCAGGCAAGTAAGAGGCATTATCACAGTTCAGTGACCCATTTCAGCCAGCCAAAAACTCTCAAGGAGAATATAAGATGAGTGTGGCCATGATGGAGGAGTAATGAGATGAAGTACAGTGAGAGCACCCCCACCAAAAAAAAAATGTGTCAGTTTTGAGGCAACAATAAAGTAGACTTAGATCTAGTTTTGATTAGTAACTGCACATGAAAGTCCCTGTGTTAAAGGACCTGTGGAAACGCAAGGAACTTGTTCAGGCCGCAATGCTCTTCTGAAGCCATTTAGTGGAAATATTAGCATACCCCCTTTCCAAAGAAAGAATACTATTTCCAATGTGCATGTTTAAAGTTCCTTTCACAACAATAGATCATCACAGACCTATTATCCATTATTGGAGTGTGCTATTCAACAGCCCTGGGAGGTGGGTCATGGTTGTTGTTTTTGTAACTTTATTTATTTAAAATAACAAAGAAACAACAAACTAGGTCAATATTATTCCCCCCTTTTTACATACAAGGAGCTGAGGCTAATAGTCCCTTCCTTGTTGCAAGAGTATGCCTAGAATCCAAGACTTTCTCAGTGTACATTGCTATCCCTATGGCATGATAGCTGCAATATGGTGTGTTGGTTATAAAGGGTAGGATTATCATCTGAGATGTAGAATCATAACTGAAGATGACTTCAAGATAAGACTGTGAAATCTCATGAAAGACAGCAATGTGATGGAATGGTTAGATGGTGAGGGAGACCCTGGTTCCTATCACAACTCAGAAAGGACATTTTCTGAGTGACATTGGAACAGTCACTAATCTTCTGCCCTAACCTTCTCCACATGGCTGTTGTGAGATTAAAATGGAGGAGGAAACCATGTATGTTGCCTTGAACCTCTTCCAGGAAAGGTGGAACATAAAGGTGTGCCACACTTGGGGTACTGTGTTTTTTAGGGTGGTCTCACCCATGACTCATGACTGGCCCTTGGAAGGTTGCCTAGAAGGGATTGTTGGCCCTTGGGCTGGAAAAGTTTCACCACCCCTCTTGTAGGGCATTCTGGGAAGTCTCCTATGCCACCCACCTCCGTTCACATAGTGTGCAGCAAGTGCTGTTGGGCCTCAGAATTGTTCTATGTGAATTGAGTATGCACAAAGCAAACCCATACAGCCCAAGGAATATAGGGAGCTGCCTTATTGGTCCATTTAGCTCAGTATTGTCTATAGTGAATGGCACTGGCTTTCCAAGATTTATGCCATCGAACATACCCAGCTCTCACTTAAGATGTGGAGGATTGAACCTGGGACCCTCTGTAGGCAAATATACTACTGAACTATGATTTTTGCATTAATGACCATAGCTGTATCTCTGCATTTCAGGGAGAGACTTGTAGTGGTGGACAAGCTGTCTTTAAGAAAAGTTTATCCCCCTTTGTGGATCCCCACCCCCCATTGAGGAACCACTGATAAATTTCCATGAAACCTCAAGGTTTCCTGGAACACAGGCTGAAAAAAAATGCTGCGGTAATGTTAGAAAGAACTGTAAGATAAGCTTACAGATTTGGTGCAGAGTGGTGTCGAAATAGTTGAGATGGCTTGTTTGAGTGATGCCAGTTTGACTGATGACTGTCAACCACAGAGCGCAACATGACAGTAAACATCAAGGTAAAGGAAGTTGTGTTTTAGATCCCAACATTGTCATTTTTAAACAATGTCACATGGAAAATCTAAAATGCTTCATAATCAGAGTAAGAAGTCCCCCCCCCCACTACTACCGTAAATGATGAAAAATTTGGCCACTTTGGAAATAAAGATGATATATCTGCAAAGAAACTGTTGATTTGAAATATCTTTAATCTTGATAAATAAGTTTTTTTTTTAAGGGTAGAGAAAGAAAGAAAGGAGAAGGTTATACAAAGCTGTCAGTCTGGCACTGATGAATGGCAAAATCACCCATTTCTCAATTGGCGGTGAAGACACACACCACAAGCCTTTACCGTGTTGTACATCATAACTGCCAACTCATTTCTTTGATTAAATATTCCATCAGTGCAGGCTATAAGGCAGCAAACCTTAACAAGATTCGTACAACGCACCTCTTGAATACACATAACTCACTTCCTTGGAAGGGGAGCACCCTGCTTGCGGAAGAAAATTAGAATGGAGCTCAATTACTCCGTAAGACAAGATCAAGAGACAAAATTGGGAAGTGCAGAGACCTCCTCTGCAAAAAGCCTTGCTCAGTGCAGCGGCTGGCTCTGCGTGCACTTTGCTTCTTCCTTCTGGCTGCTGGGCGGAGCTCTGGCTGCTGGGTGGAGCCTTGCCTCTGCGGCTCCGCCCATCAGGAAGAAGCAAAGCGAGCAAGCCAGCTGCCGCTGTGCCGAGCAAGGTTTTTGCTGGCTTGGGAGTCACAGGCGGGGCACCAAATGTCACCCCCTTCAGGGTGGTACACGGGGCGGACTGCCCCCAACACCCCACCCTTGCTCCTCCCCTGCGCCTACAGATATTTGGTAAAAGCAGACTTCCTATTCTTACAGGTTAGGTTGCTGTAAAAGTTCAAAAACTAAGAAATGTTTAATGACATTTGTAAATCCACTCACCTTGGAGTAAGCTCCATTGATTCTAATGGAATTTACATATGAGTAGACATGTAATAGGGTTGCACAATGAGCCACTGGAATTCTTTCAGCATGACAATGCATCTTTCTTAAACTGAAGTTGGTCGCTGGAGCTTCTCAGTATTGGCATGCTGAACAGAAGCTTCGTGGCAGGTGAGGTGGAGCCTCTGTACTTGCTTCCTGGCATGTGGGTCGCTGTTGCTTACCAGGAGGGATTGGGCAGTTCAGTGAGATGCCAATGCACTGAAGTGAGCACCAGATTGGCTCTACCATTGCAATCACAACGCACAGATTCCCTCACTTCTTCTCCCTGGTAAGGCCCACTTCCCGGAAAGCTGGCACAATGGCTCTGCCCCTTACAGCCAGCTGCTTCTGCTGCTGACAGAGGTGCAGTCTAGCACTATGTGCAACTGGTCTCTCAAAATTCTGCACCCTAATTGGGGACAAGAACATTATTTCTCTCTTTTTGGGGGAGGAACTACTTCATCATTTTTTTTTTCTAGGGGGAGAGAGGCATTTCCCAAAATTCAGGTGGTGGAGTGAAGATTAACATTCAACAACATTCTCCCGCACACCCTTACTCTGTAGTTGTGTTATCCTAACTCTAATGCTAGCTCTTGTCTACTGTTTTCTAATGTTCCTTTCACACTGGAGAACTTGTTGCTCTAGGGAACTGGGGCTTTTAGACTGATATGCTGGCATGTTGACCTAAATTTCATTTATGCCAGTGAGGCATGGTGTAACCCACCCTTTACACACATACCTGCTTCTGTCCCTCTATGAAAATGACAGTAAAGAATTGTATGCTGGTATACCATCTGGGGACTTCACAGTAAGGTTCTGGGTTTGTTGCAAAATCCCCTATACAGATTGGGATCAGGTTACTTTGTTGATCATTGAGTTTCGCAATGCACTCTGTGTGGTGCTGTCCATGAGGTTGGTTCAGAAGCTGCAACTGGTAGAAAATGCAACAGTCTTGATTGTTCAATGGGAGAGAATACGGTGGAACCTCGGATTACGTACTGCCCTCCTTACGAACGCTTTGGGTAATGAGCTCTGCTAACCCAAAAGTAGATGCCCTTTTTTGCGAACTTTGCCCCAGGATGTGAGAAGTCGCCTGCCGGTGGCAGCGGGAGGCACCATTAGCGAAAGTGTGCCTCATGTTAAGGACAGTTTTGGATTAAGAACGGACCTCCAGTACGAATTAAGTTCATAACCGGAGGTACCACTGTAGTGTCCAAACATTACCCCACTGTTGACAGAATTGCACTGCCCACCAAATAGCTACCAGGCTAATTTCAAGATGCTGGATTTAGTGTATAAAGTCTTTGGAATTTTCTCCCATTAAAAGTGGAGCCTTCAATGTGGGGGTTCCTTAGGGTTCAATTTATCCCCCATGTTGTCTAACATCTACATGAAACCACTGAGTGGGGTCATCTGGAGTTTTGGAGTATGTTGTCAGCAATATGCTGATGGCACGCAGCTCTACTTTTCCTTTACATCTGCAGGTGAGGCAGTGGAAGTGCTGGACTAGTGTATTGCATCGGTAATGGACTAAATGAGAGTCAGCAAAGTGAAGCTCAGTCCAGATAAGACTGAGGCACTGTTAGTGGGTGGTTCCCTAGACGGGATGGATGGGAGGTAAAAAGGTAAAGGTAAAGGACCCCTGACAGTTAAGTCCAGTTGCGAACGACTCTGGGGTTATGGCGCTCATCTCGCTTTACTGGCCAAGGGAGCCAACGTTTGTCCACAGACAGTTTTTCCGGGACATGTACCCAGCATGGCTAAGTCGCTTCTGCCGAAACCAGAGAAGCACACGGAAACACCATTTACCTTCCCGCTGGAGTGGTACCTATTTATCTACTTGCACTTGACGTGCTTTCAAACTGCTAGGTTGGCAGGAGCTGGGACTGAGCAATGGGAGCTCACCCTGTTACGGGGATTCAAACTGCCGACCTTCTGATCGGCAAGACCTAGGCTCAGTGGTTTACACCACAGCGCCACCCGTGTACCTTTGGGAGATAGCCTGCTCTTAATGAGGTTACCCTCCCTCTGAAGGAGGGGGTACATAGCTTGGAGATACTCCTGGATCCTTTGCTGTCGCTTGAAGCTCAGGTGGCCTCAGTGGCATGGAGTGCCTTCCATCAGCTTTGGCTGGTGGTCCAGCTGCACTTCTATAAGGATAGGGATAGCATAACTTCTGTTATCTATGCTCTGGTAACCTCTAGGTTAGATTACTGCAAGACATTATACATAGGCCTGCCTCTGAAGACAGTTCAGAAAATGTATTTCTATCCCTCCTCTCCCCCAAGCTGCGATCGCAGGTGACTTACAGCATCTAAAAACATTATAAAATACATTTAGAAGCAGAAATTAAAATACAGTTAGCCGTAGCAGCAACCCAGTGACCAGCATCACCTGTTCCTTAGTTTTCAAAGGAAGGTGTTGGCCTGCCAGCAGAAGAATAGCAAAGAGGGAGCCAATCTTAGTGGTGTTGGGAACGCATTGTACAATATGACAGCAGCCACAGAAAAGGCTCTCTCTTGTGTCACCACCAACCATGCTTCTGATATTTATGGGACCAAGAAAAGGTGCTCACCTGGGGAATTTCTCACCTAAGCAGGTTAATATAGTGAAATGTGATATTATCAGGTAGTCTGGGCCCAAGCCATATAGGGCTTAATAGGTCATAACCAGCACTTTGAGTTGTGCCTGGAAATACACTGGTAGCCAGTGAAGTTGTTTTAACAAGGGAGTAATATGTTCCCTGTAACTGGCCCCAGTCAGCAGTCTGGTCTACGGGTTTCCACTTAAACTTTGCCCTATCCAAGTCACTTAGATCCTTGGAAGCATCACCTCCATGATTGTTTCCTCCCTTCCCCCTGAGGGCTGCTCTCAAGTCTGAACAGTAATTGCACAGTTGTTGGCAATATGATTAATACATGTAGAACATTGTTGTACAGTTGCTCAGTGCCCCTTATTCCCTCAGCAGATTAGTACCTTAACACCAATTATTTGAGAGATCCACAGGGAGGGACAAGCTTAGCTAAAGGACTTTGATACTTGAAATATCGTTGGGAATGTGGCTAATGCTTTGCAAGGCTATGCATTGGATCAGGTTCGTAATTTGCGGCAGTTCAAGAGCTGAGAAACAGGATATGCCATGTTGCATGATGCAGCTCTGTTGGGGAATGGTGAATTTTAATGCTCCCCCGTGAAAATCCAGCAAGGCATTCCGCATGTGTGAGACTGCACCCTAATAGCATGCAAATGGATCAGGCCAAAGCCCCATCTAGTCCAAAGTTCCGTTCTCACGGTGGACAACCCGCATATTTAATGGCAACCCTACAGGTGGAGCATCCATTCGTGATCCCCAGTGCCTAGCAATCAGAGGCAAGCTGCCTCTGATTTTGAAGGTTATATATAGCCATCAAGACATGTAGCCGCCAAAACAGTCATTTAGGTATCCTGGTCCTAAGGCTTTTGTGCACCAGGACCAGCATCTTGAACTTTGACTGATAGCTAATTGGCAGCAGCAGTGGCATAGCATGATATCAGTATTCTTCCCCAATGAATAGTCAAGATGCTGAATTTTGCAGTACCTGCGGTTTCTGGGACAACCTCAAGGGTAGCCTCACATAGAGCACTTTTGCCATACTCCTGTTTTACTGAAACAGCTGGTAAAGGCACTCCTAGCCACTGAGGTTACCTAGAGAGAGTGACACAGGAGCACCAGAGGACACCCCCCCCCCCGCTGTCTTGGAACCTGCTCCTTGCAGGGAAGTACGACCCTGAAGAAGGTGATGTAGACATTATTTCCCCTACAAAACACACAGGCCAACAGTATGATAAATAGTGTTCGATTAACCCTGACCTAGATCTAAATGTACAACCAATTAACTAATTTTAATTTCTCAAAATAATAACAGCTGTTGGCATTTTTCTTTGAATAATCCTTGTTTAGCTTCCATAATAGTGTACATTTTAATGAAAAACTCATTAGAATGTAACATAGAGCATAATTAATTCCGGGTGATTCTTTCTATGTAAATAGCTGCTGCAGATGCCGGATTCCATTTTCTGCTGGCATTATTAATTTTTCATACACCAATATTTCAGCTGTAATGGGTTGTAACAGCTCCTCAGAAGTTTTAGGAATGCATTAACTATCATCAGAGTTGTTAATCTAGCTGGGTTTTTTTACCATTTGTATGATAATACTTCAACACTACGTTATTAGTGTTTTGCTTTGTTGTTGTTTTTTTAAAATGGCAACAGCTTTTTTTTAAAAAAAGGTTTTGAAACGTCTATATATAATTAACATAAGTAATATTAAACAATATTGAGTTAATTTGTATGTATTTAGAAAGCAACTTAATCCATTTTGCTAACAGCATCCTGTAATAAATTTGCTAAGGGTGGGATGGGTTGGAAAAGAAGAAAAAGACTTTTTTATTGTAAGGGGGGAGCTACAAGAGAAGAAACATACTAAACAACAAATGAGAGAATTAGCTATGCTTGAAATATAATAATATTCTGTAAACCGTAATAGATTGTGTTCTGGTATTGTGATCTGGTATTCTTCATTTCAAACATCACCTCACCTGAAAACTTCCTAGATTTAGGTAGGCTACTTTTCAGAGAGAAGGGACAGAACCTCAGACCCAGGGGCTGAATGTGGCCCTCCAAGACTCCTCTTTTGCCCCTCAGGACACTTCCCAAATCACATCCCTTATCGTTCCCGGATTGCATCCTGCTTGGGTGTTTTTGCCAGAGTTGTCTTTACATTTTGATAATGCTTCCTTGCTTCAGGCAGACAATTCACCCTGTGTTCTGCACTCCCACCATGCACCCAACTATCTCTTTTCCTAATGATCCCCCCTGCCTCTAGAGTAGTATTATCGGCACAATAATTATTGGCACATCAGCCTTCTACCAGTGTGGTGTAGTGGTTAAGAGCAGTAGACTCGTAATCTGGTGAACCGGGTTCGTGTCTCCGCTCCTCCACATGCAGCTGCTGGGTGACCTTGGGCTAGTCACACTTCAAAGAAGTCTCTCAGCCTCACTCACCTCACAGAGTGTTTGTTGTGGGGGAGGAAGGGAAAGGAGAATGTTAGCTGCTTTGAGACTCCTTTGGGTAGTGATAAAGCAGGATATCAAATCCAAACTCTTCTTCTTCCTCTTCTTCTTCCTCTTCTTCTTCTTCTTCTTCTTCATCTTCTTCTTCTTCTTCTTCTTCATTCTTCCTTCTTAGGGGCTGTTTACCTCTTCCTCAGAAGTCCCCTCTCCATCCCCAAGACCTTCATTCTCCCTGAGAGCAGGGGACTTAACTGTCACAACTGGGACACACTTATACCATCCCTGAAGGCCTCAAACCTCCAGCATCTCTGCTTCCCTTAGCTTTTCCAGGTCTGCCGCTTTGGCCTCAAAGGGAACACTGCAAGGGAGCCAGGAGCTCATTGCACATTGGGCAAAACCATGACTTCTATCCAAAAGGGAGATAGTTATATATGTATATGACAGACAGTGGAAAACACTGGAAAGCCCCACACAGCCCTGCTGGCTTCCTGTCTGCAGAATTGTTTTTGTAGTTTACATTGGAACTCTGAGCATGCTTCTTGCTTGCCTAGATGGAGGGTAGAGAAGGATGTATGAGTAAATTAGTATTTGTTGCCCCACACACTTTTGCCCCTGGACCCACCTACCACTGGCACATTGCCCTCAGAAGGAAAATGTTACACATCCCTGCCTTAAGGTCTAGTTGCCATGCTTTCAGCCTCAGTTGCCCATCTGTATCATAGGGGTAAAATCCCATCTATTTGGCAGAACTCATGAGAATCACTGAGCGAATGTGCATGAAGTGCTTGGAACAGTGGAAATGGGATATACAAATGCAAAAGTACCATTAAAAAAATGTCCCTTGATTAATTGGATGTCCAAGATCACCTAGTGAGCAATTAGTTACAACTTGTCACCCTGGCGTCTTTACCATTAAGGTAGTTAATGAGGATATTTTTCTCATTAACCATTTCAGTGCAAATGTGTGAATGAAATGGGGATTCTGATCAACACACCTTTGCACATTCAGTGAGTGAGGAGATATGGGATTGTTGTGGCATGCTTAGCCCTAACCTACACACATTCATTGGAACATTTAAAGAGCCACTGCATATACAGCTATAAATACAAAGAGTTCCCTCTGTGTGACTGGGAAACCCTTGTTAAGTAGTATTCCAGATCACTTAGAGCCCAACTACATTACCCTAGAAGCATCACTTGCAATCACATAATGTTTTCTTTTCTTTTTAACACTGTGGCAAAAAATCCCTCTGCAAGTTTCCCCCCCCCGACCGTTCCCCATCAATTAATAAGAGAAGAAAGCGCATTTGAAAATTATCTAAGGGGAGAGAGCAAAGCGGTGAAATTTGCATGGGTTGGATGTAAGGGTTTTGCTGTGCTTATCTTACTTTCAGTATGGCCATGAGGTGTTTGTGAGTCTTCTTCCTTACATTCTAACAAATCAGTCTGCACTCTGCAGCCCTCCTTAGTGCCCACATTTCAGTTAAAATCCAGGAGACATCATGAGATGACTTCTCTCATGGGGCTTTTTTCAGATCAGGAAGTGTAGGCAGTCAGGGAGGCTGCAGAGTGCCAGAGAAATGGTTGATGGAAAGAAAAGCACACACACTGTCCTTGGACATCTTGTAATGATAAAGTATGCTCAAAATCTGCACCCCTTGACATTCTAAAGGAATTTCCAAGTGCCTTGAGAATGAGGCAGAAAATAAGAAGGCTCGTTTGCAGAGGAAGAAAACATTTGATAAACTGGAGGACATGATTTTAACACAGCAGTGTTTCCCCCTTTAATGTCTATTAATTGTAACGGGTATACTCTTGAGTGTGAGTAACATTGGATACACCCCACAGGTTTTTTAAAAATCTATTAGCCACAATGGCTGTGTTCCACCTTCACTATTGGAGGCAGTATGGCTCTGAGTGGCAATTGTTGGAAATCACAAGTAGGGAGGATGCTTTTGTGCCCAGATTCTGCTTGCAGCCTTCCCATTGAGGCCACTGTGGAACAAGATGCTGGACCACATAGGCCTTTGGCCTGATCCAGCATCCAAGCTCTTATTTCGTTCTTGTGTAGTCAAAGGAGGTGCGGGGAAAGGGTTAACCTTAAGAGCTGTGTAAAGATATGAGAATAGTTGAATAAATTGGGGGTGAGTGTAGCAGCATGGTTGGTGTATGGGTGCAAATACATTTTTAGCTATCCTGTAAGGTGTAGAGAATCATAGGATTAATAACACGGAGCAAACCGGGGTGAAAAGGAAGATGGTATCTTGGGTAGAGTGAACATTTTATGCAGTGATAAGAAAAGGGTCTAAAATCCCCCCATTTGTCCTAATACTCAAAGGTATACAAGTCCTTTGTGTTCAGTTATCTTAACACTGGAGGGAAATGAACTACATGTTAAAGTCCACAAAATGTATTGCTCATCCTTTCTAAACGAGAGCTCACTGAAGCAAACAACCCCTTCCTTTCAAAATACCCCCCACTCTGAAAAATAACCCACCATACTTGGTCCTTGGATGGAATGAACATTAGTCTGGACCACTGCAACCTTTTTTGGGGGGAGGAGGGAGGATTGATAGGACAGGTTCAACATCAGCCCAGAAGTGGAAAGAGTTTGAGAAAGAGAGAGAGCAAGTGGCCACTTTTACTATACCTGTCCTGGCCTCCCAAGTGAAATTAATATATATTTTACATTGGCATGGTTGGAGTGTCAAATTGTCAGTATGTAATGCAGGCTGCAGCCCCAGTCATGGGTTTAATCCAGTGCAGTGCTAATTGAAAGCCATTTAGTTGTTTACTTGTTGCACTGGTGGGACACAGTTGCACAAGGGAAACTGCGGAACAGCTATTTCATAACAGAAAACACAAGAACCAGCTGTTGTGCATCAAGTCTCCGCTAGCATAACCTTTCTTGCACAACCTTTAAACATTGTCATCTGTTAGCGCAAGGGCTCTTGTGCCAGTAGACAGAGAATGCTGGATATGGTCACATGTCTACTCAGAAGTAAGTCCCATTCACTTCAGTGTGGCTTACTCCCAGGTAAGTGGGGGTGGGTGGGATTGAAGCTTTAGTATACCTGGAAAGGTTTTGTTGGTGGTGGTTCTTTTCAGCCAAAGGCAATGCACTTTTCATAGCCTCATCATGTTGGGGGATATATTTTTTTTCAACTTAACTAATTTAGCTTGAGTGTTCCCAAACTCAGACCGTGCTCTCTTTTCTTCCTCTTTCTCTCTCTCTCTCTCTTTCTGTCTCTCTCTCTCTTTCATAGGCAGGGTGCTGCTGTGCCAGGCAAACCAAGAGGGATCTCCCATGTACAGTGCCCCCAGTTCACTAGTATACACGTCCACAAGTAAGCCAGTCATTGCAGCTCTCTTCTTTTTTTGCTTTGCCTGTGAAATGTCAATTTCAGCCCCTGAATAATCTCACAAAGTTGAAATGTGATATACAGAGAGAAGTGATGCAAATGTTTGGCTGCTGATCTGTTTGTCATGGGATAAGCTTAAGAAATTAACTTTTGCTGTTGTTGCTGCTGCTGTTTTCAGCCATCCGAAAGTGGTTTTACTTTTATTTATTTGGCTAGTTAATTTATGTACTGCTTCATATTTCAGCAGGAATCTCTAAGCAGTTTACAAGTGCCAACAAAAAGGAAGCAATGTAAGAAATAGAATGCACAGTCCACATTCAAAACCATATTATTATTAGTAGTAGTGTATACCGCTTCATGCCATAATAGGCTTCTAATTACACTAGTTACACAAAATACTATTACTACTGCTACTGTTGTACTAATAATCATAATTCCACATTTAAACTAACAAAACTACTCAAATAATTAACAATTGATTAATCAAATAATTTGAGTTAATTTAATGTACATTGCTCTAATCAAAATGACCCTAACTCTAACCCTAACCCTAAGTCCACTCCAAGATCACGAGAAGGGACATTAATTTCTCCAACATCTTCAGAGTAGGGAGGAGTTTGGGGCTACCACTTCCCTTAATTTTTTGAGGATGCTATCACCCCATTTCTCTTTTGTGGGAGTGAAAAAAAACTTTCAAGCAAGTGTCTTGGATTCTCACTGCAATATATGGCTCTCTCCAATGCCCCCCATGTTTCTTGAATGATGTAATGTAGCGTCATTCCCAGGCCACTCCAGAAAGCGCAGCCTGCTACATCCCACTAGGAACAAGATGCTTTGCGGTAATTGCCAGATCTGGGATTTTGGTGCAATGTGATCAGTACAGTGATGACACCCCACCCCCCTTTTCATCTAATTCAGATTATGATGCTAAACTAGTGTCTGAGATTGGTAATGGACTGTATCAATAACATCATTCCTGACAAGAAAGAGGTGCCTTTGGTATGTGGCCTGTCTGACTCTGGGAATGGTGTGTTGCTGGTTCTGAGTAGGGTTGCACTGCCCCCCATCAAGGATCAGGACAGTCATGAACTATTGTGGCTGCCCTTCAAGACATAAAAAAAACCACACACTGTAAGGTTCACGTGATGGTGCTTATGAGTAACGAAGCCGGAGCCCAAACAGTCTTTCGGCAGTTTTAATGTGCAAAACTATTTACAGTGCAGAGCTACAAAAACATGTCTGTCTCAGTCACTGGCAGAATCCGGGAGTGGCCCCTTCCAGCTCCTTCTCCAACATAAGAGCTTCGGCACCCCAAATCTCCACCTACCCTCCTTGCGTTTCACCCCTCTGCGCAATTGGGGCACCGGAAATGGTGTGCTACCCTCCGGACCAGCAGGACGAGGTGAGGTGCTGGGGCTCTCAGCAGCATCCCCGAGCCCTCTCCTCTCCCAGCTGGCCCCTTCCCCTTCCTCCCCCCCCCCAACTGGAGGTGTGGCTGCTCTTCATGCTGGAAGAGGTGCCGCTGCTCAAAAGGCCTTGGGGGTCTCTGTAAGCTAACAGACCTTCCGTTCCCCCCAGTGGGCCAGGTGGCAGTTCCCTGACACACACCATTAAGTATCGGCCACGCTATTCACCAGGACTGCTATCTAACATTGCTGGGTGGCTGTAAAGAATCTGCTTTTCTCTGAATTTCAGTTCTCTAAAGAAATCGAGTGTGCAGAAACGTTTGTTAGGGGAAAGTGCCCATAAAAATGCATATATTAATAAAAATATGAATTGCTTTATTGTAGGGAAATGTCCTTGTGAAATGTGTGTATTAGGGGAAATGCTCTCTAAAATTCTATCTGATTTTCAGGAGGCCATTTTTGTGTGTGTACAAAATTCACTAATCGATGAAGAAATGCAGCATATTGGATTTAAGCTGTAGCGGCTTGTGAACAAGAGAACTAGTGGGGTGGAGAGCAGGGAGCCCAAAAGAAGGGGGCACCAGAACCAGTGACAAACAGAGCCAACCTCTTCCTTTCTAAGTTATACAAAGGGCAACACTGAGACTGAAGAAGAGTAATCTGACAGTGTCACCCGCCCTGCACTGGTCATAAGGAAGAAGGCAGCCAGGTGGGGCTGGCTAAGAACAGACTGTGATTGGTGGGGCAATACCCCATTTGCCATAATAGACCAGCCTTCACTAAATTTAAGGTTGGAAAATAAAATAAAATAAAATAAAAAGACACTAATAAAAACTGAAATTGACAGAGTCATACACCTGTCACCTAGTTGATACAGTAAAGGATTCCACACAATAATATGTTGCTCAGGTCTGTTACTGTTGTTTCCTACAGCACAATTCAATATTTTAAAAATTGGGGAAGGGTAGATGGAGAAGATGCAAAATCTTCTAAATCCTATCTCACGGTGCTCCAGTTCTTTCCATAATTGTCTGAGAAAACTTCCATCAGTTTCTGTAATTAAACTAATGGTCTAAATGAATTTCCAGATCACTAGCTATTCATTCCGATATGTCATTACACTGAGCTCAATTAATAGAAAGTCAGTTTACAGCCCATTGTGTCCAAAAATGCTATTCCATTTCAGCTGTTTTAATTAGCAATATTCACTCTGCTCTACTGCCAATGCCAGCCCTTCCATTCAGTCCACACAAACTCATTTGATGTGTCCCGTTGTCGGACGTTGGCGCTGTTTGCTGTTTGGCATTAAAATAAACAGAGTGAGACATCTGATAATTAAAGCTCTAATGTCTTTCTCACTCTTAAAGTTCATGGGCCCCAATCCAGTAATTTTAGTTCAGGTACAGAAGCTCCAGGGAGCAGATGGCCCTATCCAGAAACCCACATATGTTTCACAGGCCTAGCTCACCTGTTCTTTCCAAAGGAGAGAATTAGGAGTGCGTTTATCAATCTGTTCCTTCTAAGTGTTCAGTAAGTTGATTGATTGATTGGGAAGCCTGTACAGTGAAGCACACCTAGGGCTCTGATGTGAAGTGACAGACTGATGTTTATGTTGATAAATAGATACCACTACTGCAGGAAGGTAAAGTGTGTTTTCATGCACTCTGGCTTCTGTCATGGTCCTCCATGAACCAGATTTGGTCATGCTGGCCATATGACCCAGAAAGGTGCCTGTGAACAAACGCCGGCTTCCTTGGCCTGAAAAGCGAGATGAGCGCCACACCCCATAATCACCTTTGACTGGACTTAACTGTCCAGGGGTCCTTTACCTTTACCTTACCTTGAAGTTATTTCCAAATTACATCCTAAGTGGAACTGGGTGTACATTTCGAGGACCCTGCCAGGTTAAAAATCTCTATGGATCGCAAGGCACTTTAAACTATGGGTTCATCCACACTTCTGCCTAGAAAGCATGGGTCTGAGTGATTTCCCACTTGTCTCGTGTTTTCTAGGCACAGGTCCAAGCAGTTTTGCTTCCCAAGAAAGCCTGCTCTTTAGCTCTAAAGCAGAACAAATGGCAAGCTGAAGAAAACTCCATTGCTGTTTGTTCTGATTCAGTGCTAAACCACAGATTTTGAGGGAAGCCAGAAGAAGTTTGATACAGTTATTGAATTATTATTAATACTTGTTAGTTATTACAATTTCTCAAGGAGGTATGGCCAGGGAACGTCCCACTTTTCCTTTGGACGTCCTTATTTTCACCAGAGTAAAGTTGGAGGGTATGGAGTTATGCGACCCCCAAGCCAAGGAGATAAGTAACTATACAACCTTTAGAAGAAATCTGAAGGAAGCCCTCTATAGGGAAGGTTTTTTTTAAAAAACAACAACAACCATGTTTTAATGTTTTATTGTGTTTTTATATATGTTGGAAGCTGTCCAGGGTGGCTGTGGCAACCCAGTCAAATCAGTGTTGTAGTAATAATAATAATAATAATAATAATAATAATAATAATAATAATGGAATAGGACATCCCTATTTTCATCTGAGAAATGTTGGAGGGTATGGAACTCAGTTGAAACATTAGAAAAGTGGCAGAGAACACTGCTTTAGTCAGTGGGCCACATTCCTTTCTGGGCAACCTTCTGAAGGCCACTTGCCATTGTGTGAAAAGCCAGAAGCAAAATTGGGTTGAGCAGCAAGTGTGGTGTTTACCATTGTGCAGTAGACACTCACACATCACTCTCTATCCTCAACTGAGACCAGCAAGAGCTGAAGGAACACATTCCAGCTGGGCAAAATCCCTCACAGAGGGTGCAAGAAGGGTAAGAACTCCAAGGGCCAGATAGTGAGACCTGGAGGGCTGCATTGGCCCCTGGTCTGATGTTCCTCATCACTACAGTCGTACCTTGGAAGCTGAACAGAATCCGTTCCGGAAGTCCGTTCAGAAACCAAAGCGGGCTTCTGATTGGCTGCAGGAAGCTCCTGCAGCCAATTGGAAGCCACGGAAGCCCCACCAGACGTTCGGCTTCCCAAAAAAACATTCGAAAATCAGAACACCCACTTCCGGTTTTTGATTGTTCGGGAGCCGAAGCGTTTGGCAAGTAAGCGGTTCGAGATCCAAAGTAGGACTGTACATTAGAGGGATACAAGCAGAATAGGAAAGCAGTTTCATAAAGCCAGTAAAAGCGCTTAGGGGTTGCCAGACTGTGAATATACGGATGGCATTTCTTCAGAAGCTGCCTTTTCTCTCTCCCCCACCTCTCCCTTGACTTGCACTGTTCTGTTCCTTTTCGAAAATGTAACCCAGCTACTGCCCAACAGTCTTCTGGTATTCCTCCAAACAGCAGGCTTGTCTTGATATTTCTTTCACAAAAATACATATGACAGATAAGTAGCCACTGTGGGATACTTCTGCCTTGTGCCAGAGAGATATTAAAACAATAAAGCATGTTGCTCTGGGATTTTAGGCTGAAAGCAACAAGGCAAAGATGAGATAGTTGTGAAAGGTGGGGAGGCAGTCGCTGCACAAGAGTCCCCAGGAGCCTGCGATACCACTGACAGGGAAAGGTTTTGAATGTGACGTCTTCTTAAGCAGATTGTGAAAGAGGCTTTGACTACCTTAAACCCTGCTCTTCCATATTGTGTGTGTGTGTGTGTGTGTGTGTGAGAGAGAGAGAGAGAGAGAGAGAGAGAGAGAGAGAGAGAGAGTGTACTGCACCCAGTTATTCATCTAGTTGATAGGCCTCTAAATCTAAAAGTAATAAATCAGTTTATTAAATCAAAAAAATATTCTGCCTGTGTGTGTGCGTGCGCGTTTTCTTTTTCCTGCACTGTGCATTTCTCACAGTGATTTATTAAAATTTCTTTATTAGCCGCTACTAATTTACACAGGAACTTTGAGCACAATGCAGCTTATAGGTAAAGGTGGGAGGGGAAATTCGTTTCATTTTAATGAGAACTTAACAGATTTGAATTTCCTTAAGACATCCATAAAACACAGCTATCTTTTGGAACCTGGCCTTCTCTGAATGCAGTTCTTCAACCAAAGAATGTGTACAAAAATGTGCATATTGGGGGAAATTGTGTAAAAAAAAATGGATTCTGTTAGGGAAGACTGCTTGTAGAACAAAATGCACATACAAGGTATACATTTGTGCAGTCCTTTTTTCTGGGGGGATGCAGGGGTATGCATACCCCTAAACATTTTGTGAATCTAAGTTTGGCCTCATTGAGGGGCAGTATTTCAATATGAGTAGGAAAATGAGAGTACCCCTAAACATTTTTAAAGAAAAAAAGCACTGCATTTGTATATACAAAAAATGTACATCTTTATAACCCATATTTTTTTTCCAAGGAGCTTGAGGTGGCACATGTGGTTTTCTCCTTTTTTAATCCCCACGACAGCCCTGTGAAGTTGGCTAGGCTGAGATGCAGTGACTGGTCCAAAGTGCCCAGTGACCTTCACATGGCCAAGTAAAGATTTGACTCCTGGTCTCCCAGGTACTAGTCTGGCCTACACCACCACTGGCTCTCCCAGCGAGAAATGCATGTGAATTTTCACGCTGACTTTAAAAAAATCAAATGTATGCAGAAATGTGGTGAATTGAATTTAAGTTTGGAAGAATGAAAGTCTGTGAGAACCTGAAAATGACAGATTTGCCTACCCCTGCTTGTAATCTGGTTTTCACTTCAGGTGAGCCCATACAATCATCTTTGGCTTTCAGGTGAGGTGGCACATGTGATAACCTGGTGCTAGTCATGTTGTTGATGTGCTCACAGAGTGGGGGGAGAAGTTGCCACAGTTACACAAAACCATGGGGGCAGGATGTACAATGAGGCAGCTCATAGTTAAAACTACCCCCACTGATTTAATTGGGATGATTAATCATGTGCTGAAATCTGTTCTTATTGCAGCCAGGGCTGATTTCTTGTGATTTTGTAGGTTTTCTATTTAACAATTATACATTGTGTTTTTATGTGTTGGGAGCCACCTTTTGAGGACTTGGCCCTAAATTTATGTTTAATTTTTTTCCATGGGCACTGTTCAAAGAAGACAGTTCTGTCCTGCAGACCTAGAACAAGACTCACAAAAGGGAAGCGAGAAAGGATCATTGATTTCAAACAACACCCAGGAGTTGCTGTCATAGTCGTTTCAGAACTCCTCTGACCTGCAGAAGATCACCTTATGCACCCCAGGATCTTCACTGTCTTGAATACACTTTGTGTTCACTGGGTATAGGATAAGAATTTATAAGCTGGACAGTCTCTTAATTCACAGCTATGAACTGAACTACAGAAAACAATACAAGATGTAGCATAGGAGAGTTTGGAGACATGTGGGTTATAGCCAACTAAATTCTGCTCAGAATAGACCCATTGTAGTTAATTTAGCATGTCTAATTTAAGCCCATTAATTTCAGTGAATTTACTCTGAGTAGAACTTAGTTGGATACCACCCATTTGTCTATTAAAAGGTAACTATGTGGACCTTGTTAAGCTCTAATGCCAAATAATGCAGTGTACAAACACCAAGCATGGTTCCCCATTCGGGGGTGGGGAATCTGTGACCCACCAGATGATGTTGGGCTGCAACTCCCATCAGCCCCAGCCAGCATGGCCAATAATCTTGGATGATGGGAGTTGCAGTCCAATAACATCGGGGGAGGCACAGGCTGCCCTCACCCCTTTAAATGAAAGCTTAGTGAATGATGAAAAATACTTACTTCCTATGGAATAGGACCTTTTCCTCAAAGTAACAGGAGCCAAAATACTTTTCAGAGTGTATGTATCAAATGATTGTTGGCAAATGCCTTTGACAAACCTGAGTGTTAAATTGTCTACATTTCGTTCATCACATACTTTCAAAGATTCTGTTTCCGGTGGTTGTCATTCAAGATCACAAGTGAGTCTGAGATTTTTCAACTGAATTTGACAGCATTCCTTAGAGACATAAAAAGAACCATTAACTTCACGGAAGACACCTTAATACATGGTGGTACAGCAAAGGAAGACTATAATAAATGGATGGTCATCGTCTTCAACTGGATCCATGAATTCAGACTCAACTGAAACCAAGGTAGAGTAGTTATTGTGCAGCATAAAAAGTCATGCCAAGAAAAAGTAAATGCCATCAAAGAGCTGAAAATACCTGTAGTATTACAGAACTGAGACACTTTTGGGGGGAATGGTGAATGAGCAAGATCAATATTTGCAAATCATCTCAACAGAGCACAACCACTGCATTTATCGTTGAAATCTACCATGTTCTGGCATTGTGTGTGTGCGTGTGAACACATGCAAATCAGGAAGCTTCCTTTTCAGAGAAAAAGGGATACTCAGTCTTACAATTTTGTAATGCCAACAATGGTTAAATGTTGATGAAAGCAACTATGGATTGGGACTAGCTGGAGCACTTCTACAACTGTCAAGTGGAACCCACTTGCTACAGGACTCTTACCAAGGACAGGTTCTAGAACAAATAACAATATGGTCTGTCTGTGAGCACTTCAAAAAGGATGCTGTGATTACTAAAACCCAGCATGGGTTTCTGAAAAGCAAGACATGCCAGACCCTGATATAGTCCAGAGCCCTGCCACAATGTGCCTTGATGGTTGTGAAATGGAATCTCCTACCTCAGTGTGTCTATTGGACTTTGCTCTGGACATGATGATGTTTCACCAGTAAGTGCAACTCCCTCAACCCAGCTTCCCCTAGGTTTCTCAAACTAAGTTAGGACAGGAAATATTTGTTCCGTGCACACTTCTCTAAAAGCATCAAAAAATAAATAAATAATTCCATCAAATCTATTCATGGAGGTCCAGAGATTCCAGAAGTCTTACTCTGCATCTGATATGGATGGCCTAAATCTCATCAGTGGACCAGAGATAACTAGAAAGCACTTTGTTGACCATGGACAGATGAATGTATTGGAAGAGTCAACAACGAAATGTTATATTGCTGGTTCATAGTCTAGAAGGAAATAATCAAAGGCCTTTAGTGTGTCAATCAGATAATATGGAACTCTGGAATCGGAAATGGCACAAAGAACAAAATATTAGCCAGTGGCAACCGTAGAAGAGATTATTGGCACAACAGAAGGATCCTTTAATCACTGTAGCCTTATGGGACGGGGGCAGGGAACTAGCATCTGGCCTGTGTCAACTGTTGTGGGTTGTTTGGTTGTTGTGGGTTACTGTTCATGATATATTGATATACTTCCCTTACCCAACATTACCTGCTACAGTGTTGTTGCACAACTGGGGGGAAAGCTTTCTTAGCTTTGGCATTCCAGGTGAACTTGCTGCCGAAAATGCATCCCAGTTTATAGCATTCCAGTCATTCCAGACTTCTTTCAACTTTTACCATATTGTTGCAACCCCACACTAATATCCAGCAAATTTTAGTCTTCCAAAAATAATATCTGAAGATGGAATGACTCATATATTGCCCTTTTAAGCTACAGATGAACATTACTGATAGACCAGCAGAACTGCTACTGCGAAGACAAATCAGAATCCCCATTTGAACAGCAGAGGAGAGTTTCATTCCAAAGTGAGCTGACCTGGGAAAGGTGGCCTCTACAAATGACTAAACTAATAGAAGTTATGAACACTTCAATAAGTGGTGCAATTCTGTGATAGAACTATCCCACTTAGAGTCAGGGGACAGAGAGTTTATATTGGAAATGATGGAGAGGGGAAAGCCACATGGCAAACTCCAGCACCTGTGAAAGACAAGGAAGAGAAATGAAACACCCATGTCATATTCTGTTGAGTCTGAATGTGGCATCTACTTTCCGTCCATCACTGAAAATGTACAATCACCAAATTCACAAGCTGTATCTGAAATGCCAACTACATCTTCTTCTGAACAGTCTTGTAAGCCTGACACCAATGATACTCCTCAAAATTGCCATTTGCTCCAGTCAAGTTATTTGAAAGCCTTTGGGATTTCGAGAAGAGTGGTTGATTATCTGAACTACCAAAGGTCTCAGTAGTGCCAATTTATTTACCAGTGGCTTCTTTAAACAAAAAAGAAGGGAGAGCTATATGATTAGTTTAGTGGACTTAGCTGTATCTATCTAGGTAGGGTTGGGGATTTCCTCTTGCTATTCTGTTTTTGATGGTGAGTTCTTGTTTTTCTTCTTGACTGTTTGTTCTCTATAACAGCTATACAGAGAACTAGAATCATAGAATTAGAGAGTAAGAAGGGACCCCAAGGCTCATCTATTCCAACCCCCTGCATTGCAGGAACCACAGCTAAATAATTCCTGACAGGTGGCCATCCAACCTCAGTTTCAAAAACTCCATGTGAAGGAGAGCACCACATTCTGATGTGTAATATTGTTAAATGAGGGGGGGGGGAGAGAGAGGCAGAGATTTATTTATCAAAACAAGGTGGCTTACAAGTTAGAACAAAAATATAAAGATATGAAGTTTAGACTATAGCAAAACAATAAGCAACAGCTACAAATAGAGAGATACAAATATCTAAAATAGTAAGGACAGGATGTTTCAAATCCATTCAAGGGTTATAAATGTAAGAAGGCATCATTTTGCATTCTTCCCTGTATTTGCTGCCTGCAGCACGATTTCCCTTTCATTGCAGTTTGTCTTCTGCCAAAAACTACAGTATTTGTTTCTCTGTTTTCTGTTGCAATATTATGTAATTTACATACTGCCTTATGTAATCCACCCATTGCCTTATCTGCCAAAAGTTGTGACTATTTGCTATGACAGTGGCAAAACCTCCAAACAGGGCCAATTCCTTCCCGGTTCTGAATGCAGCAACCATTAATGAACCACTGTTGTTGTTGTTTAGTTGTTTAGTCGTGTCTGACTCTTCATGACCCCATGGACCAGAGCACACCAGGCACTCCAGTCTTCTACTGCCTCCTGCAGTTTGGTCAGATTCATGTTGGTAGCTTCAAGAATACTGTCCAACCATCTTGTCCTCTGTTGCCCCCTTCTCCTTGTGCCCTCTATCTTTCCCAACATGAGGGTCTTTTCCAGGGAGTCTTCTCTTCTCATGAGGTGGCCAAAGTATTGGAGCCTCGGCTTCAGGATCTGTCCTTCCAGTGAGCACTCAGGGTTGATATCCCTAGGAATGGATAGGTTTGATCTTCTTGCAGCCCATGGGATTCTCAAGGGTCTCCTCCAGCACCATAATTCAAAGCATCAATTCTTCGGCGATCAGCCTTCTTTATGGTCCAGCTCTCACTTCCATACATTACTACTGGGAAAACCATAGCTTTAACTATACGGACCTTTGTCGGCAAGGTGACGTCTCTGCTTTTTAAGATGCTGTCTAGGTTTGTCATTGCTTTTCTCCCAAGAAGCAGGCGTCTTCTAATTTCGTGACTGCTGTCACCATCTGCAGTGATCATGGAACCCAAGAAAGTAAAATTTCTCACTGCCTCAATTTCTTCCCCTTCTATTTGCCAGGAGGTGATGGGACCAGTGGCCATGATCTTAGTTTTTTTTTGATGTTGAGCTTCAGACCATATTTTGCGCTCTCCTCTTTCACCCTCATTAAAAGGTTTTTTCATTCCTCCTCACTTTCTGCCATCAAGGTTGTGTCATCAGCATATCTGAGGTTGTTGATACTTCTTCCGGCAATCTTAATTCCGGTTTGGGATTCATCCAGTCCAGTCTTTCGCATGATGAATTCTGCATAAGTTAAATAAGCAGGGAGACAATATTCAGCCTTGTCATACTTCTTTCCCAATTTTGAACCAATCAGTTATTCCATATCCAGTTCTAACTGTAGCTTCTAGTCCCGCATAGAGATTTCTCAGGAGACGGATGAGATGATCAGGCACTCCCATTTCTTTAAGAACTTGCCATAGTTTGCTGTGGTCAGCACAGTCAAAAGCTTTTGCGTAGTCAATGAAGCAGAAGTAAATGTTTTTCTGGAACTCTCTGGCTTTCTCCATAATCCAGCGCATATTTGCAATTTGGTCTCTGAACCGTAGGAAGGTCAATTACTGAGTACAAGGAAGAATAGGGTTCATACAAAATAACCACAGTGTAAAGGGCAGGGGGCAGGTTGTTCAGCCATCTGTGGTCCCTAACTTTGGTGCAGCCAGCCTTTAGAGTGGGGCCGTCTGGCCATCTGATTGGCCAGTTTGCAGTCCAGGGGATGGCGGGCTATCCTGCCATTCTATGCAGCATCCGAGGGAATTCCCCAAATGCCAGCCACACAATGGGGAGGCCTTTTGCTCCGTGGAGCTGAGGGCCTGCCGCAGCAGGCTGCAACTGCTGCCCATCTGGGGACTGGGTAAACGGCCATTTCCAAAGCTTTGATCATCTTGGTTGCCCTCCTCTGCATACATTTCAGCTTGTCAATATCCTTCACAGATTGTGGCACCTAGAACTGAACCCAGTACTCCAAGTGTGGTCTGAACGAAACAGAATAGAGCAATACTATTACTTCCCTGGATCTGGACACTATACTTCTGTGCTGGCCCCGGGGGTGCCCAGCCCAGTGGACACTGGGTGGGAAGACCAGAAACTCACCTGGGGCTGAGCAGGGGCATGGTCAGCAGTCCCGGACAACAGTGGTAGGTCCAGCGAAGCAACCAAGTCCAGGTATGAGGTGGTGGCAGTGTAAGGAAACAGTCCGAGGGTCTAACTGGGTAGTCAGAGGTCAGGAACATGCCAGGGGTTTGTCTACGAAGCAGGGTCAAAGTCCAGTCCAAGGTTCAGGAGTTCAACAGGGTCAGTCTGGCAAGGAGCAAGGCAGGAAGCAGGGCAAGGTTCAGGTCGGGATCAGAAATGAGGACACAGGCAGGCACATGGTAGCAACTGTGTTGCTCATGCAACTTAGGGCTGGGGTTGGCTGGCCTTTATCTGCCCTGAGGCATAGGGCGGCCCCAATCCTCTGGTGACTCACCTCTCCTTCTGGCCTGGAGGGAGCACTCCTCCTGCAGGAACTTAGTTCCCTTCACCTCTCTGCCCTGAGCCTCCACACCTCAGGAGAGGCTGGTGGGGTACATTACCGGACCCAGGGGCAGCCTCAGCTTCCCCTGACGGGGCTGAGAGTGGAGCACCTGCAGGCAATGGGTCCTCCATCACATCAGGAGCCGGAGCAGACTCCGCTGATGCCTGCACCTGAGGATCCAGCACAGGTGAGGACCCTTCAGGCTCAAGCCCTAGCTGGTTCTGGAGGCGGGGAATCCTGTGTAGGCTGGGATACCTCAGGTTCAGCATCTGAGCCATCAGAACTTCTGTTGATGCATCACACTGTTGACTCATGTTAACTTTGTGGTCTACTAAGACCCCTGGATCCTTTTCACATGTATTAGTGGCAAGCCAGTTGTCCCCTACAGTGGCATAGCTAGGGGGGGGGGGCTTTGTCCCAGGTGCACAATCGGGGGGGGCACAAACCAGGTGCCCCCTGCAGAGATCCCAGTTGTGTGCCCTCCATGCCCACCCCTGCCCAGCATGCAAGCACCCACCTGAGGGTGACTAGAGAGCTAGAGACCCTGTGTGCCCTGTTTCTGTCTGATACATGAGCGCCTGCCTGGGCACTGGCAAACGAGCGCTATGCCCTGGTCTGAACGAGCTTGCCTAGGGCATGCGCATGTGCACCCATCCTGGGCACTGGCAAATGGCGCTACGCCCTGGTCCCCTAGCTTGTATCTGTGCAGATGGCTTTTCCTGTCTAAGTGTAGAACCTGGCATATGTTTCTATATCAAAATTAAAATTAATTCATAGCATTTCTTTATGACTTGAAGAAAAAATATAATTTGATCGTACTTGGGGAATAATGTGGAGGTGGGAGGGGGTAAGACACTCTTACACACTGTAAGATAGCTTTAGGCTGAGCCAATGAGGGAGAACATATTTGGACATTGAGTTCTGTACAGCAAATACTTCCACTTTCCCGTTTTTTATACCTATCTCCAGATGTTTAACTGTGTGAAAAGTGAATGAAATGCAACATTTGCAAGCAGAAATATTGGTGATGCCGTCTCCTTGGATAAATGTTATCTATAATTTGAAAAGGGAGGTTGGTTAGATTGAAAATAGTTCTGGGCTTTAGAGACAAGTTATTCAGAAGATGAACCAAAACTTGCATAATGGGGCAGAAGGGTGGTGTGCAGATTTAGGACTTCTTCTTTTTCTTCTTCTCTCTTTCCCCGCCTCTCAGAAACACACATACATATTAAGGCTGCATGCACACTGTACATTTAAAACACTCCCCAGGAATTTTGGGAACTTTAGTTCATTAGGCTGCTGGTAATTGTAGCTCTGTGAGAGGTAAACTACAGCTCCCAGGATTATTTTTAGTGTGAATGTGCTGTAAATGTGCTCTAGATGTATAATGTCTACAGCCTAATGCTAACTTATTAATATTTGCAGTTTATCTAATTTCTATATTCTGTCATTCCTATTCTATAACATGTGCCCATGTGCTGGGGAAAACGTTAAATCCCAGAGGGTTCAATCTATTAACAGCTAACTGATTCAAGGGTTCAAGATCCATTGTGCTCTCTATCTGAATGTAGCATTTTGGGAGAATGTCAAGATTTTGACCAGGGGTGCCTAAACATAAAAAAGTCTTTAGCAGGTTCCAGAAACAGAATAACAAAAGCACCTGCTTGATATCAATGGGTGCTGCCACAATGAAGGGCCAATTCCATACCAGCCCCTACAATGATGTTCAGCCCTACCAACAGCCCAGGGACTCTGCAAGAGCAGTTACCACCCCACAATTAGGGTTTCTAATCTATTTCCAACATGCCTCAAGTCCTATGGCACATAAATGTAAATCAAGCAATGTGTTCTTCTTACACAGCTGTATTAACAACCAAAAACACACACACTTAAAGTCCCTTGCAGAAGAGAGACGTGTTCTTTTTAATTTAAATAGATTTGTTCTGCCTTTGAACAAAGAAGCAATGAGCTATCTCATACAGTTTCTAACCTCCTCCTTTTGTCATCTGCTGTTTCTTTTTCTTTTTTCTTCTTTTTTTAATTTGCTAGAGATTTCACACTTGACTACCTAGGATTCATGCCGAGCCAGAATGGGATGATGTTCTCTTAGCTTGTCTGTATCCAGATGGGCCCGACTGTATTTTGCTCAGCATTTTGCAATTCTGTGATATTATTGCGGCCACTCTCAAAATTAACTAAGAGCAGGAAATTATAGTTCTGTGGCCCAAGCTTAAGCATTCTGATAAGCTTGTAGCTGAGGCTGGGGGGGGGGTGGTGGAGCCATGAGAAATGGGGCATAAATAGCTAATCATGCTGCCCCACGGAACCCAGTGACGATTTGCGAAATTCTCTTTTTGAATTCCGAGCAGAACCCATACTGTTGAGTTCTTTTTGTCCTTTGTTCCTGGAAAAAAAAGAAGAAGCTCAGTGATCAATCGTGATGTGAGAAGGCATCATTTTCTGTTCTGCCCTGTATTTGTCACATGCAGCACGGGGTCTGTTTTGCTGCAGTTCATCTTCCATCAAAAGCTACTTTCTTTAGGGTTATTATTACATTTATATCATTCATTTTGTCCAAGGAGCTTAAGTACATAGTTACGACCCCGTTTGCAGCACTACCCCTCTCTGTGCAGTGGCTATACCTAAGGTGCAATGAACAAACTTATGCAGACAATGATCTGGCTTAGAAACGGCCAGACCTTTTTTGATTCCAGCTGCAGGTGGGTTTTGGCTTAGGCATTGGGTGTATATCTATCGTAACCTGCTGCCAGAGGGTTGCAACTTTTGACAGTGTCATGCCCAGGATTATGGCCAAGAAGCAAACGATGCAACGCCTCAGTCTCAGAGTATGAATATGACCCCCAGTCCTCTCTGGTTGGCCCCCAGGACTCTTCCCAGACCATGTACCACACTGATCCTGTTTCACACCCTGTTTTCCTTTTTTTTTGCCTGGCTGCAATGTGTCTTTGAGTTCTGATGATGTCTTGGACGGAGGATATAACGGGAGATGTGAATATTTGTAGAATCTAGCCTACTGTAAAAATATGAAAAATACATCTATTGCTCTGCTCACATTTTGCCTCTGGCCCTGCCCAGCCCTGCCATTGGGGCATCATAAGGCTGCCCACAAGGGAATGCCAAGCTTGGGCAGAAAAATGTCCCCTGCCTTTGCATAAATGATTTTTTTTAAAAAAAATCTAGCCTACTCAATGTCTGAATTAAGAAGGTCCCTGGTGATCTGTGGTCTATTTCACATATTCCATTTTAGCTTGAAGCAAACCTTATCCACGAAAATGCTCCCAGCCACAGGACACTGGGGCTAATAATGTCTTTGACTTTCAACTTTGCCTTTCCATAATTCATGCTACCATTCAATTGGTTTTGTGCAACAACAAAAAAATGTAACTATCTTCCCTTTAAAAAAAGAAAGAGAAAAAGTTAATTAATCAGGGCTGTGTCAATTTCCTTGTGCCCTGTCAATTTGGGGCAAGGTAATTAATCACTAATCATCACCCCGTCAGCAGCAAGCAAAGGGACAATTCGCAAGCCATTTATCATCCCTTTGAAAAATAAATGGCAGACGCCACCACACAGCAAATACATCTTGTCTTTCATAATATTTTATCGACACTTTTGCATGTTGTAATAGACTTCAGCAACAAGCAGCTGTAGTTCAATGCAATATGAATATTAAAGGAACAAATGGGAACAGATTTATAGGCTATTGCTTTTCTGTTATGTCAGTTCGGAGATTACACCAAGCAAATGAACAGTGAAAAATTACTCTTCCGTGTGGGGAATGGTGATTAAACTTGTACATTAATTAGAGATTTTGTGTGTTTGTGTGTGTGCGTGAGTGCGTGTGTTTTTCTTTTCAATGAATTTCAAATGAGAATGGCCTGTAAGAAAGTGTTTGTCCAAAATTCGTTAAACAACCCTGTTTAATATCGATGTGGAGTTTAGAACAATGGCAAATTAATGACTGTTTCAGTAATCCTGAAAAACATGGAAAAGGGAAACAGAAGAAAGCATGCTTCTACTCAATTAAGACAGCAGGAAATCCACAAACATATACAGGATCCGTGAAAGATTGGTTCCTGCATGCAAGTACTTCCTTTAATTTGTCTGCAATCGATCAGTGATCACTGTTTTGCGTGTGAATCTTCATCATTTGATGATAGAAGCAATATGCTTCATGTGTGCATGGGCCATTAAAGGAAGTGTAGAACATGAACACATGCACACACCAAGTAAAAAACAATTTGAAGGGCCTATATTTTGTTGAATGCCATCCATACTTTTGTCAAGTAGCAGGCCCAAATTCAGTGGAAACCACTTCCCTACCCGAGGGTTGCTACCTGTCCCTAGACAAACATGATCATCCTTTTGCGTGGAGGAGAGAAAAGTGGCCCCTGTCCTGTTTCCACTTCAAACGGGATATATTTTTTCATGCATTTGAGCTCTTCCGCTTCCTCTTCCTCCTCCTCCTCCTCAAAACTGTTCAGGCAGAGGGTGGTTCCAGTGGCAGGAGGAGAGCAAGAGTCTGAGCAGGAGTTTAGGTGGGCATAAGGTGGGTCCATGAAGAGGAGAGCCAAGAGTTATCACAAGATGTGGGTAGAGTGTTGGGTGGGGCTTGGAGGAGGAGTATGAGAGGGATTTTGCATTTGCAAAGAGTTGGTCACAAAGAGCAAGAGAGGGGTTTTGCAGTGCATGGGCCTACTATTGTGGAGTCTCAGGTTTTGCTTGGGTGGCAGGGCAGCAGCGGGTGATGGACTACAACTCCCATCACCCCTCACCACTGGTCCTGCTAACTAGAGATGATGCAGGTTGTAGTCCAACAACACCTGGGCACACAAGATTGAGAAAGGCTGCTTTAGATGCTGCCACAATCATATGCAGCACCAACAAATGATTAGAACTATGGAAAATGTAGTTCCTATGGATACATGGGGACTTGGATGCTATCTGGGGCCCGAATGACTTAGGGCCCAAATATCTGAAAGACCGTATCCTTCCCTACAGCCGTTCTCAGGTATTAAGATCAGCAGAGAGGGCCCTATGGTACTCTTGGTAGTCAGAGGTTCGGGGCGGGGGTCCTAGGAGAGGACATTCTCTCTTGACCCCCCTAAGATGTGGACTTTCCTCCCCATAAAAGGGCATACGGAATCTTCATTGTACAGCTTATCATATGTTGACGAGACACCTCTGCATTCTGGTGTTGGTATGTTTAGTTCTTGATATATTTAGTTCTGATTGTAACATCTGAGTGCCACAGTTAGAGTTGGATAGGGTTGCCATATGTGCAGAATTTCCTGGACATACCTGGAATACTGCATTCAGAAGCAGTGCCTGGGCAGAAATCAGCAAAATGCCTGGGAAAATGCAGACATATGGCAACCCACATTGGCAGTATATATTTTTTTGGCCTCTTTTCTTTAAAAATAGCCCCACTTCTTGAAACAGAGTTGGACAAATCTGTCAATTTTGGTTTCTCATTTTTAAAATTCTAAATTCCATTCTCTGTTCATAGCAGCAATTATTATTATTATTATTATTATTATTATTATTATTATTATTATTTTAAAAAAACCTCATAGCATTTTTTCCGGCATTTTAATGCAAATTTCTCCATATGCACATCCATCATTTTTACCAACATAAACACTTGGGCAAGCAAATTTCCCAAATATAATCTAGTCTGTACGCAACTTTCTCTAATGAAGAAAAAGCTTACAGTACATTGGTTGGAAAACTAGATCACAAAATTCTGAGAAGTGCAGATTTCAAAGGCTAGTTGTGCTTTGGTTACCTTATTGATTCTAGAAATGCAAATTAGGTGGTTTCTCACTAAAAAGGAAAGAAAATGGGATTTCTCCTTCATCAAACCCATAGGTTCCCATCCTTCCTTGCAGACTTAAGTCACATGCTTTCCTGAAGGAAGTATCACAAGACTCATGATGGGAAGTTGTCACAGCGGCTGATGCATGGGGAGAAGAGAGGCAGAGTAATGAGAAGAGAGATTCATTCATCCATTTTGACGGCACACCTTTCTTTTGGCATATGGTGCTCTTATGCAAATCCAAATTAGAGCTGGGATGCAAGGAATAATTGGCCATTAAAAGGGCTGTATGTTTTTATGGCTTTGATTGGGAAATCTTCCCCCCTGTTGGGTTTTGCATCTGCGACTTTGTCATCTATCCCTGAGCTTCAAAACTTAAATATACAGTTTATAATACACATCTCCTCTAGGGGAATTTCTGATGTTGAGAAAACACCCTTTCATTTTGCATTTCGGGCTCCCCCACCAAACTTGTGTGTGTTAAGATATGCCATCTCATAGCCTTCCACACAATTTTTTATCTCATTTAATAAGAAAATGAATGGGAATAAAATATCACTTGGGATGAATTGGTGTGTGTTTGCAGTTCAGGTGCGAGCACTGTGGTAAGCTCTCCTTTTGTGAAATACTCAATGGCCACATTCATACCATATATTTAAAGCACTATGCCATTTTAAACAAGTCAGGATTTATTCAAAAGAATTCTGGGAAGTAGTTTGTTAAGGGTGCTGAGAGTTGTTAGATTCCATCACAGAGCTACAACTCCCAGAGTTCCTTGTGAAGAGGGATTGAGGGTTAAACACCTCTTAAAACTGTAGCTCTGGGACAGGAGTAGGGGTCTCTGAAACTACGCTCGTCACCTTTAACAAACTACAGCTCCCAGAATTATTTTGGGGGAAGCCATGATTGTTTAAAGTGGAATCACAGTGCTTTAAATGCCTGGTGTGAATGTGGCTTATAGGTCGTTGTTGCAAAGCCCAGTTTCCATTGGCTTATTCAAACTCTGCGATTATATAGACCAGTATGGTGCTAGAAATTCCTCCTGCATTTTTCCTGAACAGTCTCAACCAATTAATGAGAAAAGAAACTACATATAAAAATCCTTGGTCTCAGTGTTGCCCTTGGAGAACATACCAAGGAAGAGGATTGGGACTAAACTAGAGTTGGTGGGCTCTCCTGGTTGTTCGCTCTGGCGCCACCTATTGTTGGCCTTCCTGCCTTCTGCCCTACCAGTTTCAGTGGCCACAGACCACCACTTTGCAGCAGGGCCCCATGTGATCCACCCCTGTTCTAACTCATGTAGAGCAGCAGTACCTCTGCTAAAGATGGGTGAATATTTATTTTGGTTTCTCTCAGTTTGTCCCCACCATTTTAAATTCAGTTCAGCAGTTTTAAATCTCTTTGCAATATAAAAAGCATGGGAGCGGGGGACTTATGAAAACTTATGAGTGTTTTGGAGCATATTTCTCTCCTAATATACACATTTTCTGAAAGCCATTTCCCTAATATGATTTCTGTATCTTTTTTGGGGGGGTGGGGTTGGCATACGCATATAAATTCAGAGGAGTGCAAATTTTTCAGGAAAGGATTCCTGTATTTATGTTTGAGCATAGTTTCTAGAAGTGTGGATTAGAATTTGAAGGGGAAAGCGTATTGCTCCCTCATCCCTAGTTCCTGCTACAACAGATAAGTTCTTTAAGAGAGCCTAACTTGATATAACTGAGGTTCCCCCCCCCAACACACACACACTCTTTATGACCTCGGGTGCATTCAGATGTGGGGAATCTCTCCCATTATCTAATTTCCTTTCACATTGCAGCACCTGTTGCATTATATAATTGTGGCTTTTGGAACCAATATAACAGCATATCACACTAAGTTTCTTTCACACAAGTGGGTGTGGTATGGCACAAGGACAAATGTCATCCAACAATATTGCTACCTCCTCACCCTTTCCACACAGTCCTGCTGCTGTCCCCCCCCCCCATAATTCCTCCATGAAAACAGCAGGAAAGAACTGTACACTGGTGTACCGCCCCTAATTTTGTCACTTTATTATTGTGATTTTCTGGGTTAAAGGGGCTGCAAATGGATGCCCCCCCGCCCCCGCCTGGAATCAAATAAAATGGAAATGTTCTCTATTCCATTAGTTTTCCAAAAGTGACTTTTACGTCATGTGAAAGATCAAATATAATGCAGAAGTTAAGAGTTAGGAAAGCACTGGGAAAAATGGAATAAACTTCCATGCAAATGCAGCTCTGGTCTCATCCCTCTAAGCAAGTACCAGTTGGAGATTTATATAAGAGTGCATTTAGGAACCTGGCAAGCTGCCTTATACTGAATCAGACCCATTGGTAGCTCAGTGTTCTCTACACTGACTGGCAGTGGCTCTCCATGGGTTTCAGGCAGGGAGTCTTTCCTAGTTCTATCTGGAGATGCTTGGAATTGAACCTGGGACTTTTTGCATGCAAGGCAGATGCTCTAACCACTGCACTATGGCCTTCCATTCCCGAATAAGCTAAGGCTCTTTCTTTTTTTGGTGACACAGAACTGAAGGATGGATGTTCTTGCATTGCAGGGGGTTGGACCAGTTGACCCTCGGGGTTCCTTCCAACTCTATGTTTATTCTCTTCCTTTCTGATTTGCCCTTCCCTCCAGTGCCGGGTTTCCCATACCCTGCTGCTACTGCTGCCGCCGCATACAGAGGAGCACATCTCAGAGGCAGAGGCCGCACCGTCTACAACACATTTCGTGCCGCAGCACCCCCTCCTCCCATCCCGGCTTATGGCGGGTAAGTAGACCCTTGGGACTCCTTTGGCCATTGGTGCTGCCTTCTCCTGCCACCTCCCCAGAAAAGGAGAGAGAGAAGCAACCAAGCATTTGTGAGTGCTATGCATGATGATGCCATCTCTACACACACACACACACACACACACACCACGCAGCATGCCACCCATCTCCGTTGCCTGAAGTGGAGCACCTTGCGCACAGGGCTGACAAATGATAGTAATTTGCACTGTCATGGTTGGGAGCTTTAAAGCATTTTGCGCGTCCCATGTTGTTATGTAAATTCCCCTTGAGAAGGAACGCTGCTGGAAAAAAAGAGAAAGAGAAGGAAAAGAAAGGAAAGGAAAGGGAAAACTCACAGAGGTAGAGATGTATTTTTGGATGATTGCAAACATCTGGTTAGTGAGAAGGTTGAATAACACTTTAATTTTTTTTTTTTTTTTTTTTTTTTTGCGGGGCGGAGGGGTGGAATCCACCGAAGTGAAAGTTGACTCACAACCCTAAGGGTTTTGATTTATCATTAGTGTTTTTGATATTAGCAGCAAAATGACAGCTGAGGTTGTGTGTGTGTGTGTGTGTGTGCAGAGTTTGTATCCTGCAAAAGATCTGAGCTTGGGGAGAGGACAATAGATCCCAACATGCAGTCACACCCACTGTTAGGGATTCTGGAGACAAATTTTACGCAGAGTCCTCAAAAGGCACATTTAATTTTCTCCCATTTAAGTGGATCAGAAGACAATAGACCTGCTCCCAGACTTTGGTGACTTTGATAATTGAGGCTACTTTTACCTGTCTGGTCCCACTCTTTGCTCTGGTACCTATGTGTTGGGACCTATTTACATAGAGCTACAAGCCCTCACCACTCATTACTGGTGTTAAGAAGGGAAACAATTTGGATGGCTTCAAAATACAATTAGACAAATTCTTGAGGGATAGAGCTATCAATGGCTACTTGATGCAATGACTATGTTTTGGGTAAATCCTGGGCATCTCTCCACAAAGGTGGGAGCAGTACCTGTCTCAAGCCCTGGAGAGCCACTGTCAGTCACTACTCTGCTAGATGGGTAGGGTAACTTATCTGACTCAATATAATACAGCTTCTAGGAAGAGTCATAGCTCAGTGGTAGAGCATCTGGTTTGAATTCAGAAGGTCCCAGGTTCAACTCCCAGCATATCCAGATAAGGGTAGGAATATCTCCTGCCTAGAACCCTAAAGAGCCACTGCCAGTCAATGGGAACATTGTTGAGGTACATGCCCCCTTGGTGTAACTCAGGATGAGGCATCATCCTCTGCTCCTAAGGAAGAAATTTAGTGCAAAGCATCTACAAATGGTGCATCCAGCTGCGTCCCCATCATTGCATTTTATCTGCAGTTCATGACTGATGCTCCTGGGTTCAGCTAAAGCTGGAAGGTCAATGTTCTTAGCTTCACAGTCAGCTTTCAAAAGCAGGAAAAGCTACTTCCTACAGAAGTTTGATTTGAACTCAAAAGTAGCTGTCACAAGCACTGGCAGAGGAAGGGGGGGTGCGATGGGTGCATCCCACCCCGGGAGTCATCCCTGAGGGGTGTGTGACATTGCCACCCTGGCCCCCTGGGATGCTAGCACTGCCGCTCCTGGCAGCGCCCCCTGGGATGCTAGCCCCACCCCCGGAGGCAGCTGGCCCCACCCCTGGGTGCACAACAAGTGCACCGCTCCGGATGCCGGAGCATCTAGCTCTGCCTCTGGTCACAAGCAGTGTGTGGGTGACTGGGGAGGAAGAGGGATACAGGAGCACAGGAAGCTGCCTTCCACTGAGTCTGACCACAGGTCCATCTAGATCAATATTGTTTATACTGATCGGCAGCTGCTCTCCAATATTTTAAGTAGGGGCCTCTCCCAAGCCTACCTGGAGATGCTGCGGATTGAACCTGGAACCTTCTGCATGCAAAGTGTGTGCTATATTTATTATTATTATTATTATTATTATTATTATTATTATTATTATTTTCTTCATTTCTATAGCACTTTATATTTTTAATTAAAAAAAATTCAAAGCAATTTACAACACATTTAAACATCAAATAAAACAATCCAGAACAAATTTTGATTTGGTCTCCTGTATCTCATTAAGCACCATCAGTGTATTTTCTGCTTATCTTCAGAAGGAATAGTGGTGTGAGGTTTTTTTTTAAAAAAAAATTGACTTGGAGAGTTTAAACCTTCCCAACTACCAATTCTTAAAACTTTCTCCTGGCAAACGAAAAAAAAAAGTCGTAATAGTCATCTTGAGATATGGGGAAACCATTTTAGCAAATGGAGAACAGATGGGCGATTACTATACTGAGAAAGCAATATTTGATGGAATGTTGGAAACAGTTGCAAAATATAATTACATAATATACAATATGTTGTTTTCAGAACTTCACACTCCATCACATATTTTTCTCCCTGTTGCAATTTTTCTGTTAATTTTTCTGTGATAAAGTCAGCATTGCAATTCTGGTTTGGGGCAGCTTAAACATGGGCGGGCATTAAGAAAGACTGTGCTAAGAAATGGGTGCTTAGGACAAGGTGCACTGAGGACACTCCTTCTGCATATTGGATGCCCTCGTATAAGCAGGTGCTATGCTAGACTTCCAGGCAACTACGCCCTTGCAAAATTGTAGAATTACAGTGCTGAGCATGTCAGTTGCACACATGGTAAGAATAATACTTCAGAAAGCATCTGTAATGATCCCCCTAGTTGCAAAAATCTTTTGGTCTCTTTTCTTCCCAACCTTCTTGTTGGGATGAGTGGCCATGGCATTATAGGAAAGCATTATAGGAGGTGAAAGTCAATAGTCATAGTTATCTGGACAACACTGAACCTAGCAAAGAGCTGCCATATGCCTACAGCTTTCCCTTATAGCAAAAATTTAGGGGAAGAGATGTAGCTTATAGCTTATAGGCCATGTACATTACTTGGATGCAGAAGCTCAGTCTCTTCCATTTCCAGGTAAGCCTAGGTGAGGCTTTCCTGTCTGAAACCTTGGAGAGCTGCTGCCAGTCAGTGTTGACCCTACTGAGCTAAGGGGACCAAAGGTCTGAATTAAGTAGAAGAAACTTTCCTGTGTCCCGGTGTTATTAATTTTTCTAAGTTTTGGTATCTGCTTTGAGAGTTCTCAAAGCAGCTTACAAGCAAGAATAAAAGTGAATTAAACATATATGAAGATCAACAATAAAACACAGGGGAGCAGCATGAAAGCAGACAGCATAAAAACACGCATCTCAGCATTTTTTTAAAAAACTCCCATATGTATCTCCCCACCCTCACCCCATTTCAAGCTGGAAGTCCATCTCATCAGACTTTTTTTTGATTTATTTAAATGCTTTGAAACATGGATGGAGAAACCTTCCTAAGCCCAAGAGCAGAAGGCGATTCCCTTCTTGGCAATGTTCCAGGGTCCACATGCCAGTGGTGTGTGTGTGTGTGTAGATGCAAAAGTACATGGAACAATGAATATAAGTATTACCTTTGTATGCCTAGCTATATTCTCCACACCCACACACTCACAACCAGCCTTCTCCATCCTCTCTGTCCAGGAAAGCAAGAGGCACCATTAGAATTCAAGGGCATGTTGTTCCAGCCAGGCTGGACTGGGGTGTGACTGGGAAGTGGCTATAACCTGGAGGCTGAGGGCTGGATAGAGAAGCCTGAGGGCCATAATTGGTCCTCCAGGTTTGAAGTTCTACCCATTCCTCATTTGTAAGATTTCTTAACAGTTTTCAGGGCTATGTAACGAAAGTATAAATCAGGGGTCAGCAAACTTTTTCAGCAGGGGGCCGGTCCACTGTCCCTCAGACCTTGTGGGGGGGGGACCGACTATACTTTGGAGGGGGGATGAATGAATTCCTATGCCCCACAAATAACCCAGAGATGCATTTTAAATAAAAGCACACATTCTACTCATGTAAAAATACGCTGATTCCCAGGCCGTCCGCGGGCCAGATTTAGAAGGCGATTGGGCTGGATCTGGCCCCCGGGCGTTACTTTGCCTACCCATGGTATAAATCAAAATCATTTATTTAAAACCAACAAATGCAAAAAACACCATAAGACAAAAGACACCCCCACAAAAAAGCTCTAAAAGTTACAATGTTTGTATAAATAAGGTCTTCATCTGGTGCCTCTCCTTTGTGGATGCACCATGTACCTCTGCTAAAGAGGTACTTGAACCAAGGCCTCTGCAGAAGGTGAGAGTCAGCCCTGCACTGCTTTCTTTTGCACTGGTGGCCATATTTCTTGAAACTCCACTCCCAGCTAAGGATGTAAGATGGCATCATTTTCCATTCCGCCCTGCATTTGTTGCATGCATCACTGTTTCCATTCTGCTACAGATCATCTTCTGTCATAAACTACATTATTTGTCTCGCTTTATGCTGAGGCACAATTACATAACTTAAATAATTACATTGCTATTATGTGATTCTGCACCATTCATTTCAGTACAAAGGAAACACAAAGCAAATGTAGAGGGTGCATAATCAGTTACATGTTATTTGTGAACTAAAAGCATCAGTGAATATGTGATAGTAGCTGGAATGACATGGGACAAATAAGTGAGCATCAGCAATCTCTGCTCCCCTTTTCTTTGGGGCCCAAGATCCTAGATCCTGAAGTCCTGACTACTCGAGGCAGAAATTTTCCCCTTCTATATGCAAAATGTGTTTTCCTGTGGATAATTTTTAGATATTTTTTTTGTGTGTGTGTGTGTGTTAGCAGAGCATTAGTGAAAAACTTATCTAGACAATGCATTCAGCCTGGTGATGTTTTGGAGTGTGGTTTCTTTTGGGAAGTCGGGTGGATGAAATTGGATTAAGGCAAGCCAAAATCTCTACATGCAGTTTTGTTTTGTTATTCATGTAACGGATGAAGAAAGTAAGTAAGGAGGGGGAAACAATTGTCTTAGTTTTTATTCAGGTAATTAATAATCAAATTACCTCTGTATAAATTTCCATATGAATAAAACAGTTGTTTTGAGGGAGAGAACTATCAAAATGTTTTATTTCACTTTTAGACCACCCTTCATTCCATAAAATGTTCAGCAGAACCCGTCAATTTTTTTTAAAAAAAATTCAAAACATCACTGGAAACAAGCTAACATAAAATGAACAACCCCATTCCCCCCCCGTGTGTGTTTGTTTGTTTGTTTGTTTGTGTCCTAGCAACTCAAGTTGAAGGAGAGCTCTTGGGTGGGGACTCATACCATTGTCCCTTACCATTGCCCACACCTTCCCAGATAGTGTCTTAAGTTTCATGGTGGGAGATAGATGGGATATGCATGTAACAACAAAAACAAACATCTGGCAGGCTAAAAGTTAGCCACATCTGATCTAAGTGACATTATATGCTACTAGCTCCAAAATAGGTTTCCTTGATTCCACCCTAATTTCTGCCCTGATTGGTGACCATTGTCAGGAGAGGGACAAGGAGACTGCAGTGCTCTCGATTCTCCTTGACCTCTCAGCAGCTTTTGATACTGTTGGCCATGATGTCTTCCTGCACCACCCTAAGACTGGTTGTTGGGGCCACTTTGTAGCAGTTATTCCAATCCTAGCTATGATGGTGCTTTCAGAGAATGGCACTGAGTGATTCCTGCCTGAGCTCTGACTTGCGGGTTTCCACAGTGTTTGGCCTTGTCTCAAATTTCAGTGGTGCCCTGTGTGGTGCCAAAATTCAGTGCCCCCTTCTGCCTCTCACACTCCATTCTAAATAATAGTTGTGGCGTGTCCCCAAGGCTCTGCACCCAGTGCAAACCGGTCACACTCCCCTAAATCCACCTCTGGTGGCACCCACTTCCAGATATCTGTGCCATCTGAATCAAGAGAATGAACCACAGGTGCTCATTTTGTTTTAGTGAATGCATTGTTGTTTTTTAAAGTTTGGACTGTGTATATTGCTGCCTGGAACCTTTTGGGGATGAGTGAATTATAACTACTTCAGAGATATAAATAATACACAGTTCATAGGACCATCACAGATAAGTTTGCACTAGTTTCAGAGCTAAGATGGATATGATGGCAGAATGTGGGATTATGATGATAGGCTCAGAGTAGGCCCTTTGAAATTAATGGAGTGTCCGAGTACGAGTAACATTTTGTAGAACCCGGAGGCATATGAAACAGAAGCTATTAAACCCTGCACTGATCTCGTTGTAAAAGCAGCTACGGTATATATTAGGGAGTGCAGAATTTGGAAGCAGCAGCTGTTGCACCACACAATGGTTACTCAATACTCTTAGAATACTGTTATAACAAATGTTGGTAAATATTAGAAAATATGGTATATTTGCATGGCAGCTGCCAAGTCATATTGCACAACACACTTCTCCTGTTCCAAATGCCAGGTAAATGTTAAGGAGCATAGTTTTCCTTATACAGTGGTACCTCGGGTTACAAACACTTCAGGTTACAAACACTTCGGGTTACAGACTCTGCTAACCCGGAAGTAGTACCTTGGGTTGAGAAGTTTGCCCCAGGATGAGAACGGAAAGCGTGCACCGGCGGTGCAGCGGCAGCAGGAGGCCTCATTAGCAAAAGCGCACCTCAGGTTAAGAACGGTTTCATGTTAAGAATGGACCTCTGGAATTAATTAAGTTTGTAACCTGAGGTACCACTGTAATAGATGAGGACTGATGACCCTCCATCATCCTTAATTAATGTGAAGTGTACCACCTTGAGCATATTTATATATACATATATAAATCAATTTATTTATATATATACGTGTGTGTGTGTGTGTGTGTGTGTGTGTATTTCGGTTTGATTTCTTGTTTTTGTTCTCATGATGAGACTAACCTCGAGAGTTCTGGGGTTGGTAGTATTTGCATGTGGAAATGCACTAATATGAATGTTCTTCTTTGTGTGTGCATCCTTGCAGTGTTGTTTACCAGGATGGATTTTATGGTGCAGACATTTATGTAAGTATTCATTGATGTGCATGCTTTGCATTGCTGGTGTCACCTTTATTTTTTACTTGCTGGTTTGTTTTGTGAGTTTTGCTGCATAAGCTTTGACTCTGTTTCATCCATTTTGCCATCACCAGAATATTAATTAATTTTAAAAAGCACCAGCGAATAAAAAGAGAACATTCTGTTTGGAATCTCTCTATATTCATTACATCTATCATCATTTGGTTGGTTTCATTAATTGATGACCTTTTCGGAGGTGCACTGAGTGTATCTGCACCTGCGATGGTCACCTTTTCCTGCTGACAAGGCTCCTATCCATTCAAAAACATGGAAATTAATCAGGTGAAATTCCACCATCCCCACTGCTTTACCTACACACCAGGAAAATAAGCTTCTCCTGCTAAATTCCTGCATCTCAGAATACTCTTAAAGGCACAGAAGCAAAGTGTCTGAAAATCCCATCTCCATTTGCTGATTTCCATCATACCAGCAACAAGTGGAAGTCTTGTACTGTCTTCATCATGTGTATGTTTTGTGCCTTCCTTGAACCTGGTTTCACATGTTCTGCAGACCTGCATGCAACCACAATTACAGTTTTGGCAGTTCAATAGGTTCAACTGCCCCAAAGCTTTGGCCTCCATAGCCTCTATGTCTTCTAGTTCTTAGTCAGCATCGGTTCTAGCAATAGATCCTTGCCCTGTCCATTCCTCTTCCAATGGGGACATCCAATGAGACTGAATGTTGGGAGATGAAAGGAATGGCTTCTTCACATAATGCATAGTTAAACTATGGAATTTGCTGCTGCAAGAAGCCATGATGGCTACCAATGCGGATGGCTTTAAAGGGGGATTAGACAAATTCATGGAGCATCAATGTCCTAGAGTCCTCCTACATGCTTCTCAAAGCCAGGCAAGTGCTTACTGAGCTTTGGGAAGGAGGTGGGAGGGCTCTTAGACTCTGCCAGAGCCTCGTGCCTCCTTCCCAAAGCCTGACTTAAGCCAGAGCCACGAAGGCTGGGGAGAAGGCCTCAAATGGTCTTGCACAGGGTGGCATATTGCCAAGGCCTATGCCTGGTGATGACTGTCTATGGAATGCTCTTCCTAGGGAGATGCCTCTGCTGCTTCTGTCAGTTCTAAGGTGCTAGGCTAAGACCTTTTTGTTTACCCCAACCATCAGTTAATTGATGTTGACTCCTCATCTTTTAGGACTTGGCCTTTGTTAATATATTGTTGGATGAGTATTTTTCTATAGCTTGTATTGTTAGGGTGTTGTTGTTGTTGTTTTTTTAATTCTCTCTGGTTTTAATTTGTTTTATATGCTGTATTTCATTGTCAAGTTGCTTGAATACATTTTACTGTAAAAAAAAAGCCACTGGTAATCATAATTTCAATTAACAACAACAACAGTAATCTGATTGGTCACTGTGAGACCAGGATGTTGGACTAGAAGGACCTTTGGCCTGATTCAGCAGCCAGACTCTTCTTAATGAGGAAATTCATGTTGCTCCTTGATCATACAGTGGTGCCCCGCTAGGCGAATGCCTCGCTAGACGAAAAACTCGCCAGACGAATAGCATTCGCTAGCGGAAGGCTGCCCTGCAAGACGAAAATGTCAATGGGGCTGCCTCGCAAGACGAATTTTTTTTCTTCGCGAAAAACTGCTACTTGCATTGGTGCTTCGCTAGACAAAAAAATCGCTCTTGGAAGACACTCGTAGAACGAATTATTTTCGTCTAGCGGGGCACCACTGTACATTGGAACAGCCAGTTGACAGCCAATGGGTAGTAATAATAATTTTATTATTTATACCCCACACATCTGGCTGGGTTGCCCCAACCACTCTGGGCAGCTTTGGGTCAGTATGAATGGGTCCTTCGAGAGGGAGAAACAAAATAAGGATGCATTCAGAGTTTAGTTTTCCTGATTTTAATGCTAGCACCTCTGTCCCATTTTCTAATATTCCTTTCACACTGCAGTAGCTGTTGTGTTATGGAACTGTGGCCTTTTGACCAATATGTTGGCCTTTCGCACTACATTTCATCCAGACTAGTGGACATATCTGGACACTCACCCTTTCCACACATGTGTGCTTCTGTTCCCCCATAATTCCCCCACGAAAATCAGCAAGAAAGAACTGTATGCCAGAATACCGCCCCAAATTTTGTCACTTTGCTCCTGTGATTATCTAGATTAAGGGGTCTGTAACCGGATTTATTTTTCTTTCTGGAATCAGATAACATAGAAACGAACACTAAACAGGTTACAGCCTGCTAGATTTTCAGAAGTGATTTTGATGTACAATAGTGTGAAAACACAGATAGAATGCCAAATTTAACAGTCAGGGAAATGTATGGGAAATGGAAAGAAATGCTGTGTGGGTGCAGCATAAGATTGTTTTCCATTGGTGTTTTCAGACTGCAAACTAGGAAATATTGTGGTTTATTTGAAGTTAATCAAGACTTTCTGAATGAAAAAGCCAAAGTGCTATGTAAGCTTTCCTGGGCAGGAAAAAAAAAAAAGGAGAGACTCCCATAACAGAAACTTGGAAATGTTGGGTATAGCCTGATACAAGTTCATACGAAATAACAATTGTGTTTATTAGATTTGAGTAGTGCAACTTCCACATAAGCTTTTGCAGTGCATACATACCCTTGATACTAGAGATTTAAGTGTAAAGTTAGGATTTTTGAGAGCAACAGAACTGGATAATGCCCATGACAACTTCTATGTCTTCCAAAACATTTAATAAACTTAAAAAATATCTCTTTGTACCTTGATAATTCCATAAAGAATTAAGCTATTCCTAAACCATACTGGGACGCGGGTGGCGCTGTAGTGTAAACCACTGAGCCTGGGGCTTGTTGACTAGAAGGTTGGCAGTTCGAATCCCTGCGATGGGGTGAGCTCCCGTTGCTCAGTCTCAGCTCCTGCCCACCTAGCAGATTGAAAGCACGTCGAAGTGCAAGTAGATAAATAGGTACCGCTCCAGCAGGAAGGTAAATGGTGTTTCCATGCGCTGCTCTGGTTTTGCCAGAAGCGGCTTAGTCATGCTGGCCACATGACCCGGAAAAACTGTCTGTGGACAAACGCCGGCTCCCTCGGCCTGTAAAGCAAGATGAGCGCCACAACCCCAGAGTCGTTCGTGACTGGACTTAACGGTCAGGAGTCCTTTACCTTTACATTTAAACCATACTGTAATTTCAGATCTGAATCATATAAGACAGCCTTCTATCACTAAGCAATCAATCCTAAAAACAGAGGTAATTAAACATCATTTTGTCACTATGTATAGGTTTCTGCAACCTAATTGTGTTGCTGTAGCATCATCAGCATTGGTATAGCAAGAGATTGATTACATTAAATTGGAATGAACATTAAGAATTCATTAAGTGATACTTGGAGGAAGGGAAAACCTATAATTTTTATTTATTACCAATGTTACTTTTGAGACATTTAAGCTGAAAACATTTGCATGTTCAGTGACAAAAAGAAGGAGAAGCTTAGTTTCTAGGTGATATGAAGACTTATTTTTGTAATAGGGAGTTGTGATAAATGCAATTTGAAATAGCTGTTTGCAACACAGAAATGTAAAAACAAATGTAATTTAGAAGCACATTTGACAGCTGTTGTAGTAAAGGAAGTTACTGCAGGTATTTTGCACAAAGCAAAAATCAAAGTAAGTTTGGGAATTCTTCCTAGTGATGTAAAACAAGCCACCCAGACTCACCTTGAGAATCATCTCAGGTTTTCCAACATTTCTGTTGAATACTCGAAACCAATAGTGGGTGTTTTCCATAACAGCCTCTCCTATTCACAACCTGCCCCTTTACCGTGGCAAAGAAGTGATTATATGAGTATATGAGGAGGAAATGAACATAACATTTCATATATTAGTGAAAATAACACAGAGAAATGCATATTAGGGGAATTGCATACAGTTAGGAAAAACTGTATTCACAAAGTCTATATGAAGAGAAATGAGCACTATGACACTCATGAATGTTCACATTGCCTTTAAAAACATACCAGAAACTATTAAAGATATTAATATTGTGCAGTTTGAAGCAATGGGATAAATAAATAAAAACTGACTCCTCTTAGGGCAAAAAATTATCAACCTGGTGGCACTTTGAGAACTCCTAGTTTAGCTCAATATAATTTTCTAATATAAACCCTTTAGCAATACACATTTGGAGTTATTTTACATTTCAATGTACAATTAAACAATTATACTTAGCAGAGACTTCCTCCTCCTTAATATCAGCGTTGCCCTTGTAGAACTCAACAGGGAAGAGGATGGGGGGGTAATAATTAGTTGGCTCTGCCTGCCATGAGCTCTGGTTCCACCTACTTTTGGGTATCCCTGCCTTCCAGCCCATCAGCCCCCATGGCTACCAACCACAACTGGTTAATCATTTTTGGTACCCTTGATTGATGGATGAATGGATTGATTGATGATCCCAAAGAATGTCAGGCATGTGAGCGATTCCTATTTCAACTCTGTAAGAATTTTCTGCCTCATCATGGCTCACGTGAAGTTTCCTTTTCCTTGCCAGTGAAGGCCTGAACAAAAATGGAAAGCCATGATTCAACTTTGATGGGCTCTGCTGAGAATTTTCATATTTCTTCAAGGAGAGCACCTAGACCACAGCTCAATTTTCTCTCTATGGTTGTTTTCACTCTGCCCCTTTCCATTGTTTGCTGAGGAGAATAAAATCTAGATGTGTGGGGGAGAGAAAATATGTGATTCAGAATTTATTAGTTCCCTACAGAGTCCTGAAATATTGACTGGCTCTGAGATCGATTACCACCCAGCTCTGGCTCGGTTAGCTGGTTTAAATGGAATAAACCAAATCTCTGTGGTGAAGAGAAGGGAAGAAATAGAAAAACCTGACAGCAGAGACATTGCTTGGACAAGAACAGCATGAAATAGAGACAATAATACTGTGTGTGTGTGTGTGTGTGTGTGTGTGTGAGAGAGAGAGAGAGAGAGAGAGAGAGAGAGAGAGAGAGAGAGAGAGAGAGAGTATGTGGTTATGGGCATATGTGGATTTACACATCACATGCAGGGTGAAAAAGTATTAAGGAGAAAACATTCAGAAAAACAGAGCCTAAGAACAAGCAAACAAGAGATCCGACAGAAATGGTCAGCTTGCTGGAAAAGATGTCAAAAGCTCATTTCTCAGATATAAGCCGGCTTTGCAGTATGAGGTGTTGGAACACACATAAAGACATGCTGAAGGCCCCAGGTGCAGTCCAGGTAGAGGACTGAGAAAGATTCCTTTTCTGGAATCGTTAGATGTAGAAACAGGTGTGCCTTTTGATTCTATTTTGTTGTTTCTTCAGCTTGTAAACCACCTTGTGTATAGCAATATAGAAAGGTAAAGGTGCCCCTGACTGTTAGGTCCAGTCGTGAACGACTCTGGGGTTGCGGCGCTCATCTCGCTCTATAGGCCGAGGGAGCCGGCATTTGTCCGCAGACAGCTTCTGGGTCATGTGGCCAGCATGACTAAGCCGCTTCTGGCGAACAAGAGCAGCGCATGGAAACGCTGTTTACCATCCTGCCGGAGCGGTACCTATTTATCTACTTGCACTTTGACATGCTTTCGAACTGCTAGGTGGGCAGGAGCAGGGATCGAGCAACAGGAGTTCACCCCGTCGCGGGGATTCGAACCACCGACCTTCTGATCGGCAAGCCCTAGGCTCTGTGGGTTAGACCACAGCGCCACCCATGTCCCTCGTCATAGAAAGGTAGTATATAAATTAAAAGCGAAATGAAATGAAAGGGTCCCACTGGCCTGCCCACCATCGGGAGATGCTGTGGGGACCAGCACAGTTTAGCAGAAAGCTGCACCGGCCTTTTTGGTTTCAGGAGATGTGCATGACTTCATGTGCGATGTTCCTGAAAGGATCTCACATACAGCTGTATACACATAGGGCTCTTTTAAATTATCAGGAACCCTGATTTGCCCAGGGATTCCAGGGTCAAACACACATTAATGCTGAACATGTCAACCTTGACTGATGGGGACATCAGAATTTATGGTGGGGGGAGGTAGCCAACAACAGGCATGATCCCACCTTCTCGCTCATGCAGTTAGGGCTAGGTGGAGAAATCTAGCTCTGTTTGTGTTTTTATGTGAAACTATATATGGGCCAAAACACAGCAAAAATTCGAAAGTCACACTGAATTTTGCAATGAAATTCTCCAAACAGAGAAACAAATTCTACAAAAATGCATATGAGTAAATATAAGATGCAAAAGTCCATTATCTGTGGGGAAATTCTTTCAAATCTGCAGGCAAAATTGCATACTAAAAAGTGTCCATTAGGAGAAATGTGCACTAAAATGCTGGGTAATTTTTGTGAGGGCTTTTCTTAAATACACACAAACTGATAACGTTCATGTGGGAAACGGGATTTAAGACTGGGGGGGGGGAATGAGAAACTGAAAGAAGCAGAGATTGACAGAAGAATCAGACTGCTCTCTACTCTCAGGAATGGGGAGGGGGATATTGAAACCCCTTGTCATTGTACCAATATTATGCTGCATTTTTGTTTTATCAAAACACAAGTGCATATTCAAAGAACTGTATGAAAAGAATACAAATACTTACTTACTTACTTACTTACTTACTTACTTATAATGTATATGTGTGATTCAGTAGCTTGGGGGATACAAATAGTATACACTAACCCTGGAATTCATTTTCATGACTTTCCTAGTTAAATTAAAATGCAGGCAAAATGCAGGGCAGAGCAAAATCGGGGGATTATAAAGTGACTGGATGGGGAAATCCTCTCCTCCCTAAACTGTTGTGCTCACTTCAGCAGTAAAAGCCAGGAGTTGGGAAATCTTGTGAAAGCCAATTGATCTCCCCTCCTCTTCGTTATCTTGTAAACTATGGGGGAGTGGGAAGACCCTTGAATCCCAGAGGAAAATGGAACGGGCAGATTCTAATTGGGATGTAAATGTTGTTTGCCTTATCTATGGAGACCGGGTTCTGACTGTTAATTGGCATGCTGTGAGATCATTTGGAAACGGTTGATATAACTCCGTGGTCCATTGAACAGGAAGCATGGCTGTTTTCACAGTTTGATCATCAATGCATCACTGCACACAGTTCCTTTCCAAGTTCCCCCCACCCCCACCCCTCACTTGCTTATAATGGAATAGTTTTACTTGTCACAAGCAAGTAAATTTTGATTCTGGGGGAGTGGGAATCCTTTGTTGCAAACTATTCAATAATCCAGTGAAGTTAGAGCATTCATATTTTAAGTAGTGCCAAAATCTGTCCTCCACTGTCTTGCAAGTCCCCACCCACCCCTTTCCCTTGCTTTGAAGGAGATTTCCATTTTCCTGCCTCATTTTCAGGGCACTTGAGAATTTATTAAGACTTTATGGGGATGTGGAGTTTTGAATGTATTTTATTGTTGTAAGTGGCTGAGAGGGGCATATGTGGTCCCCCTCCCCAATAACATTCTGCAGCCTCCCCAGGTGACCATGCTCCTGATCGTGTTACCTCGTGATGGGTTTTAATGCAGACATGGGCACCTGGGGAGCCTGCCGAGTGTAGACCACTGGTGAGATGAGTGGTAGGCTGAAAGTAGTCTCACTCACAAGCAATCCTTGCTTCACTCAGAAGTAATGTATAAACACCCAAGAGATTTTCACCAAGATTTTCTCTCCCCTTTGATCACTTTTGAATGAAATTCCTATTCTCATTAATTTACAGAGAAGGGTTGACAAAAGATGGGAGAAAAATTTAGTGTGCTACTAATTTTAGGAATGCTTGTATCAGGGTTCTATACATATCTCTGAACAGACTTCAAGGCTTTGTTTTGTAGCTTCCTTCTTCCCTAAGCCATAGAAAGTTACAAAGGGAAGCAACTTGTTCTTGTACTGGAGACTTGTGGCCTTTTTCTATGTCTAATATATGCACAGGCATCAATTCATAAGGGCCCAGATCTCTTTGCTCCCCTACCAGTAAAATATTTGATGGAGCCAGGAAGGGGGCAAAGCTGATGGGCATTGCTCCTTTTTTACCTTTTCCACATTTGGACTTCCGTTTCCCAAGAAGCTTTCTAAATGGTCTTGTAAAAGAGTTGCTTAATGGCAAGAGAGCTGGGATTGGGCAAAAACCTCTGACATAATTTATTACAGTCTTTATGACTGGAGTGAAGAGAGAGAATGCAAACTGCTTGCTCCATGTGGCGGATTCAAAGAGCTCTACTAGGATGAAAGAGGAAGCAGCACTTGGTTGCTTATCATTAAAAAAAAAATAAACTAGGAGTGCCTAATTCAGATGACTTGGTGTCAGCGCTGGTTCATATGCAGGTCAGCACACAAAAAGCAGTCTTCCTCTTCTGGGGTTCCCTTGGTGGTTCCCCAGCTGGGGCCTCCCACCATTCCTCATCATCCAGCCAGTCCCTGACGCCTGGAGGGAGAAAGCTCCCCAGTTGTTGTTGTTGTTGTTGTTGTTGTTGTTGTTGTTGTTGTTGTTGTTAATCTGCCCTTTACCCCAAGGTCCCAGGGCAGTTTACAACAATTGAAACTCAGTATTTAAAAGCAATTTAAAGCAACTGTGGTTAAACCACAGAGTCTAGGGCTTGCTGATCAGAAAGTTGGCGGTTCGAATCCCTGCGACAGGATGAGCTCCCGCTGCTCGGTCCCTACTCCTGGCGTTTCCGTGCGCTACTCTGGTTCGCCAGAAGAGGCTTGTCATGCTGGCCACATGATCCGGAAACTGTACGCACGCGAGATGAGCGCCACAACCCCAGAGTCAGGCACGACTGGACCTAATGGTCAGGGGTCCTTTTTAAAGCATATGTTTTTATATATGTTGGAAGCTGCCCAGAGTGGGTGGGGTATTCTACTACTAATAGTAACAAGGTTACAAGCAAGTTGCAACCAACAGTGCAATGTAATTGGAGGTATTCACAGATAATCACAAGTGAATTGGAACTCCTAAGAAATGGCATTGCACCATCTGACCAAGGTCCATCCTGTTGTACAATCTCTTTTAAAAGTGTTGAGCCTGATGCCATCCAAAGTAAATCAGGGGGCAGATACAATAAAATATCTGACATATAAAATGTCAACATGTGAAGCTAGTAATTTTATTTCCCTACTAGGAAAGGCTTGCCCTATGTGATTTGTGCCAGCCACACAGATGTTAATATCACAAGGAGTCATTCACTTAGTTCCTGTTCCTATACTTCTTGTTGCAACTTGTTTCTCTTAGAAGTGGACCTCTTCATTAGGGAAGATATAGAAAATACCTCATATTCCTTCCTTATTACTGCTTAGCAACTGTGATGAAATGGCTAAGCAGCAGCAGCATCTCCCTATCTGCCTATTCAGCCATAGAACATTGCCTTAGCCTTTTGCTTTCTGACTTTCTTTATCAATGATCAATTGACTTACTTTTTTTAAAAAAATGAATGCTAAATTTCTGGACCATTTTCTTGCATGGTGTGGTGTGGGAATGACCATGAAGATGAACTAGAAATTGTTCAGAGCTCTATCCTCAGATGGAACTTAATTCCCCTTAAGTTCACCTGGCAATTATAGGAAATAGTCAACTTCATTCATGCCAGGCATTGGGCACTCCCAATCAGTGCATGGCGTGATCCATCACACACACCCTTGCCCGCAGTTGATTCTCCTCATGTGGTAACCAAAGGTAAACTGCAACTGTACTTGAAGGCTTCATTAATAATAATAATTCTATTATTTATACCCCGCCCAAGTGGCTGGGTTTCCCCAGCCACTCTGGGCGGCTTACAGCATATTCAAATCATAACCAGTTGTGTAATTCTTTATCTCCTTGACATCTGAAGGGAGGGCGTTCCACAGGGAGGGTGCCACTACTGAGAAGGCCCTCTGCCTGGTTCCCTGTAACTTCGCTTCTCGCAGTGAGGGAACCAGCAGAAGACCCTTGGAGGAGGACCTCAGTCATTCGCTGTCATGGTTTAACAGTCATGGTTTCCCCCTCTCTCTCCATGAATCTATCTAATCCCGCTTTTAAAAAAGAGCTGTGAATTACACACTTTGGTTAAGACCACAATCTAATGCACACCTGCCTAGGAGTAAGCTCCACTGAACTCAGCTGGACTTAAACTTCTGTACAGGCATAGCAAGTCTAACTATGAGGATGAAACTCAGGGAATACTCTGAGGCTGGACTCGCGTGCACACTTACAATAGGAATAAATCTCGTCGAGACCTTTCTGAGCAAGCATGCCCTGGATTTGTATGTAAATTCATCTTTCATTATGCCTCTTCTGATGTGCACCAGCTCATTCAGCTAATGTACAAGCTGGTTTTAGAAACTGCCATTAACAATTACACTGTTTGAAGCTTTCTGTAGCTGTATGTGAAACTCATAAGCCAAACTAATTGTTACTAATTATTTGGGGTGTTGTGTGTATGTGGTTCCCCCCTCCCTCCCTCTAGATTTGTTACTTATCTGTAATTCTAATCTGATTAGAATGTCTTTTGTGTTTTAGGGTGGTTATGCTGCGTACCGGTATGCCCAGCCTACCACAGCAACCGCAGCTGCCTACAGTGACAGGTAAAAAAGTAATTTACTGTTGAATACATACCTCGGTTGGAAATTGTGCTACTTAGACACCTTGTGCTCTGCTTAGGTTTCATGTTTTCTTGCTCTGTGCAAAGCTGTAGTCTATAAGGCTGCATAGGTATAATCCATGGAGAGCCATTACTAGAAAGGTTAGTTGCGCACCTTGTAAGATATTGGATAGCTGCGTAGTCACATCTAAACCAAATTTACCACGAACTTAGCGAGGAATGGAGAGACTGCACATGGCTCTCCAAAGTCTGGCATCATCCTGACATTTAGCTTTATGTCCTTCACTTCTTGAAAGATAAATCCATGTTAAACCCTAATTAAAGCCAATGGAATCAAAAGATATACAGAGCTTATCGTTATTGGTGGGAAATGATCTGCAGCAGAAACGAAACAGTGCTTTCTTGCATCCCCTAATTTTGGAAGCAAGTCCCTGTTGATTTGGGACTTAATTACTGGGCAAACATGCATAGGATAGGATGGTAATATCACAATTCTGTTTCCATTTATTTAGAAGTAAGTTCCACTGAGTTCGACAGTGTTGACAATCTCACAAGTGCGGAGGAAACCTCAGTGGGACTCACTTCTGAGTAAACATTGCCCGTCCCACTGGTCCCACCATTTCATTGCCCATCCCACTGAGCTCAATGTGTAAGTGAAGCCGAGCATTCACTCTCTCCCATTGCAGTCAGTAGAACTTACATACAGATGCTTATTCATAGTTTGATTGTGTCCAACGTCTTTGGGGGAGCAAAGGGACCCAGCTCAAATAAAATCTGATCACACAGAATGGCGGACAGAATAGAAATACCTTAACTTTGACAACATCAGCTTTCCATTGAAAGAGAAAACTGTTAAAACCGTTAAAACTTTAAAAATCAAATAGATATACAAAGCAACAGAGGAAAGGAATAAAATACCTGGATGATTTGCAAAAGGTCTTAGAACTCTCATTTTCACTTACAGAAAATGTCCAGGCTTTGTGAGCTGTTAGGGAAAATGATTTCCACCGGTGTTGGGCACCTCTGGAAACCTAGCTGGGGAGTGTTTGTCAAGGAAGCAACTGTTACTGAATTTTATATTTCTATTCCTTTTAAGGTGGGGAGTGGCATTAAATTACAAACACATAACGGTGGAACAAATGGTACACATGCATAGATATAGAGTATATATCATATAACTTTAAGGTGCTGTTCATGGATTCAGTTCCCTAAATATCTATCTATATGGAACAATGAATGAATGTTGAAATGTTCTGCATGCTCAGTTGCTTTCTCAAAGTGCTGCTTATTCTGGTAATGAAGAAACACATACACATGTTTGGTGAATAAAATCAATTTGCATGAGCTGGCTGAGGCATGCTGTGTCTGACAGGTAAGAAAGTTAACCTTTTTCTCCCCCCACTCTGACTTACGGATTAGTCTTATCACTCCAGTTCTGCTATTTGTGCCTGGTATGCAACTGGAGTCCGAGTTTTTGTTTGCTTTTCGTTCCTTACTTGGAATATCCGATCGTACGGAGTGCAACTCAGTCAATCCTCATTTCATTTCCACAAAGGTGTGTCATTAGCATGTGGCGGCTAAAAGTATTTTCTCTGTGAGCTTGCAGCGCTGAAAAGACTACTGGATCTTTGAGAGCAAAAGCTAAAAACTGTAGCTCAACGTTACCTAGAGCCAAACGGGGGGGGGGGGGAATAGAAAAGGAAAATCCCCGTTAACATTCAATTTGTCACTTGGCTCTCTGAAAATATTGTTTCTGGGGTTTTGATACATTTTTTTCCTATGGAGGAGCGTTATAGGGTTTGCATGGTGTCAGTATTCATAAAGGAATTGAACACCCTGAGCATGCACAGAGTGGCTTCTGCAAATGTGCATTATAACCTGACCCACCCATAGCAACCTGCTATTGCAAAGAGAGCACCACTGGTATCCTGAACAAATCAAGTCAAGCAAGGCCATCTGTGCTTCCTCTAGGAATGGGGTGGGGAACCTTCTTTTCCCCCAGCCCAAGGGTCACATTCCCTCTTGGACAATCTGCTGGGGGCCTCATGCCTATGGTGGCACCCAGAGGCAAAAGTGGGTGAAGCAATGAATGTAAACTTTACCTTTCTATAGTAGCCTTGTGTCTACACATACTCATGTACTCCTTTCTATCCTACATCCAGGCAGCAAGAGGCTTTGTCAGAGTTCATTGACACATTCTAGCCAGGCAGGCAAAAACACTTAATTAGGGCGTGAAGCAGGACTGGTAAGGGGCATGGCCTGGGGAGACCCCAAAGACCAGATAGAGAGGCTTCCAGGGCTGCATTTGGCCCCTGGGCCTGACTTTTCCAAGCACTACTTGGATTGTCAGTTTGCTTTTCAATTAGGCATCTAGCATAGAGACTACTCTTCAGGAGAAGCATGAAAATAAGATATTTCTGGAGGATTCCTGGAAAAGGCTTTTGATCAGTTGGAATGGCATAGTTTGATTTGAAACATGATTGGGATAACAGACCTGTGACAGCATCCGTTTCACAAGAGACAGAGAATATGACCAGGAATAGTAAGAATTTCCATTCAGTTCACATTTAAAGGCAAGCCCACCTAATTTGCACCTTTCTGAAACAAAACACAGACCGAAACATAGCTATCATTTGATGTTTATACTACAGTTCTCCACCCAAATTGTGTGTGCAAAAATGCACAGACTGGGGGACATCTCCATGGCATTTGCATTCAGGGTATGGTAGTGTGAGGCAGAATTGTTAGCCCTTGTTCGGTCAAGTGTCTGCATTTATTAGAATGCAGTGCCTTTACAATTCAGTTCTCCATTTTACACGAGTCATCCTAATGCAGAAGCATTCCCACAGCCTTCCAGTTCCTTCCATATATTCCATTCCAAAGTGTTTTGAATGGCTTAGGTCTGGAGGAAAACTTCAGAGGCACTGAGCTTCACCTGAAGCAAAATATCAAGCAGAATTTAGATGAAAGGAAGGAAGGAAGCAGGCAAGCAAGCTTCGTTTCACAGGAGGCAGTGATGGCCACCAACTTGGATGGCTTTAAAAGAGGATTGAACAGATTCATGGAAGATAAGGCTGTCAGTTGCTATGTTCTGCCTCCATGGTCAGAGGCAGTAATGCTTCTGAATACCAGTTGCTAGAAAACATAGGAGGGGGAGAGTGCTGTTGTGTTCGGGTGCTGCTTGTGGGTTTCCCAATAGGGCATCGGTTTGGGCACTGTGAGGACATGATGTTGGACTAGATGGGCCCTTGGCCTGATTTAGCAGGGTCTTCTTATGTTTAAGCTTTCCCATTCAGCTTCATCCATAAATTATTCTCATTTTTTTTGAGGACATTTGAGTGCAAGGCCCCCAATGCCTCCATATGCTGTGCTAGCAACAGAAGAATTTCCTGAGCAGTGTATTCAGCATTTTAAAGCAACCTTCAACTGTTTTTGCTTTGCAAAAGTAGATTTATTGTTGTCTTTGGAAGCTGACCATCCAAATCATCAACTTTTTTTTTTAAGGCCTCTGGGCACATGTGAATCTTTAAGCAAGTGCCATGAATGCAACCCCCTCTAGTCACTTCTTTCTCTTCTCCAGCCCCCACCCCGAGAGAGGGAGAGAGATTGCCACTTTGGATCTGGGGAAAAGTAAAACTCAGTAGAATTAATCTGAGCCTTAAAAAGCACATAGAGCTGACATAGGAAATGGAAAATAGTGCCACTCTTCCAACTTCCTCCTTCAGCTTTATGTACTTTTCAAGGGCGTAAAAGATCAATTTCACCATCATGACCAAGGGACAGCAAGAGGGAAAATAATCCATAGACTTTGTGGGCAGCAGGGGAAGACCTCAAGGACATGATTGTGCACATAAGTGCCACAACAATGACCATTGCTCCAAAGAATCATTTGAGACTTAATTTTAGCTACCTTTATCAAAACTCTTTTGACTTTCCTGCATTGCAGGGGGTTGGACAAGATGACCCTCGGGGTCCCTTCCAACTCTACAATTCTATGATTCCATTGGAATTGCCCTGATGTTTTGTCTGAGGAAAAACTCTCAAGTTTTGAATTAGATTTAGGTGAAGACACTTAGCTAAATCAATTTTCATTGGCGTGGTGCGAATCAGGGGAAGTGGAAAGCTCAGGGTTGGGATGGAGGAGAAATTAGATTCAGGTAGCACTCAAAGAGAAGTCTATCTAATCCACATTTCCTTTGAAACAACATGAACGCCAAATCCTGCAAGGCAGTTCCATAGCCAAGATATGTGTACAAATATGTGTATATCAGGGTAAAATGTGCATGAAAATAACTATACTAGTGAAAATAATATACAGAAATTAATATATTATACAAAAATGTGCATATCAGAAAATAATCTCACTAAAGTGCTGGCCAATTTTCATGATTCACAATCCAATGTGAAAATGTGCAGAACTGAACTTAATTTTCTCAGAGCTAATTCAGCCTCCCGCAACACACTTTGAACAATCATAAACTGCCTTAGAACCACCAGAATCGGCTCATCTCCTGATCTAGTGACCCACTTCCTTTCCTCTCCTCCCTTTCTGCTAATCCTTCCACCTGAGTGTCATTTGAGGGGCAGCTCTGGCAAAGAGACGAGAAGTGTCTTAACAGTAACTTTTGGTGAGTGTGTACAAATATTCCCATCACAGCAGTCTAGCTCATTTGTGAGGCTCTGGCTAAGAACACAATGAAATTTTGTCAAACCAAGCAGAATCAGGAAACAGTACAATAGTTACACCACCACCACCCCCCAAATAAAATTATTATTTATGACAAAGTATCTCCAGTATGCAAAATTTTCAAATACCCTCTTTATGTATAATTAGGATCACAAAACATCAGTCTTTTGCATAATCATAGGTATTCTAAGTGGATTTAGTTCGTTTTGAGTATTATGTAGCTTATTGGTTTTAAATGTGTGTGTTCCCAGCTGAATAAAGATTTTTTTGGGAGGTAGTTGCAAATCTATAAAATTTTAATTGCTTTTCTCTCTGGGGGACATTATAAAACTACTTTTAATAAGTAACCTATGCAAATATGACTTTGAGAATATGAAACTTTATGCAAACATGGATACCTCAAACTATGTTTAAGTTGCAAACTGGTTGATTTGATTTATTAACTTCATAATGTCCCGTCCCGTCCCCCCCAAAAAAGAAAGATGAATTTTGCATCTGAATAAATTAGTTTATTCTTTCCCTGTGGATATCGGTCCTTTCTAAATTGTAAGATTGGGGGAGGGTAGGAGAAATGAAAACACATGAGTTAATTACTAATTCTGCATTTAAGCAAAATTCTATTTTAAAAGAGTTTGTATCTTTTATTGCCAATTCTAACCCTCACTTGGCATCATTTTCTAGAAATATTATATATCTGGTCACAAGAGTAAATTATTTCACCTTTGGTCAGCTCTTACCATTTTGTAATTGTTTTAGAACAACTAGGGAAATACACATTTACAAATGTACACGAACCAGAAAAACAATAAGATGGAAAAAATATTTTCTTTTTAAAGAAATCCACAAGTAAATTACAACTTACAGTTGGGGTATAAGGTTGTAAACTTATTTTTTTTTTAATGAAATGGATAGAGTAATTGGACTGGTTGCATAGCTACTGGGTATGTTAAAATAATATTGATATCAGGAAGTCCACGGTTATGAAACCACAGAATAATGGTTGCTTTGGTAGAACACTGATTATAATGGCATCCAATTGTTCCCTTGTTCATCAAGATCAGAAATGTTGTGTAACACTGCATAGGAGAAGAATAAAGACATGTCAAATAGATAACAAACTGTGAATCAAATGTAAATAGTTTTGTTTTTTTAAATGAAAGGAGGGAGACATGCTGATGCGTAACAACCTTCCAAAAAATGAAGTAAGCATTGCAGTTGATCCTCCACTGACATGGACAAAGCTTTTCTGCATATATGAAAAAATATTAAGCTTAGTATGAAGAAACCACGTTTGCAAGTTCCACTGTTTTCCCTCCCACAAAATGACCCCCCACCCAAGAATAGATTGAGCAAATTGCAGGTATGGAGCAAAACAGTGTGCAAATGAAACTCATCCTTTTTAATGCAAACAAAAGTCACATTTCACTTTGATACAGTGTCGTATATTTTGTGCATTTGATATTTGCAACCAAACCAATAAATGCTTGTATTGTAGGAGAGACTAGGGGCTGACTAACTTGCTACCTACTTGATGATACATGTGAAATCAATTGTCATTGTGCCTGTCATCAAGTATTTCCAGCTTCACCAGCAAGTAATACAGGCTAGAAAACCTACAGGCCTTCCCTATTCTCACAAGAATGCTGTCACACACAATTAGAGTGTTAAGGCACTGATCTCCAGTTACACCAGTTTCTGGGGGTCTTCACACATTACACTCAATCTGTGTACACAATAGTTCTGTGGTATATTCAATACAATATTTCACATGCAACATTCAACAAATGCAGAGCCTTTGTGTACGATAGCTGAGCTATATACAGTCTTTCACAGAAACACTTGTGTATCTGTATAGACAGCTTGTACTTGTGTTCAGTTTAATGCGCAAAGAAGCCTCCTTTGGACAATAAGTGAGTGATGGCAGCTTCCTGCAAAGGGAGGGTAAAAAGTGGGCGGGGCAGGTAGATGGAGGGTTGATTCCACTTGATTCCTTTCCAAGAGCTGAGTGTGTGAACTGGCCACCAAGTGTGCTGGGGGATCAGGTCAAATGCTCTAATGTTGTTCTTCATGGTGTAGAACCTATCTCAGCATGGCAGTGGGGCATATCGTCATTTTGTCATTGCATGATCACTTGATGTGTTGCTAGAATGTATGTAACGCTGTTAACCAGATTCCAACAGATCCATCACATCGGCTCAGAGAATGGCTTGCTTGAAATGAGCCCCAAAGGCAGAACTTCACATTGACTGGCTATCTCCCCACCCACCACCCACCTTGTCCCTATTTGTGTACTATGATTCAATTTGTAGCATCTCAGGTTGAAATACTGAAATACTGACTACGTTCTTTTCTTGCATTTGAACACAAAGGTTGATATGTGCGAGATTAGGGGATGCAGGCAGTGATATAAGTGTGTGCTATCTCATGAATAAGTCCTTAACCTGGAAGGAGATGGGTCTTTCTATATTAACTGAATGCTAATTTCATAAAATTCTGGTGTGGGTGGGTGCGTGGCCGCAAGTGTGTGCAAGTAGCTATTTAAAAGTTCCTGGTCTTTTCTGAACACAGGGACAATGAGAGAGGGTGCCCACACAGGCCTCATGAAAGATTTTGCCTGTCAAATTTATAATAGCAATAGAATTAATGTTGGCCTGTATGGATTTCTATAGGATGTTGTCCTCTTTATCCCATGCAGTGTTGCAATACCAATTCTATACTTTGTTTATCACATTTATAGCATGCCTTTCTTCCATGATGGAGTTCAAGGCAGTGTTCAGAGGGTTGTCAGGTTATCTCCCATCTAGGAGATCTAAAACTAAAACTTGCTTGGCTTTAACATGGTGGCTATCTCATGTGTCTGAAAGCTATGTTCTGGGACGTCATCACATCTCCCCTCCAGGCCCTGACCTTGATTCAGGAAAGTCACTGGACTGTAGGCCTCCAGACTCTTCCCTAGGACTTTGGCCCAAGAAATCTATGTGATGAGAGGAGAATTGCAGAAACCCTCCCATCAGCTAACACCAGCTATTGTGCTGATAAGATGGCCAAAGTATTCCAGTTTAAAAGTCTAGAAGACAATCATCAAGTAACAATTCAGATTACCATGTGCAATGTGATTCAGATATGGAAATTCTGCTCTTTGGCCAAAGAATACCTGCCAAAGTAGGTGAGCATAAGAGGTGCCCCCTTTTCAATTAATGAAAGTGACATAGAAAAATGCATCATATTAAGGGAAATTGCTTTGCGTCCTGATGACCAAATAAAGAAACAGACACGCAGGCTGGGGTTGAATGGGGCCACTTTTATTCAGTGAGCAAAAGAAGATCAGCAGAGGGGAATAGCTATGAACTACAACTGTAGGAAAACAAACACCTTTGCCTGTGGAAAACAGAGGCATAGCTATCCAGCCTACCCTTTCCCAGGCCACAACTTGGAGGTGAGAAGGGAAGTGTTGCTGCATCACACACACACACACACACACACACACACACACACACTAGGACCCCATAGCTCCAAATGGATGAGTCAGCTTGGTCTCAAAGGTGAGACCAAGGTGAGACCACCCATGAGCCTCAGAGTTCTAAGAGTGAACCTCAGGGTCAGCCAATCACCTTAAGAGGTGCCTAAAGGGTGTCACCAGGCTAAAAGAATAACTGAGCCAGATTAGCCTACTAAACAACATGGCAGACCATATAACACCCCTAGTCCCACTATTCATTGTAAAGTAGGTGAAAAACCAATCCATATTCCAAAATATGGATAGGGAAAAATTCCTACTTAGCAGTGACCAGCATGCCACACTGGGGGACAGGGAGGTAGGATGTCACTTTGGAGAAGAGACAGAGAGGAGAGGTGGCCACCCTTTAAATAGGGCTCTAAAACATAACCTCCCCTGCCTTACAGCACTTTCCAATATGCCAATAGATGCCCTGCCGGTTGGAACCCTGTCTCTTACAGACAACAGGCAACAAATGTGCCACACTAGTTGGTACCCCTGCAAACTGGTGGTGGAACAGGCTTTCAAAAATGTGTCCCAAAATGTGTATATTGGGAGAAATCCACACACACAAAAAACGCTGATGAGGACTTATTTAAGAAATAAATAAATAAAAACCACAAACTGATGTTGAAAAGTGGAGAAGTGAACTTCAGACTGGGGGAGGGGGGGGTGAAAAACTCAGAGACATCAAAGTTGACAGATTCACCCATCCCTGCTTAGAACTTAGTTTCTACAATTTTCAGAATCAAGTGGTGATTTCCCCCTGGATTCTACCTCTTCAGATTGCAGGTGGGTGAACAAGGGACTTTACGTGTTCATTTGCCCCCCTGAGGAAAAGAAATCTCCCACCCCATGCATACATGAAAATAAATGAGGAAACTATTTTAGTGTGGAGACTAGGCCAGGTTCAGATTCCTCTTTGGTGATGAGGCTCCTTGGACCAGTTGGTATCTCTCAGCCCAACCTACCTCACAGGGGTGACATGATAGAGGGATGATGTCATGCCACATTGGGGTCTTTGGAAGAAGTGTGACATAAACATGATAAATGAACAAACAGACTCAAATATGCCAGAGCTACAAAAGAGGAACCACAAAATGAGTGCAAGTGGGAGCAGGCCAGGTGATATCATTGATGAGACTCACAGTAACTCAAGCACATGTAATATGCACACATGTATATATACCGGTACACACATACACATACACATGTAATATACACACATGGGGTGAAAATAATGAACATAGCCTTAAATAAGTAAATAAATGCACTGTGTTGCATATATACCATTGCAGCCTTCCCCACCCTGCTGCCTTCTGGAACAGCCCCAGCCAGCATGGCCAGTGGTCAGGGATGATAGGACTTGTGGTCCAACAACATCTGGAGGGCACCAGAACCGTCCTTAGAGGATAGCGCTCTCCTTCTGTTGCTGAAGTATGCCAAAGCAGAGCAATACATGTCTAGCCCAAGTTCAGTTAGCAAATCCACAACACAGAAATCATCATCAGAAAGAAGTTAAGCAGGAGGCGTTCCTGAGCAGATGCTCAGAGCTTTTCTCTCTCCAGGAGCAACTGCAGCCTCTTAAATCCTCCACACTCTTGAAATTAAGAAGCAGAACTGAGAGACGGTGATTGCACACCTCCCACACAGCTGAATGCCCCAGAACCCCGCCCGCACTTTAGAAATTAAGCACTTACTCTGTTACCAGCAGCACAGAACACATCCTTCCACACAACAATGGAGGGAGGATAAGGCTATCAGTGGTTACCAGCAATGATGGCTATGTTCTGCCTCCACAGTCAGAGGCAATAATGCAGGAGGAGAGAGTAATCCTGTGCTTGTGTCTGGCTTGTGGGTTTCCCACTGACATTAGTTAGCCACGGTGAAAACAGGATGCTGGGCCACTGGCCTGATCCAGCAGGCTCTTCACAAACATGGAGTGAGGGTTTCAACTCCCCACCTCCTGTTTAATTGCTATGTCAAACATTTTTTTCCAGCATTTTCCCATGGGCACATTTTCAGGGATCGCATCTCATTTGTTGGGGAGGAACGATGGAGGAGCAATAGGTGTAACTCTTACCTTTGTACAGAAGGGCACATTAGGGCCACACCAAAATAATAGGTTTCTATGCACACACTTCTATCTATCCAAGTAACAGCCACTGTCCCTACACCCAAAAGATGCCTTGGAGACTTAGCTGGAGTAAAGGTTATATTTATATACATATAAGCAGTTGGAGGAACTGCCCACCAACACTAAATCAAATAAACAGATTAAAATAACAGTTACAGGTAGGTAGCCGTGTTGGTCTGCCATAGTCAAAACAAAACAAAATAAAAAATTCCTTCCAGTAGCACCTTAGAGACCAACTAAGTTAGTTCTTGGTATGAGCTTTCGTGTGCAGCTTTCTTCAGATTAAAATAAGTATGGGCAGGTGAATGTTTCCCAACTCTGGTAGGGAAATATCTGTCCAGTCATTTGGGCATGTAATACAGCCACACACTGCAGCTTCCCTGCTAAGGATGGGATGAAACAACATTCTCCTTGCTAGGTGAGCCTTAGGTATGAACCTGGGAAATGAACTCTGCCCCCGCTATGTCCATGCCAGGTCCAAAGGAGCATTCGCCCAAACCCCACCAGGCATAATAAACAACAACAACAACAACAACAACAGGCTAATCCCTGAAGGATGTCCTCAACCCAATAATGCATAAGTTTATCTTCTATTATTCCCTCACACTTACTTACCCACCTGTATGGAATGCCATAAACAGCTGGCAAACCCCACTACAACCAACTTCGAATTAGTTCCAACAGTGAGGAGTAAGCAAAAAGTAGAGGGACCATACAGTCAATCAAGGGATTCTCCCCTGCAAAAATTCCTACCCAGACCCTTCAGCAGGTGATGGCTAGGTGCAGAAAGGGAATACAGCAAGTAGGGAAAGTCAGGGGAGGATCCAGCTTATCAGCCAGGCTCCCCATCCTTCTTAACTGGCCCCCACATGCTGTTAAGGGGCATGCCCTAGGGAAAGGGGTGTGGCATAAAGGGTAATCCTCAATGGGCAAGCACATATTACATTACGTTCTGGGTGCGGTTTTTTACCCAGGAGTGCAAGGGGTGCGGGGCACCCAGACGCCAAATTCTGGGGGGCGCAAGGTGCCTGCCGCTGAAGTCGCCTAAGCTCTTAACTATCTACCTGTTAATTAATTTTGATCAAGCTAGAAAAACAAAATACATATATACCTAGGTACTACCGAAATGTATACCTACTGTTTCACTAAATGACTTTCGAATTTGTGCGCTCGTTTACTAAAGACGTGCCACGCCAGCAGCGGAACTTGTCATTCACATCGGCGGTGCTTGTCAGACTTAATGACGGCACTTGTCATTCTCAATGGCGCTGTGCATGCAAAATTAACTAAATTTGGAGATCTTTGCACCCCAGCGGTGCGTATGTTAAGGACTAAACTAAATTTAGGGGGTGCTGGCCGGATCTTTGCACCCCGGTGGCGCATATGCTAAACACGGCCCTGATTACATTACATGCATCCAATGAGTAAACTACAGACCACAAACTCTTGAGCTGTCACACATTTGTTAGTTTTAAAGGCATCACAAGACTTGTGATGTTTACTCTGCAACAGACACAGCTACATCTCATGAATCTCAGTCTCTATTTTGTCTCTACATGGCAAATGCAACAGAGCTGCTCATAGAGCTTTGATCTTACAGTGACTGGGAACGTAGAGATAAATAAAGTAAATAACAGAAAGCTGGCCTCCTTTGCCCAGCCATATACGTAAAACCCAAGTTGCAGATAGCTGTGGCACTATTTAATAGCCTTGATATTGAGATGAAGGATTTGGAACTAGAGAGACTAGGAAGGTATTTTTTTAAAAAAGAAAGAAATACACTGAAGCAGTTCTCCATCAATTATTGCAGATAATCCTACTAAGCCAGACACTAATGCAACTGGAATTTGCAGTAATAAAGAAATGGAATGTTTCAGGCGACAAAACATAAGTTAATTCAACAGAATTACTCACAGGGAATGTACATCATGCATTATTCTTATAGACCCAGAATGGCTATCAAGAAGGGAATGCCAAATCAGCATTTGCATAAAACAGACACTGTTTCTTGCATTCAGATTTGGTGAGAGAGAGAGAGAGAGAGAGAGAGAGGGAGGGAGGGAGGGAGGGAGAGAGGTGGTCCTGCAAGCCTAAATACTTTATGGAAGGCAATGTTGGGAAAAGGTAGATATACATTTTCTGCATTACACTTTATTGCACTTTATGTTTGTACACACACACTCACACTCAGAGCTATAGAGCTATTTCCAATATATATTCAGGCAGTTGTTAAAGTTATGTTGCTGGGATTTTGAATACCCATCACTTCCAGTGCATTATCTTCAGTGTACAGCCAACAGCAGGATTGTTTGCATGTCCACATGTCCTATAGACATGAACATTTGACATGGACTTGACATAGCACTCTTTTTGTGATGAATGCTCTGCCACAACCATCCTGTATACACAAGGTAAGATATTCTATAAGACAAGTATCGAAAGACAGGAGAGAACACCTAGCATGAAGAGCGGGTGTATTTGCAGAAGTGGCAGAGAGCATTCAGTTCCCTCCATCTATATATGTATCAAGCAATTTAATTATTTATTTAAGGCCTGTGCAATAAAATATCCATGCAAAGAAGGGAAAACTGAATCTATACATTACATACACATGCACATTGGTGGCCGATACCCAATGGGACTGGTGGGGTGGAAGTCTGGGAGCCCAAACAGTAGGTGGCACCAGAGCCAAAGACAGGCAGAGGCAACTAATTCTAGGTCTGTCCCCATCTTCCTCCTCCCTGATGCATTCTACAAGGGGAAACAGTGAGACAGAGAAAGAGGAAGTTATGAGGCAGCGCCACCCCTTGGACTGGTTGCAAGTTGGAAGGCAGGTGGGGCTGGCTGAAGGCAGGTTGAAGTTGGTGGGTCAATGCCCCATTTGCCCCATTGGACCATTCATACCTCCAGACCATTCTCTAGGTCAAAAGCAAAGATGGGGATATTGTGGCTCTTCAGATGTTGTAGGCCTTCAACTCCCACCAGCCCCAGCTAGCTTGAAAATAGAGATTATGAGACCTGTAGTCCAGTCATGTTCAGAAGGTCACATACTCCTGATCAGTATGATAAATTAGCATTAATAACAGCCAGCCAGGTGTGTGGCTTACAAAATACAGCTTATTTCCCATGTATGTCAACCCACCAAGAGCAGGATGCACTTCTTGACTGTGACACCTGCCTAGGACTCCACAAAAAAGGCGTTGAGGTGTTTTCAGGTATCTGGAAAGGCATAATACATGACTTTGGTGTTAAGCATTTGACTTGTTGGAATACAGGCTATGCAGGATTGACCCACTGGGTTATGTGTTGTGTTTTTTGGCCCTAGGGCCATATCACCTTCTGGGCACTACATGCCAGTGGTGGGTGGGACCAAAGACCAAAGTAGGTGGAGCAACATATGCAATTTGTACAGTAGGCTTATTTATACATACTCACACACCCCTGTATCCTCAATCCAGAGGGGGATCAGGGCATTCAAGGACACAATCCCATCCAGGCAAATACATTCAATGGGGGTGTGAAGCAGGGCTGGTGACAGAGGCAGATTTAGGGGAGTGCAACCAGTTCAGTTGCACTGGGCAAAGACCCTCAGGGGAACCAAAGCTATTATGTAGAATGGAAGGCAAGAAGTGGGGGCACCAAGGTCTGCCACTGCTGGTGAGGACCTGAGGAGAGTTTCTAGGAGAGGATTGGAGGATTGCCTTTACCTGTGATTTAAAGAATTTTTACCTTGCTCTGCAGTCACAAAAAGCTCCCAGAGCAACTTTCAGATCACTTACAAGCACTACAGTTTCTGCCCTCAGGTTTAAGTCAACACACAAAATGATGGGGGGAACAAGACATAAACAAACTTGGGCATATGTCCATAGTTAAAACGTGTTAGGGCTGTGATTTCACTGAGATGTATGTTTTTTCACACCAGGTCATTTTCTGTTTTGTTACAACCTGCTCATCAGTCATCAGGTTTTAGCTTGGTTTTAGTCATTGGTAAGAGGTCTGGTTCCAGGAGTTGTGTGGGGCCTATTGGGCCTTCAGTACTTGACCACCACCTTTTTCTTTTTGCAAACTATTTTAACCCAGTACTTAGATCTATGGGTTGTTGTTTTTAAATAACCTTTAACTAAAGGTTAAAGGACTGGAATATACATTTAGTTATTCTGAAGTTGCAATGCGAACTTAAATGATATTTTTATGCATTCATTTTCTTTTTTAACAAACAAATCAAAGCACAGAACCCGTTTCAGCTCGCTCTAGGGATGGATGCACCTTCCCATTTCCACCCCTTGTCCTTTTTCGTGGTGCTCATTTATTTTTAAATGAATCCTAAGAAATCCCATCAGGTCTGCTAAAACAAAAAAAAACATATATTTAGGAATTGGTCCAAGGACTGCCTTTTTCCTATTTAATCATTTTACAACTCCTTGGAGCAGCTAGTAACTACCATGTTATTGGAATGCTACCAGGGACATTGTACAGAAAAAAGGTGGCTGCCCTTGTAGGTACATGGTAGCAGCCATCTTTCCCCTAGTACAGTAGTTAGCTAATTTGGACTACAGACCATGAACATCTGATACAGCAGAGGGCTATTGAAGCTAGCCAATCAGAGAAACAACACAATATACATGCATGCTGACTGTACTTTTTTTTAAAGAAAGAATATGAGACAATCCATGATCATAAACAACTTTAAAATACATACAATTTTGACTTAAAACTCATCCTCCCTTTAACAATTGTGTCCTAGTTTTGATGGCCAAGGTGAGAGACATGTTCATAGTTCCTGTAACCTTAGGGTTAGGATCTGCCATTAAACTTGACACACAAAATTCAACTTGAGTTTCCCAAGTGTAAAGAGACTACTAGGGAGATAATTTGGGGTCTTATATCCCAATGAAAATTACAATATAAAAGAACATAAGCTAATGTTCCAATTGGCCTTTCTCTCTACCATTCACCAGGAAGGGACAACAGGTTATGATGTATGGTTTGTGCTGGGAACATTTTAGAAGAGATTTTTACCACATTGACACAGTGAAATTACTGGCTGCTCCAAGAAGCTGTAAAACGTTTTTGTTTTGTTTTTAAAAAAGGGGAATAAGGAATTTCTTAGTGGATCAGGTCATAAGGGGGCCAGTTGTGTTGTTAGTCCCATGCATATTGGTGTGTAGATTCTGCTGACTAAAACCCATACCCATGCTCCTAAATCTGGAGCAAATCAGAACCCTCTGACAAGCCTAGTGCATGTGGCCCTCTATCTTCCTTGAGGGTCCACACCTATAAATAGGCTTCTTATGAGCCGCTGCCCTCACCACTTGTTCACCCTTCCAAGTTATACAGAAGGTGGACATACATAGGTGGAATTCAGTGGTGCATCTGTGGCTCTACCTATGGTGGAATGGACTGTGATCTCAACAGAATTCATTGTGACTCTGTCCTGATTTCAGTAGTTGCCATGAGACTATCTACTTCCGTGGACATACACAAAAGCTTCATGTGCCAATGTGGATCAGATTGGTCTAATGGGCAGGCCAACCAAGGGCCATTGTGTCGCAGATTTCAGGATTCCTTCTGGAACGTAATGTGTGTATATATATGTGTGTATACACACACACACACAGGTGAAACTCGAAAAATTAGAATATTGTGGAAAGGTTCATTTCTTTCAGTAATTCAACTTAAAAGGTGAAACTAATATATGAGATAGACTCATGACATGCAAAGAGAGATGTCAAGCCTTTATTTGTTATAATTGTGATGATTATGATGTACAGCTGATGAGAACCCCCATTAACAATTTCAACTTTGGGGTTTTCATCAGTTGTATGCCATAATCATCACAATTATAACAAGCAAAGGCTTGACATATCTCGCTTTGCATGTCATGAGTCTATCTCATATATTAAACTCCAGTAGCTAATGAAAACAATTGCTTACATAAATGGACTTTTCCACGATATTCTAATTTTTCCCATTTCACCTGTAGTCCAGTAGCACCTTAGAGACCAACTAAGTTTGTTCTTGGTATAAGCTTTCGTGTGCATGCACACTTCTTCCAATACACAGATATCTGATACCAAGATACCAAGTTATCTGATATCTGATACCAAAATACCAAGAACAAACTTAGTTGGTCTCTGAGGTGCTACTGGACAATTTTTTATTATTTTTTATTTATATGTTTCGACTGTGTCAGACCAACACAGCTACCTACCTGAATCTAGAATAATGTACTCTAGTAGATTTGACAGCAAAACTAGCACCTCTGGAACTTGCAATTCTTTTCCACATTGGGTTCTGGGCAGTCTTCTGTGGCACATATGTCAGTTTGGGGTGGGGCCAGAGGCAAAGTGGGTAGAGTAACACAGGCAAATTTTTACCTTTCTACAGCAGGCTAGTTTCTACATACACTTGCCTACCCCTCTCTATCCTGCATCCAGGCAAGGAAGAGACTACCAGGGCTCAAGGACATATTCCAACCATACAAATATTTCAGGTGTGAAGAAGGGCCAGTGAAAGTTGTGGCCTGGAGAGAGTTCCAAGGGCAGATAGAGAGGCCTGGGGGGGCTGCATCTGGGGCCTGGGCCTGAGGTTCCCCACCCCAGTTCCAGAAGATGGTCCCCTTCCATAAGGTGCATTCTAGAAGAGGGAGATGGAGTGAACATTCTGTGAAAAGCCATCACTTTTAAAGTAGTATAATAGTGCTGTAAAGATAAACTGTGGATGTGGCTTAACACAGTTACATCTCTAGAAATAGGTTTTATGTAAATCTTTGTCTGTGTCTTTTGTAAAGCCTATGATACAGCAGACAATAGTGGATCAAGACAGAGAAAGTCCCGTTAGAAGTTGTCATTTAAATAGGAAAAACAGGACCTTGGATAGCTCCAAGTGAGCCTTGTTTACTGTCATTCCTTCTCATGTAACTGTAGGAAGATGTTATCTCAGCAGGGAGCTAAGTGGAACTAAAGCCTTTTGTAAGCTGACAAGACCTACAACAAATATTTTCTGGATGGATACAGAACGATTCTGTCCATCTCAACTATACAGAATAACACATTCGATAATCCAAAGCACAATACTACTTCCTATAAGACAAGACAGTTTGAGGGAGTTCTCCATCACTTTTCCAGATTATTGCTTGCTGTGCAATATTTCCCATGCGCCTTGTCAAGTACAAAACAGCTGCCTGGGAATGTGTGATAAAGTGTCTCTATGACTGCTTCGACACATGGCCAGCTGCAACATGTTTGGGATTTGCTGCTCGCCAAGAGCTTTCTTGCATGTTTATCAGCCCAGAACAAAGTGCCAGGGATCCTTGGATACCTGGATTTGAGTTCCATCTTACATAAATTTCAAAGCAATCAATCAAATCCTTAAATAATATGTGTTGACTGTGATCAACAAGTACTTAGATACACTCTAAATTGACCCAACAATGTGGGGAGTGGGATAGAAATTTTATGGCACTAAGGTAAACATATGCCAATATACGAGTCATATGGTATCCTGTTCCTTGGGTGCTTGAGGCTCAAGGAAGAGGCAGGCAGCATCCAGGGAAGTCATGTTATAATAGGCAAGGGCAGATCAAATGGGTAATGTCCAGTCAAAGTCAGAAAAATCAAGACATGGCAGGCAAAGGAAGATCAATGCAGGGAAAGTCCAGTTAGAAGCTGTGCAAGTGAGCCCACCTGAAGGCTGCTCTCTCTCACTGAAGTAACAGTAAGAAGATGTTGTCCCAGCAGAGAGCTAAAGAAAAAGGAAGCCTTATGTAGGCTAACAAGACCTGCACTGCGGTTGACTCCACCTCTCTAGAGGAGCTGTCTGTCTTATCAAAAGGCCTTCATCTGATTTTGCAGTCTTTGACTTCTGTGAAGCTGAGGTGGGGAGGGGAGGTACTGCAAAGGACTCATATTGTAAGGATAGTGGTAGGCCTTTGCCCTCGGGCTGAAAGGGATATTGACAGTTCACAACCACCAAAGTCCTCTATGATGCACTGCAGGGTCCCAGGGTCATGCCAAGCAGTTTTCTGGTTCCAGTTTTCAATCCATCAGTTCGTTAAGCTGAAGTACTTGGATTCATGTGATCATGAGAGGTCGCTTACAAGTATGGCTCCTGTTCAATTCACACATGATAAACCCTGCCACTTTGCAAATTTCATCACGCATGCTGCCTCTGATAATGTTAAATAAATAAATAAATAAATAAGCACAAGCTTCAACCCAGCTTGTACCTGTCAACAGTTAACCCGCCATTCTCTTGCTGTTGTCCAAAATCATCCTTAGCTTAAATAGCATTTATTCCTATGGTGCTGTCATTACACTTGCACTCAGTACTCAGGCCAGGCAATAATACAATGTGTTAAAGTGTGCATTGGTGCTGTGTGGCATGAATTGTGGTCCCAAACTTACCCATGCATGCCTGTACTACACAGAGCCTGATACAGTGTATGCAACATGGACTGGTCTTGGCATAGCATGGTCAACTGTTCTTTCCTGTTGAATAGTAATAATTTGGTATATTCCAGTCCTTCTCCCACAGCACACAAAGCCCTAAGTTGCAGTCCATGATCAGAGCAATCCCACCAATTTTAATAAGATTGGGGGTAACTGGCTTGGGGGGGGGGGTTGCATTACAATTAGCTGAAAAAGAATTGGAGTACTTTGGCTTAACTGGATTGAGGATCTCTGTGACAGGCACTTACCAACCACCCAGGTAGCATCTCACCTGCCTTTTTCTTCAATTGCTTTTTATGGAGCATGAGACCGGCTTCTATGTTGCAGTGGGTTTAGAACCAATCTTATGTGTGATTACTGGCACTGTGGTGTCTCCTTAGCGCTGTGGCTGAGCAACCGCTGTTCATTCCAATGGTGCTTGCACAGTATCCCTAGGCTGCCGTGCATGGTGTGTTGAGTGTGCCCTCGATTTACACACTTTACTTCTGCTAGCCTTCCAATGGAATGATTGCATGAGTAAATGAGGCATGATGGTTTGAGCCAGATTATGGATATGTGGTCTTCCCTTTTTTCAACTATTATTATTATTTCTTTATTCAAAGCAGTTAAAATGTTCTTAGCTCTGTCCCCTTCTTTGCAACACACTGTAAGAAAGTAGATCAAAAGATCTGGGCAGGCAAAAGTTTTGGGTCACTTAGTATTCTGTTGTGACTAATTTATATCAGTGCTGAAATGATGGTGTACTGCACGTGATGGGAACTTCTGGCCCTCCAGATGTTGATGAACTACAGCTCCCATCCCTGGCCATTGACTATGCTTTTAGGACTGATATTAGTTGTAGTTCCACAACATCTGGAGGGCCAAAGATTCACTACATCTGGTGTATTAGAATCATGTATTATGTCTTAAATGTTTTTGGTGGGTGGGATACTGAAACCATTATTTTCATACTGACATTGGAGCTGTGTGGTATGAATTGTGGTCCAAAAGGTCCCAGGTTTCCACTTTCAGTACTGTTTTTTTCCTGTTAGTTTTACTAGATTATCCCACCCCACTCCCGTTTCTAAACAACAAGAAGAAGAAAAGGGTGCTATAACCAACATTGTTCGTCTTAATTTAGTTTATACATTACTATAAATGTAGCTTCATTTACAAAAGGGAAAGTGTGAAGTATAATTCAGCATGAGCACTTTTGTAATGCTAAAACTGACATCTCTAATGCCCTAGTCTTGTGTATCGTCCATTTTCCAGCGTCACCATTATGCCATTGAAAGGGACCTAGCATGTCAATCTTGTGACCCTTAGAAACTCTCAAGTAACAGGATATGTCAACACTCCTCCTCTCTACATTCATTAAAATTAAGCACCTCCCCCCCTTAACCCATCTGTAAACATAAAGTCAATCGGCAGCTAGGAGCTTTCCCAGTCAGCAAGCAGTATTGTGAATTTTATCTTCTCTTGCAGAAATCAATTCGTCTTCGTTGCAACAGATGAAATTTCTTGTAACACCTCTGCAGGTAACAATCATTGATACTTCTTGATGCATCCATCCGAGTCTCAATATCCTTTTATACATGACACAGTTAATCACTAGAGAAAGCCAAGTAAAGCCCATAAGATAAATCTTTGGAATAGCTTCCCTCAGTCACAGCGCAAAGCCTCTAGGCTCTGGCGTTGGAAACACATTAGGTTATTCTGCTGACGTTTGATGTTTTGTTTCACGATTACATGATCTAGGAAAGTAATAGTTATTCTGAAGTTTCTTTTTAAAAAACAGCTGTGCAAGGTGGAGAAAAAGCAATATCCAAGTTCCAAGTTGGAACCACAATTGAAGGCCCTGGGTCTAATCCTGGGGGGGGGGGGAACCCACCCCCATTGCAGCCAACTGGACTTCAGTTAGTCAAACCTGGTTGCACATGTTTGTACTGGTGGGATTCCCACTGACTGCCACACCCAACTGGTATAGTCACCATTGGACCTGGAGCTTCACCAAAAATTCATGAAGGCTACCATCCATGTGAGTCTTTCTGCCAATGTGTTTCTACCACACCCAAGTGAATCCCAGGCCCTTCAAAGGTGCCTCACTTTCATGTTACATCATAAACACACCTTTGGGACTAACCTTGAAGAAGAAAATTTCACATGAAGCTGAACTGGCCGCAACAACACTAGTTGTGTGCATGCATAAATGGGCCTAAGTCCCACAATGTTGTTGAACTCTCTCCGCTGCTTCTCTCCAACCAATATTGGTTGGGAGCAACAGCACATAAAAATTAGCTGCAGTTTCTTTTAAAGCCACATAGGCTATTTTTAAGCTACTTTTTTAAACTAAGGAGAGATTTCAAAGCAGCTTGGGGATTCCATTGATCTTGGGTTTTAGCTACTTTAATGCTTCCAGAACACCTACAGAGAATCTGGAAGAACATGCATTGTGTACCTGTCCCCTTCAACCGCACCCACAGAGTGTGTCTGGACATGGAGAGTTTGGCAGAACCAGACTTCTTCCACACTCTGAAAACCTAGTGATATTTTGTAGCCAGGTGAGCAGTCCCCTTTTCCCCAGATCCAAATATTGGGAGGGATTTGGATTTACTATAATGAAAAGCCTAAGTGCTCCTTCTCCCCCTTGCTAAACTCCTGACCATGATTGCCTTCCACTGTTTGGTTTTTTTTGTGGGGCGGGGAGGGAGAATTGTGCTGCTTGGAAAGGGGAGGGTTAAAGTGATAGAGTCAGTTGCTGGAGCAGAGCAGAGAGATGAAACACGGAATAGGCAATGGTTAGAGCAATATAGGCCATATCTGTCCACCCCCACCACCCACCACCCAAATATACTGAATAGATGCACAATAGGCCATCTTCATCTGTATGCTCCATTGTGTAAAAAAAAAAGAAGAGTTGGCACTAATTTCAAAAAATATGAAGTTTAAAAAAAAGCAGGACCTGAACACTGAAAACAAAGGAGCAGAGAACAGAGTGCTTTGTGCATGATGCCGTGCAGATGCTCTATAAAAACAAAAACTTTTTAAATACACAGTTTCGCTTTCTGAAGCCCCTCAAAACCCTGCTTGCTTTACCCGCCCCCCAAAAAGTAAAACCATGGAATAATATAGTAGAGTTTACTGGGGTCCTGCAATACTTCCACTATAGTCATTTACTATGAAACGGCCATTGTTCATTATCATGATGTAGGAGCACATTCCAGCTCACACAGTGGAACATCACTAATCAAGGGATGTCTTCCTCACCCCTAGCACAACTAAGTACAGTGGTGCCTCACAAGATGAAATTAATTTGTTCCGCGAGTGCTACCGTATAGCGAAAATTTCGTCTCGCGAAGCACTGTCGGAGGAAGCGCGGCTTTACGGGAAAAACACCGCAAAACGTTTTCGTTTTACGAGTCACGGCCATAGGAAACTTTGTCTTGCGAAGCACCCTTTTGCTAGCAAATGCCTTTCGTCTAGCGAGTTTTTCGTCTAGCGAGGCATTCGTCTAGTGAGATACCACTGTATGTATTTACTGTACACATCAACAGTGCAATCCTAGACATGTGTATCCATGCCTAGTTCAATGGAACTTACTCCTAGATAATTGATGGAACTTCCCACTTTCTCAAACAGAACAAATGTTTGTTCTTTTTATACAGTAGTTTTAAGAATGCCATTGAGGGTCCCTATCCAAACCACACTATCCAGGTTTGAACTGCCATTTTAAGTCAGGTGTGAGGGGGTCAACCTGGTGCCCTCCAGGTCTTGTTGGACTCCAAGCAACACCAACCTAGCAAATGGTGAAGGATTCCAGCAGCATCTGCAGGGTCACAAGTGACCCCACCCCTCTTGTATGTGCTTCTACTATATTATGATTAATGCTCAGTTGGTGGTATTTCAATGCTGAATAACAGGGAAGGGGATTGCACTGTTTCTTTGGGGCTTCCTAAACAGGACTGTGCAAGTTGTTCAGAAGTAGATCATATTACTTCTGTCCTCATGAGAAGAAGCAATTGATAGGAAAGGGCCATAGCTGAGTGGTAAAGCATCTGTTTTGCATACAAAAGGTCCCAGGTTCAATCTCTGGAATCTCCAGGGCTGGGAGAAACTCACTGTCTGAATTTTTAGACAGTCACTGCTGTCCATGTAGAGTCAATACTGAGTCAGATGGAGTAACAGTCTCTGATTTGTTTTAAGGAAGCTTCCTGTGTTCCCATGAGTAGTAGAGAACCCTTTTCATCAAACCAGGTTCCTTTTTGGACAAACATGTGTGATAGCCATTAAATTGTTCCTCAGCCTGGAGGAGGAACAGCAGCAGATCACTGAAGCACCAGAGGCTGTGTGACCATCTGTCAGGAATGCCTGTAGCTATATCCTGAACTGAGTAAGAGGTTGGGATAGATGCCTTTAAGTCCATCCCATCCCTGTGAATCAATGAAAGAAATTCAGGACGGTCAGTGCGTAGTTAAAACTGTGGAATTCTCTCCCACAAGAGGCAGTGATGGCCACCATCCTGGATGGCTTTAAAAGTGGATTAGAAGGAGAATGCTATTGGCAGCAGCTAGCTATGATGGTTACATTTTACCTCTGCTATTGAATGAAGTATGCCTTTGAATACAAGTTTCTGAAAACTGCAGGTGGGGAGAGTTGCTGTTGCACTCAGGTCCTGCTTTCCACATGTATTTGGCTGGCCACTGTGAGAAGAGGGTGCTGGACTAGATGGGTCACTGGCCTGATCCAGCCACCAGACTTTTCTTATGTTCTTATATACAGAAACGAAGTCCTTTATGACTTTACTACTAAAGACAGTGTGGTGAAAACTTAGGATTGTAGCCAAGTAAGTTCTACTCAGTGTAGACCCATTGAAATTAATGGGCAGGGCTAATTTTCATTAATCAGAATTGATTGATCTACTCTGAATAGAACTTATTTGGATATATCCCATCAAGACATTGGAAGCAGAGCATTAATTTAAACCAGTGTACGGTTTCAGAATGAACATGCTCTGCACTGTAGCCTGTTCAGTTGCCTGTGCTCCCTTTACTCCATGGCTTCCAGGGTGTGGAAGTTAGTGGAACTGGGAAGGCTCAAAAGACACTACATAACTGGAGCTGGGTTATATTTGATGTTCCCTGAAGATGAGTTTTGGTGAACCACCAAAAGAACTACCTTCCTGGACAGGGACACAATGAACCCATTGAATGATAAAATTTGCTCCCACAAAAAGTAGTGATGGCCATCAACTTGGACAGCTTTAAGAAAGAGGCACAATCATGGCTATCAATGGCTACTAGCCACACAAGCTATGTACTGTCTACACTATCAGAGGCAGGATGCCTCTAAAGACCAGTTGCTGGGAATCACGAGTGGGAAGAGCACTGCTGTTGAATTCAGTTCCTCTCACATGCTTCCAACCAGACATCTTTATTTCCAAAGCATGAGAATTTGAGAAGTCAATGTACAATGGAAGGTGAAAGAAAACAACCACCTTGTTTTGTAAATGTACCTTTTCACATTCTTCACTGAGGCTTACTTAGGAACAGCTCTGGTTGATCTTCCAGTACAGAGAACATAAAGTGTAGCACTTTATGAGTTTGAACTTTCTAGAAGAGTGGAAGGATATAGTTATAGCTCCTCTTTTTTCTTATTTTTTTTAAACATAGCTAAGCATTATTACTGGCACTGGAAAGGGGAAATACCTTGCCCTAGGCTAAGCAGAGAGTGGAGGGGCCTTCTTTTCCTTTAAACCTAATAGAGGTGTAGTAGGAGAAATATTGGCAGCTTATCATGTAGGAGTGGGGAAGAGAAGCACCTGCTGAAATTCCATATAGAGCTGTTACTGTTAAAGGTATAATATTCTTGTCCTGTAACATTTCTGAACACCCTCGTCCATTACCGTACAGCAGAGCTAGGGAACTTTTTTTTCTTTTTTACAGTTTGAATACCGTATTCCCTTTGGGGCAACCTTCCAGGGACCACATGCTAGTAGTAGGTGGGGACAGATGCCAAAATGAGTGGAGCAGTTGATGTCAGTTTTATCTTTGTGCAGTAGGATGGCTTCTGCACACAATCATGCAGTCTTCTCTCTATCCTTCATCCGGGCAAGCAAGAGACATTTCAGAGCTCACAGACATGAAAAAAGCACCCAAGGAGTGTGCGCAGCATGGGAGTGGCCAAGGGAGAAAGGGTGTGGCTGGGAAGGGGTGTGGCCTGGGGAGACATTTAACTTCCACGCCTGAGGTTCTCTACTTCCATAGTGATGAAAAGGTTGAAACGTAACATGCGTCTTACAAAACATGACATCACCCTTTTGTGACTGGTTTTGTCCTACTCTGAGATACTTGGCTACTCCCCCCCTTCCTTTTTCCTTCTATTCTCATCCCATCTTGGGAATGTTGCTGATCTAATGTTGTTGGTGGCAAGACAACTAGAACAGACTTTTGCCATTTCCACCCTCCCCCAAAATTCTCCTCTGCAAGGGTTGTTTCTTGTTCCTTTCTGTTTAATGAAACAGGCATCCTGGGTTTGTTTATTTGTTTCTGTTTTGCATAACATCTTTATTCTAAACGGATCTATTGCATTTGGGTTAACTGTAGAAATAGTTTCAGGATTCGGGGTTCTACAAAATGTGCTAACCACAAAATATGCATGTATGTATTTATAAATTTACACCTCTCAAGTCAATGCCAAACACTGCCAAAAAGAGCAACTGTCATAATAGAGAGTGAGAACAAGGCACATTTTGTGTTCTTATAGTGTGTCTACTGCCACTGAGGGTTGTTGCTGTTGCGAGGGGGGGGGGCTTTTGTACATCTCCAGCATCCATACATATATGCATAGCTAGGTATTGAGGGAGGGAGTCAGTTTGCATTTAAAAGTGAACCTAACTAATTCACACCTCCTGAAACAGAGTGCAAACTGAAAAGCAGTCTTCTTGTGAAAATCACACTTCTCTGAATTTTCCAATACATTTAACCAGCCAAGCAATGTGTACAAAGCAGGAAAATTTCAGATTTATGAATCTGAAATTAATACTCTTACTGCTAGAATTCAAATATTGGAGAAGGAGTCACAAGACTAACAATCTAAAAATTTAAGACAGGCTGTGAAAAAAGTTCACTCTGACCTACAACCCCTTGTGACTGAACACATACATAAGGCAATAATGAGAGGTAGGAGTGTTTATTATGAATTTGGTAACAAAGCTTCTTCGTCTCTTAGCTCATGCAGTCAAAAAAACATACACAAAATCAGATTACTTACATGCATGATGCCCAAGGATGAATATGCAATGATACTTTGGGGATTTGCGAAATCTTCCAAGAACATTATATTTCCCTGTAGTCCTCCAAAAATGCTTCACAATCTCCAAAGGGGCTTACCTCTCAAGTATGCCTTAAAACATTGTTGAAGGAGCACAGGGATTATTTGAATCAACCAATATCCCAAGAGGAAGTAAAGGAAGCAATAAAAAGACTAAAATTGGGCAAACCGCCATGGCCAAATGGCATCTTGAGAGACTATTATAATGCATTCAAAATGGAGCTCTCACCCTGGTTAACTAGACTATTTTATTCATCTTAGAATGAGGTGAAATTCCCCAAAGGTGGCAAATCTCAAAACTGACTAGATGACCCTCTGGGTCCTTTCCAACTCCACAGTTCTGCGAATCCAGTACACCAATTGTGTGACTACAGGCTAATGATGAGGCATGATGGAAGTTCTAGTTCAGCAACATCTAGAAAGTGCCACATTTGCTACCCTAGTGTACACCAATAAAGATAACAACAAATGCAGTAGAATAATTAGCTAATAGTGTAGTAAAAATAGAACCAAGTAGTCAACTAAGAAATGAAACAAACAACCCACACAATATTGTACCTTGTCAAACTACAAAACTACTACTTCTAGTTACCATACTACTAGAATATCCTCTTTCGTCAGTTCTTCCTCTTCTTATTCTTCCACACATATGAATTCTATAGACACACACACACACACACACACACACACACACTCCTTCTGTTCAGCCTTCCTCAAGCTCTAGTGCATAAAAAACAGAGATCCCCAGCTATGTCCTGGTACACATCAGGTGGGCATTAGTGTACATGATGCTTTACACAGTTTACCACAGCACATCCCTTACATAGACTACAACCTGTCTCCCCAGGCCACACCCCTCTCTGCCCTACATTGCACCTGCATCAAATGTTTTAGAAAGGCTGCAGTGTGTCCTTGAACTCTGATAATGCCTTTTGCTTGCCTGGATGGGAAGAGGGTACTAAGGTAACATATACATTGTTTGCTCTGCTCACTTTTTATCTCTGACCCTGTCCAACACTGGAGATTGTGGTATTTTTGGATACATGGTTTTATTTACACACATATAAAACAGGATCTTGTTCCTCCATTAGGCTTCCATGGAAGCCCCATCAAAGCTTTGGTTTCATCACACAGAGCAAGTCTGGAGTGTTTTCCCAGATCCAAATGAGACTGCCCCACTTGGCCCTAGCCTATCATTCTCCTACCCCTAGGATAACATGGTGTCCAGCTAGGTGAGGGGGGGGGAGAGGCCTACACCCTTCTCCTAGAGGCATCACTAGCTAGTTGTTTTTATGGCAACGCACCTGTGCTTGACTAGCTCTTTTGCCATATATAAAGGATGCTTGGCAGGCTTGGCTAATGCCATTAACTTATCAAAGAGACTGGCTTGGCCACTTCAGCAGTTCCTTGTACTACAGGCTATCATCTTACAGCTACAAAACCCTAGACTTGGAGGGGACCTGAATACATCATCAAAACCACTGCCACCCCATGCTTGTAACAGTGACTTTCAGGCTTGAAAAGGGTTGCTGCCCCCCCCCCCCATTTGCAAGGTGGTGAGGGTATTTCTTCCCCACTCTCCTTAAAAAAAAAATAGAATAAATAAATAAAGTTGCTGCTCCAAGCCATAGCAAATGAGAAATTAGATTCAGGGCACATTTAAAGCTGACTCTTATCAAATTTGCACATTCTGAAACAACAGGCAAACTGAAACACAGCTGTCCTTCAAAATCCACACTTAATCTGAATTTTGTGGTGCAGTTCTCCAACCAACCGGTGTTTTCAAAAATCTATTTATTAGGTAAAAGTGTGCACAACAATGTATATATGAGTGAAAAGAACATTAAGATGCACTATATTGAGAGAAATTGTTTGTGGAAATGTGTGCTCTAGTCAAACCTGCATATGCAAATGTGTATGTGAAGAGAAATTCAGAGTGAAATGCTGAAGAATTTTCATGAGGACTTAAAAAAGAAAAAGAAAATTAGCAAATTGCCGTAGAAATACAGAGAACTGAATTTAAGATTGGGAAAATGAGAAACCGAGAGAACCAAAATCAACACATTCTTCCATTCTTAGTCACTACTTCATTTATAAAACAACACCTGATCTGCTGATCGCTTAGCCAAGCTACAGCCTGGAGCAACTGAGCATCTCATAACTGTTTAAGTAACCCCCCTGGAATGTACAAAACTGAATGTAAGACAGGTTGGGGGAGTAGAAACTGAGAGGAACTGAAACGGACAAATTTGTCCTTCCCTACTTGCAGCCAAGGATTGTTATGAGGAGTTGGGTATGGGTGGGACCAACAAGTTAGGGTTATTGTCCAGGTCTATAACATGTTCTTGTTCATAAATGATGCACGGCATAGAAAAGATGTGAATATATTAGGGTGAGGTGGGGAACGACTGGAAATGTAAAACCAGATAACAATTTTTGCTCTATATTCACTAGAGCTTCAGCTTTGTCAAGTTGCATGAGCATAAGAGAAAACCCATAATAAGACTGTGTGTATGAATCGCACTTCACTCCAACATGTACTAGTTCAAATATATAATCAGGGGTCTGCTGGATGCATCTGGTGGACCTATTCACCAAACAAGTGAATGCATTTGGTGGAGCAATTTGAAAATGTTGAACTTTTCAAGGAAAATTAAGGCTGGATCTACACTGACCTGTTTAATGTTATTAGAACGATATTAAGATATATCCTTCTAAAACAGCACAGGGAATACTTGTAAATTAAAGTGCTTTTTACCTTTGTTTTTTCCCCATCAAAATACAGTGGTACCTTGGGTTACATATGCTTCAGGTTACATACTCCACTAACCCAGAAATAACACTTCAGGTTAAGAACTTTGCTTCAGGATAAAAACAGAAATTGTGCTCTGGCGGCGCAACGGCAGCAGGAGGTCCCATTAGCTAAAGTGGTGCTTCAGGTTAAGAACAGTTTCAGGTTAAGAACGGACCTCCAGAACGAATTAAGTACGTAACCAGAGGCACCACTGTACTGTCTCCCTACTGCTGGTTGCTCCGCAGCGCCCTCTGGTGTCAACATTATGAACGTTAAAAGTAGGACGTACCGTATTTTTCCGTGTATAACATGCCTCCGTGCATGGGGACTCCAATTTAAGAAAGGGGGGGGGGGAGATGGCCCAGAGTTGTTGAGCTTTTTGGGGGGAGGATTGCCCAGAGTTCTTGAGCTTTTTTTGGTGGGGGAATGCGAATATAACTCACACGACTGACAAACGCTGACAATCACATGCGTCGTTAATGCCACCAACCGTCTGCCTGCTCACCGCCACCAATCACCCGCCCAATCTCTGTAGACAAGCTCCTGCTCACTGCTGCAACCAATCTCCCGTCCCCCCCCTGCACTACCCATGCATAAGACGACCCACTATTTTAAACATTATTTTAGAGTAAAAAAACCACGTTTTATACACAGAAAAATATGGTACATTATGAAAACCATCCCTTAACCCTTCCTTAACGTTAAAAACCATGAATGTAGATCTGCCTAAGAATCCTATTCAACTAATGTTCAGGTTTTTATTTACTTGGCATATTTATGTAATGCTTTAGACCGGGGGTCGGGAAGGCGCGGCTCCGGAGCCGCATGTGGCTCTTTTAGAGCTTTGCCGCGGCTCCGGGGCGGGGAAATGGTGGGGGGCGCTGCGCCTGTGGCCCGCCTGCGCCCCCCTGCCTGGCTTTTGGGATCGGCAGCAGGGCGCGGAGTGGTGGAGAAAGCAGCATCCCGGCTGCTTTCTCCACTCTGCGCCCTCCCGCCGATCTCAAAAGCAGGCTTGTGGGATCGGCAGCAGGGCGCGGGGTGGAGAAAGCAGCCGGGATGCAGCTCTCTCCACCCCTCGCCCTGTGTGCCGATCCCAAAATGGGATCCGCGGCTGGGCGCAGGGTGGAAAGAGCTGCATCCCGGCTGCTTTCTCCACTCTGCGCCCTCCCGCCGATCTCAAAAGCAGGCTTTTGGGATCGGCAGCAGGGCGCGGGGTGGAGAAAGCAGCCGGGATGCAGCTCTCTCCACCCCTCGCCCTGTGTGCCGATCCCAAAATGGGATCCGCGGCTGGGCGCAGGGTGGAAAGAGCTGCATCCCAGCTGCTTTCTCCACTCTGCGCCCTCCCGCCGATCTCAAAAGCAGGCTTTTGGGATCGGCAGCAGGGCGCGGGGTGGAGAAAGCATCCGGGATGCACCTTTCTCCACCCCTCGCCCTGTGTGCCGATCCCAAAATGGGATCCGCGGCTGGGCGCAGGGTGGAGAGAGCTGCATCCCGGCTGCTTTCTCCACTCTGCGCCCTCCCGCCGATCTCAAAAGCAGGCTTTTGGGATCGGCGGCTGGGCGCGGGGTGGTGGAGAAAGCAGCCGGGATGCTGCTTTCTCCACCACCCCACGCCCTGTGCTCATCCCGCTTGCTTTGAAGGGAGCTGGGGACAGGGGTGAAAGCTCACCCCTCCTCCCCAGCTCCATTCAAAGCAAGCGGGGATGAGCCGTTGTGAAGGGGTGCATGGTGCCCCTTCAGAGCGGCTTATCCCCGTTTTTTTAAAGGGAGCCTGGGAGAACACCCATACACCCCCGTACACACACGCACACACCTTGACTTGATTCAACACACATACACACCCCCTGAGTTTATTCAACACCCCCTTTATTTGATTCAAAACAAACACACACACACACACCCCTACATGCACACCTTGACTTCATTCAACACCCAAGCTTGCTCAGAATACGAGAGGGTTGTATTTGGGGCATCAAAAGCAGCAAAGCATACATGCATTTGGGACCATATGGGGTGCATCTCTCTCCCCTCATTAGAGAATAATAACTGGGACTAGCCATCAAAAGTCACAGATCAGACATGCTCATATTTTTCATTGATATAGCAGCTATAGCAGCTGACTGCACGATCCTGTATATATAGCATTAAGATAAGAAACAATATATGCAGTGTTATATTTGTTTTAAATGTCGCAATGGTTTTGCGGCTCCCAGGTTTTTTTTTCCCCCTTTGGAAATGGGTCCAAGTGGCTCTTCTTGTCTTAAAGGTTGCAGACCCCTGCTTTAGACCAAAGAGGACCTTGTAGTGGTAATGAGCTCTCCAGTAATTGGGTGTGTGGATGGGGCAGAGTCCTCCCACACCAAGATCGTAGCTGCTTAGCTGGACAAGTTTGCAGTAGGGTAGGACAGCAGCAAAGGCAGAGCCATGCAGTTTATTTTACCTAATTATTCAACAACATTTGCATACCATTTTACTGCAAATAAGGCCTCTAAGAAGTTTACAAAGAATAAATGTTAGAAATTGTCAGTAGAAAACAAATGTTAAAAATAAGCTTATGAAAAGTGGAAATGAAAAAAATTGACAAAAGTATACATTATAAGCTAGGGATTGAAAGACCTACAGTGGCTCCCAGTACGTTTCCGAGCACAATTCAAAATGTAGGTGCTGACCTTTAAAGCCCTAAATGGCCTCGGCCCAGTATACCCGAAGGAGCGTCCCCACCATCGTTCAACCCGGACACTGAGGTCCAGCGCTGAGGGCCTTCTGGCAGTTCCCTCACTGCAAGAAGTGAAGCTACAGGGAAGCAGGCAGAGGGCCTTCTCGGTAGTGGCACCTGCCCTGTGGAACGCCCTCCCATCAGTTGTCAAAGAAATAAACAGCTATCTGACATTTATAAGGCATCTGAAAGCAGCCCTGTGTAGGGAAGTTTTTAATGACTGATGTTTTAATGTATTTTTAATCTTTTGTTGGAAGCCACCCAGAGTGGCTGGGAAACCCAGCCAGATGTGTGGGGTAGAAATAATAATAATACTGTATATCTGGCATATAAGACTACTTTTTAATACAGGAAAATCTTCTCAAAAGTCAGGGGTCGTCTTATACGCCGGGTGGGGAATCTGTGGTCGAGTATATCTCAAACTCTATATTTTAACTGGAAAAGTTGGGGGTCGTCTTATACGCCCAGAAAATATGGTATTATTATTATTATTATTATTATTATTATTATTATTATTATTATTATTATGTAGTATTTGGCAAACTTGTAACTCAGAGTTGATCCACTGACTTCAATAAACCTTGGTCAGTCATGTTCATTAATTTCCGTGGGTCTGCTCTGAATAGAACTAACTATGGCTAGAACTCTAAAATTACTGATTAAAATACATGTCAGCTTTACATGCATGGATATGCTAGCCTCAGCAGAAGTGGTTTTTAAGATACAGGGAAAGTGCCTGCCTAATGTCAATAGGCAGGGAGTTCCAGATTGTAGCAGCTGCCACACTAGATCAGTTACTTCCAAGTGCAGCATGAACATTTTGTAGTGCCTGTAAAAGTCCCAGTTCCACAGATCAGAGTGGTTATATATGGGGTAAGTAAACTGGCCCCAAGCGGTTAAGGGCCTTACATATTATTAACAACTTGAGTATGGCCCAGCAACAAATTGGCAGCCAATGCAGATCTCTGAGCAGAACTCTCTTATATGCTGACAATGTCTCACTCCTGCCAGCCACCGTGCTGCAGTGTTCTGCGCTAACTGCATTTTCCAGTCCAAACGCAAGGGAAGCCCCGCATAGAGTGCATTGCAGTAATCCAGCCTTGAAGTCACCTATGCCTGAACATAGCCTGATCAAGCCGTCCAGCAAAGGCTCTGGATTTGTGATGTTGCTTCTGTTGGTGGAACAACATGCCTCTGACCTTGCTACTAACTTGTCCCAGTCTCAGCCACTTCAAGAATGGGGGGAAACCATTTTTTAGCACACAATCGGAGCAAATGGCTATTGGGTTTTCTGCGGATAGACAGTTGTTCTGTTTAGCTCTGGGAGTCGGAAAGGAGTGAGGCAAAGGGGAAACCACTCAGACCCAAGCTTTCTAGGCATGGGACAAGTGGAAGTATGGACAACCCCTATGCTGGCAACCCCTCCTCTATTGTGCTATGGTGGACAATTAAATCCCCCCAATATATCCAACTATCCTTTATACTGTCTGGCCCTTTTAAAGCATCTTTCTATTGCTGTAGTCCATAGTGGTGTATGCCTTTCATGGGCCTTGGCTTCTTCTTTATCTCTCCCCCCACCCCCCACCCCCACCTCCCAGTCCAACTACTGCAGGTTAGCTGTTAGGGTAAGAGGCACAACGGCAGGGACAGCCACCAGTCGACACTTGGATTATCCTCTCCCCTTGCATAGCTAAAGTTTGATTAATCCTTTCCCTCTCGCTCAGCGAGAAACACTGGCAAACCCTTCTGGCATCTTTGTCATTATCTCTTTGACAGCTTGCCTTTCTTGCGCTCGCAGTTCTAGGTCAGTCTGCATGGCTAGTCAAACGTGACAACTTGACAAGATTAAGGCAGGCCGGGGTTCTGCAATTTGTAAATGGAAGGGGTTGCACTCCAAACGTCCATTGATAACAAAGCAGGGCATATATATATAGAGAGAGGGGGGGGGGAGAGAATTATCTCTGTTTGTGCCACACTCAAGCATGTGTGCGGGTCTCTGTAAGCGCATGCATGAGCAATGGAGTGTGCAAGTAATCCTAGGATTATGCCATTTCCCCAGCTATACAGAAAGCACAAAATGCTTCAGCAGAGATAGAAGATTGAAGTAAGTGTGTGTGTGTGTGTGTGTTGAATGCCTACAGTAGAGTCATAGTTGGAAGGGCCATAGTTCAGTGGTAGAGCACCTGCTTAGCATCCCGGTTTCTCTAGTTCAGACCCCAGCATCTCTGGGTAGGGATCATGAAGATTCCCTGCCTGAAACCCAAGAGAGCCTCTGCCAGTCAGTGTCAGCAATACTGCGCTAGACGGACCAATGGTCTGGCTCACTATAAGGCCGTTTCCTTTGTTCTCATGTCCCTATGAGTTCTTCACTTGGCAGAGGGTCACCGGTGGCTTTTTTCTTGCTTTAATGGGACTCCAAAAATGGACGTGATTTAGGTACCATGCACCTGACAGGCTGATCTGTGTTTGGCTTCCTGAGCCACAAGTAGCAACCCTACACTGTTACAAACTCATACTTAGGCAAGAGAGGGAAATGTCACAACAAATACAGTTTGAAACATGTATTTCCAATGTTCTGTCCCATAGAAGCATAAGGAGAGCCAACTGGATCAGGCCAATGGCCCATCTAGTTCAGCATCTCATAATGGCCAACCAGATGCCTGTGGGAAACCTGCATGCAGGACTCAAGCAAAAGAACATTCTCCTCTCCTCCAGTTTCCAGCAACTGATACTCAGAAGCATTATTGGCTCCAGCTACCAAGACAGACCATAGCCACTGGGGCTAGGAGTCACTGATAGCCTTGTCCTCCATGAATTTGTCTAATCCTCTTAAAGTCATCCAAGTTGGTGGGCATCACTGCCTTCTGTAGGAGCAAGTCCCATAGTTTAACTATGCATTGCACAAAGAATCACTTACTTTCCTCTGTCCTGAATCTTCCAACATTCAACTTCATTGCATCTCCCTAGGTTCTAGTGTTATGAGAGGGAGGGGAAAACTTTTTCTATCCACTTCTACTTATGTTATGTTCTTAGTTCAAGTGAGCTGCCTTAATTAAAAGACTGAAACATGACAGAAACATGTTCCCTTCCTCTGAGTGCAACAATAGGAAAAAGATACACTGCAACAGCCCAGCTGAGGAAATTGTGTTTTTTAATTACTATTTTGGGAAAGTTAGGTACCCAAGAAAGCTACAAAGTGCAGACCACTAGAGAGATGCTTTGTATTCAAAGGCCTCACTCCATCAATCCATTTGCATAGGCCACTTTCCACATACACACAACATGTGCAGATGAAGATGCTCAAATGCATTTATGTCCACATCATGATTCACACCTGAGCCCCACTGAACTGATTTGGTTACCCATTTCTATAAGGAAGTACATCACCATCCAGGGCCACAAGTTGTTGCACTGGATGAGAACCAGATTGGGTCCAGTTCTGAAAAAAAAGAAAAATAACAATTGCACAACAACTAGTGTGCACAAAGTGGGGAGTGAATCCTGCAGCTCTCACACATTATACAACAGTGTAAATCCAAGAAAGAAAGAAGATGCACAGAGCACTCCCTTGCCTGACAAAAATCCAGCTGTTGCCCTCTTTGGCTTCTGAAATCTTGCTTACATGCTTTCATGCCTAATTTCTTAGCCATATGAGGATGAAAAGAAACCACATGCTGAGTGAGCTTCAGCATCAAATGCTGCAGCTAGGAAGTGGAAGTTAATAGGAGCCAAGGAAGCTACCTGATGCTGAGTCAGACCATTGAGTCCATCCAATTCAGTATTGCCGACACTGACTGGCAGTTGCTCTCCAGGGTTTCAGGCAAGGGACATTCCTAGCTTTACTTAGAGATGCCACTGAGGACTGAACATGGAAATGGTGGCAGCTAACAACAGGTACAAGCTATCTTCACATGTGTACAAGTGTTTGCATACAAGAGTGTACACTTGCCGCTTTGCGCATCTCAACTGTTTGTGTACACATGTATACCTGTTGTACACACACTGAATGTGACATCTGAACACCCCTAGCGTGTTTCCTGCCCTGGCATCCCTTTGATAGGGGTAGCTGCATCCAGAGGGCTAACCCTCGTGAGCGTTTCAATTTTTGTGTCATGTAAGGGTGCATTTTGAAATTAGCATTTAAAAAGAAGGGAGCCTGCATGCTCTCCGTTTAAGCTGACACTGTTCCTTTTCCTCTGTGGAAATGAAATTTATTAATCATAATAAAACCATCATATTCTGAAGGCAGAGGTCACCCTGAGGAAGAAAAATAAAGTTTATTCATCACATGAAAGGGGGGAGGACTCAATATATATTCTCAGATAATATCTACACGGCTGTTGTTTGGAAATCTCTCCCTGCATATGCTGATGCTTAGGTTTCTTCATGAAGAGTTTGACCCTCTTGTACTACACCAAGAGGGGAGCGTTCTCTTTAAAAGCAGCAAGCGAATCAGTCCAGCAGCAGCTCTTTGCTGGTAGAGCCCAATGAAGTGACCCATTTGATGGATTTGCCATGTTCATTTTGGAGAAGGCATTGAGCTGCTGTCAGAATTTGGCCTGAATCACAGGTGGGGATGCAGTCACCGATGGGAGATATTTGGTCAGGTGTCCCTCATGCATGGGTGAGCTATGCAATCTCCCACCCAACCAGTCCGCCAGATCTATAGTACCACATCCCAGATGTATACAGTGGTGAAGGGTGTGAGAAAAACGATGCCCTGACAGCCAATCATATGGTACCACAAAAAAATCCTTCTCTACCTCTACCTCTCCCTTCCCCATCCCCAGGTATGGCAACATTTTACCAAGTGTGGGTAGGTGGAAGGGTTGCAATATTGGCTCATAAGAGCAGCACTTGCATACAGCATAGATTTTGGCCTATGCTGATTGGCCCAAAGAAAACCCCATAATGCCTTGCTTCAGTCTTTCTTGTGTGGTTTACTTTGCCACTCAAGTGGGCCCAAACCATCTAAGAAACAGAGGTGTAGGACCCCCACCTAAAATGAATGGTGCACCTGTGAAGTTAGTAGAGTTCCAAGTGTGCAATAAGAAAAATGTCAGTTCTGGCCTCAGTTTATGTATAATTCTGTGTTCTCTGTGTTCATTAAATAATTGAATTTATTATTATTATTATTATTATTATTATTATTATTATTATTATTATTCCATGGTGTTTTAATTTAGGAATGCCACCCATGTATAACTTTGCTTTCACAGAAGACTGTCTTTGGAGACATATGAAAAGCTGTTTTGTAATGTCTACCTACCTATTTTAGGGCCAGGCAGGAATCAACTTGTACCTCAAAGTACATCTTAGAAATCTGCTAGTGGATAAAGGAAATAAGTGGGATTTAGTTGCTTCATTCATATCCACCATTAAAAGTCTTATTTGCTTTAGCTCTCCATTCATTTGTTTTCTATTTATTTTAACGAGTGATTCAAAGTTAGTCCATTCGTTTTCACCATCCCCATTTCTTTTCATTTTTCACTAATGTCACCGAGGGACCCAACCAGCCTCCGGATGCCTGTAAATTCCGTGTTTGCCACCCACATGGCCTGAGACCTTCAGACATTCTACTGCTCAAAGCAGGAGAACTGCCAAGTTTCAAAGAAACTGGAAAGGATCCTTGTTTTTGAGGCAATTTCAAAAAGGCAGACATCCCTTAAGACCCCCATTGCTTTCAATGTGAAATCCAGTTATATTTCTCCTGTGTGTAACTTTTGTGGTTATTAGGATGAAATGTTTAGGCTTTCTACTCCCACTGCAAACAACCAGCCGTGTCAAATTTGAAGGAGAGAGAGAACACTGTGTCACCATTTGGTAGACATCAATTTTCTGTCTGTCCATTTCAACTACTATTCCTCTTCCCAGTCCCTTTAGCCTTTCTCTTACTTGTGCTGTAGTTACACCTGTAATTACCTCTATTGCATCCTAATAGAAACAGTGAAGAAAGAAGCTTGTTTCATTTTCATTTCGAACTCATTTGTTTGGATTCCTGCTTGAGCTCATTTATTTTATTTATTTTGTCCTTTTTCATAACAAGTGCACACTCATTTTAATATCTGTAACCCCCTTAAAGCCAGTTCTGGCAATGAGGTATAGTAGTAGTAGTAGTAGTATAGTGCTGGATGTTATTTTTGGCATCCATCTGTCTTGAGAAAATGGAGTGCACCTCTGAGGATAAAGTCAATCTGCTGCATTAGTATCACCAAAGTGACCTTCTCAGGACACAAGTCTGACCAGTGTGTATGGAGGTCCTGGGCTGCCCAGATACAAGATCCCACCCCTCTCAGCCTCAATGATGCTGTCCAAAGGAAACAGTGTACCAGTCTGGCTGCAAAAGCTGCTAGAAAGTGGCATACAAGGTGCCATCCTACCATCTTAGGTAGGAGTTGCATAGAGTTGTATAGAGTTTACTCCTTAGCCTCTTCTCCCGCAAGGATGAGGAGGTTTAGGGCCAGTTTTCCTTCTCCTAGATGGTCTCCCTTCCCAGGTTGATGAGCCCCATCTGCCCCTCACTTCCCTATGCAGCATGTGCAGAAACTGCCTTCTGGACTGTTGGACTTAGTATTGGTCTCATCCACTCAATCTGCCAGAGCCTGTCTTTTCATTCAGGGGACGTCCCTAACTCACCAATTATTTTTATTACTATTGTAAAAGGGTACAAGGGACCCGTGACCATTAGGTCCAGTCACGGATGACTGTGGGATTGCCATGCTTATCTCACTTTACTTGCTGAGGGAGCTGGCATACAGCTTCCACATCATGTGGCCAGCATGACTAAGCCGCTTCTGACAAACCAGATTTGTATACTGCCCTATACCCGCATGTCTCAGGGCAGTTACAATATAAAAGCACAATATTAAAACACACAATACATAATAAAAACAAAAACAACCCAATGAAACAATCCAAGGTTTGAGACCCGTTGGCTACTCCCATCTGGTTTAGCCGGTCTGTCAAAGCAGTTTCTGTGGTATGGCTGGTGTTGCATGCTGACAGCTTCTAGGAGCCCCAGGTGAGACCACAGTGCCCCCCCCACCAGAGTTGATTCCCCTCGCCAAATACCACATACACTAACAACAACATGCACTCACACATGCAGGAAATGTATTATAGAAGGTCTGTGGTTTGTCTCTGATAGTGTATGTTGGGTAAATGCTGGCATATTACATAGAAAATATGAATTAGGAAATGAATTAATGGTTGTAAACTATACTTTATTCAACATGTCCAGGCAGTCATTTTACAAACCACTTTCTGAAGATTTTCTTCTTCTGGCAAAGTGTGCTATTCATCTTTTCAATCAATCAATCAATTATAAGCACAGTTTTGGGGGGGTGGAATCCTGTTAAGTTTTTCAGAAATGAAAAAGAAAAGATGGGGGGGAACCTAAGCGAGGGTATCCCCAAAGCATCTCAATGAGAACCGAGGATGCTGAGTAGCCACAGACTGCTGTCTGACAGATGAGTGGTGGTGAGGGTGGGGGGCAGGGAGGTTCTAGGAAGGGTAAAGGAGTGGCGTATTTGGGAAGAGAGTGGAGCTCCAAACTCTCCACATTGCAACATTTAGTTGCAGGTCCCCACATTATTCTACTATCTGAATAATTAAAACAAGCATAGCATCTAGTCCTACTTAAGAATAGACCTATTGAAGTTAATGGACACATCACTGCTGCTGCTGCTGTTGCTGTGAGTGTCTGGGAAGACCGCTCCCTACTCCAGCCAACTCCATCGGGCTTAGGAGGCGGGCCTGCACTCACCAACACAGCTTAAGAGGCGCCGAGAAGGGCAGCCTCAGCTCTTGCTCTGTAAATTACTATTGTTTGTATAATGTATTTTACATTGTAATGTAGCCAAAGCAAATTCCAAGTATATTGAAAAATGTACTTGGCCGATAAATTATTGTTCTATTCTATTCTATTCTATTCTATTCTATTCTATTCTATTCTAATTTAGGACCATTCATTTCAGTGGATCTACTCTTAGTTGGATATAACCCAGAGTCTTTGAGTGTGTGGGGGTGGGGGTGCAATTTGATAACGAACAAGAGCTAAATTCTCATTGCCTGCTCCCAGACTTTGGAATTCCCTTCCTGGAGAAGCTAGACAGGTCCCCTCTATGTGGTCCTTCTGTTGGCAAGTGAAGACCTTCTTCTTCCAACAGACTTTTGGGAACTCACTGCTCTTTTTACTATAATCATTTGTTTGCTTTTATAAATATATATAGTTTTAATTATATGAATGTTTGTTTTATTAATTATTGCTTTTTCTATGGTTTTAGTGATTCTTGCTTTTATATGTAAGCTGCTTTGAGTCCCATCAGGCAGAAAGGCAGGGTATAAATAAGTGTATAATAAAATATAATAATAATAATAATAATAACAACAACAACAACAACAATAAAGAATTAAATGTTGCACAGCACATGCACCTAGTCTTCCTGTGGCGAAAACCCTCAAATGCATCACATGTTTCAATCTACATTGTTGGGGAAAAGGCTAATCATGTTTTGTGCCCCCTCCGCCGCAGCTGCCTTTTAAATTGCTAAACAAAGAGATACATTCATTGCCGCTGCACAAAAACACCAGTATTATTTGGTCCTAATTTGTCAGAGCAACTTCTGCCAAAGTGAGAAACTCATCAGTCAAGATTTATGACAAGATAAATGCTTTCCATTTTGTATAGACCACAGTAACAACATTTCTCTTTGGACTTTGTAAAAGCAAAACCATTTGCAATGAATAACCTTTTCGCACTTCAGGCTGAATCCGAAACATTGCAGTGCTTTGTTTTAAAAAGAAGCTCTTGGTAAAGCACCTGCAGAAGTAATCTCAACATTGTTAGCTATAGGATTACTCTAGGTGTGTGAAGCAAGGCAGATACAAAATGGGAAAGGGGTGAATTTCACACACACACACACACACACACACACACACACACAGTCCCCTCATATTTGGGGATTGAAATATTACCCTCACTCTGACTTGGCTTAGTGGCATCATCCTGTATCCATATCTGATTGGCTACATGGCAACCTCAGAAAGCCTTTTGAGAGTAAATATAGTTTTCCCTCGTCCACTATCTGATTTAACTTCATGATAACATGCATTTTCCTTGATTGGATGGGGTTACCAGAGGCAGAAGTCCATGGTTGCCTGTTGTTGTTGTTGTTGTTTTTTAAATGGCTTCAAAGCTGCAAATTAGAGGAAGAAGCAGGTACACCCAGGGAGTAAACCAGGTGCAATAAAGAAGGTGAACCGGAATGACTTGAAACTTCACATGCGTAATATTCTTCCTAGTTTTTTATTTACTGAGTGAAAATTTGGCACGTTTCATACATTCTCATCACACTATAGCTGCTGCACCCCTTGACACCACATAAACAACACTGAGATAGGACCAAGTGCCTGATCTGGTGAAAAGGCAGCTTCCCTTAACTCGGGGTGTTGCTATGCAGATGAAACTTACTGGCTAAACAGAATCAACAATGGCAAAAAGTTAGGTGGGCGACTCCATGGAAACACTGCCACCTGTTGGCTATAGGTAGCATCTCCATAGCTCAATGGTAGAGCATCTGCTTTGCACACAAAAGGGTACCATGTTCAATCCTTAGCATCTCTAGGTAGGAATGGGAATGTATCCATTCTGAAACCCTGGAGATCGGGTACTGTCAGTTAGGGAATACAGTGCTACTGAGGTAGATGGACCAAAGGTCTGACTTGGTATAATGCAGCTTCCTATGTTCCTATATTCATGCAACGAGAAGGGGGGAAATAATGTGGCAGTTGCCAAAAAGAGATGGTAGCCCCATGTCCTACTTGTCCCATGGTAGCATGTATGCATTGGCCCTTGTACCTGAAAGCATTATACATTGTGTCTCCACATCCCTGCTTGGTTTGTGAATATAAGAAACCACCAGGTACAATGGCATCAGAATATGAGCAGGTTGAACTTTGCATTTGAAAAAGGGCAAGTGGAGAAAATTCTCCATGTGGCCATATATGTAGATCTGTCACTCTTTGTCATATTAAGAACCACTGTTCTCTGTGGCATGTTTCTTTGTGCGCCACCATTTTGCCCTGTATTCCAGATGTCATGTAAGAGGATGCTAGGAAAGGTCTCCTTGCTCAGTTGCTTCCCACTCAGAAACCAAATTCTGCCCACTTGGTTGCATTTATCATCCATTAAAAACAACAACAAGAGGAGGAAGAAGAAGTAGTTGCACTGCCACTGTAGCCACTGGATTGTTGGCCGAAGAGGCACACTGCTTCTTAACAGATGCTTGGCACATTTTATAAAAACCTTTAAGAGAACCTTTTGTTCTTTGACATTTTATATATCCCATTTATTTTCTACTTAATGTCCATCACGCTTTTGGGAATCACCTAAGGCTTCCTTGAGGGGGTAGGGTGGGGACCGCTACTAGTGCCAGGGCCCTTCAGTTGAAAACACACCTACCTATTCTGCAGCCATGGCTGCCCATTTGCCTTGCATTCAATCTCGTTAGCTAATTATAGCCATTTCCCCCCCTCCTCCTTTTCATTTGTAAACTGAACCCATTTTCCCAGAGGATATTGCGTCCATAACGTGCTGAGTCAGTTCATTTCCAGTGTAATTGGATAGAGTGGAATGTTTGATTGCATTCATTTTGCAATTCCTTTCCGTTTCTTTTTTAACCTCTGGGGTTGCTTTGGTTTTCTTTTATTAATCCTCGGCTCTGCTTTTTCTTTTCTTTTCTTTTTAGTTACGGACGACTTTATGCTGCAGACCCCTACCACCACACACTTGCTCCAGCAACCACCTACGGCGTTGGTGCCGTGGTAAGTGCTGATTTATCTACTCCCCTCCCCCTTCTCTGCCTCCCAGTCTGCCCCGAACCTCCCCTCCTCCTCTCCTCTCTCCAGTTCTTAGCATGGTTGACATCTTCTCACTTTTCCTTAATTGAATTTGTCTCTTCTGCTAACGGCAGCTAAAATGCCACATTAATCCTTCCCGGTAAACTTGACAAATGTCTTAATTTCTTGGCAACGTAGCACACATAAGGATATATATATATATATATATATATATATATATAGGTGAGCACTTCCCTTAATGGAACAATTAGTCATTTTGATAATTAAATACACCACAAATTGAATGCCTTCACAGTAGCAGTAGCCTCCATTCTTTTTCTTTTCTTTTCTTTTCTTTTCTTTTCTTTTCTCCCCCCTACCCCCAATCTTTGCCTTGAATTTACATTGCCTGAAGGTTCAAGTCACACCAGTGATTATAAGTATAAAGAGCTGAAACTGAGATTTCCCGACCTCTGCTGTCAGTCAGCCTGAATCCCTGCTATTTTCTCTCCCTTATTATTAGAGTTAATATTTAAAATTATAGCTGTACTGAAAAGAGTAGAGGATAGGAGAGCATCAGCGGTCCTCTCATGTTGTTGCATAAAGTTAACCAGGCACACGCAGGCACACGCGCACACACACACACACACACACCCTCCACAGGAAGGGTGATTTATGTGAAACTGAAATGTACACATAAAAAGACCCCATGGAGACATTTTGTTGGGCAATGCTAGCCTTTTGCATTAGGAGAAAATAACCCTCCTGGGGCGTTATGTGGAACCATGTTTATCTTAAATTAAGATAATCAGGGCAATCAAGCAATATGTTAGTCACAACCAATGGGAAAGCAGTGGAATGAAAATTAACTGCAGAAAACTGTGAGTCCATTTGATTCAATCAAGACGGAGTCACACCCAACTTTCGATGTATCTGTGCCCAATATTAATACATACCCTTCCCTTCTGCTCTGCAGTATAGTCTATTCATAATCCAGAATGTAGATGGATTCATCCCCATTTAGGGACGTGTTGCAGGGCAGGCAGGGCGGAAAGGGAAGGACACAGCAGCCATGCGCCCTTTGATCCCAGCCTCACCCTCACAAGCATACATTACTGTTGTTCACATACGCTTTCAGGATGTGCGAATTAGGAAGTTTTACAATGAAATGTGAACTGAATTGAATTTCTCCTACAACTCTTATGCTGTTCGTCTCAAACTCCTGGCAGCCCCAGAAGCCAGCATGAACAATGGTCAGGGGTTATGGGATTTGTAGTACAACAACATCATCTGGAAGGGCATTCCCCCTTTTCTGCCTTTAAGAGAGTGCGTATCTTTGAACAGGGAACATGAGGCACAATGGATCCAGTTGCAGATGATACAAATGTGTGTTGCCGAATTGTACATGCACCAGGGTCTGCAAATAAGTTATCTGAATGTGTGATACCCACATACAGATGATGGATAAAATACAAAATAAAAAATGACAGTCTTTTGCATCTCTCTAGCAATTGTTCACAACTTTCCCAAATAATCTTTTCTCCAGGAGTGTTAAAGTAATGTAATTGGATGGAAACTCAGACATCTTGTAATCATGCCAAGGTCTCTTGATCTGGTTGAGTCTAAATTTATATCACCTAAATTTATATCCACCCAGCTTTTTGTTTTTAAATGGATGTACCTTCATGTAGCATGAACTACTTGTGTTTACTACGCAAAAGAGACCCTAAAATATAATATAGCAGAGCTGAGTAATTTATAGGAAATATTTATATTGGCTACAGGTAGGTAGCCGTGTTGGTCTGCCGTAGTCAAAACAAAATAAAAAAAATCCTTCCAGTAGCACCTTAGAGACCAACTAAGTTTGTTCTTGGTATGAGCTTTCGTGTGCATGCACAATTCTTCAGATACACTGAAACAGAAGTCACCAGACCCTTATATATAGTGAGAGGGTGGGGAGGGGTATTACTCAGAAGAGTGGTGAGAATGGGTGATTGGCTTGGTGGGATTGGGTGGTGGGAATGGGTGATTTACCACAACTATCAGCCAATCACCCATTCTCACCACCCTTCTGAGTAATACCCCTCCCCACCCTCTCACTATATATAAGAGTCTGGTGACTTCTGTTTCAGTGTATCTGAAGGAGTGTGCATGCACACGAAAGCGCATACCAAGAACAAACTTAGTTGGTCTCTAAGGTGCTACTGGAAGGAATTTTTTTTATTTATACTAGCATTTGGAGTTCTAGTTTTTTGCCACAGTTTTTGGAGACAGTAATGTTTCTGAATACCAGTTGTTGGAAACTTCAGGAGGACAGAATGCTCTTTTGTTTGGGTCCTGCATGCAGGTTTCCCACAGGCTTCTTGTTAGCCACTGTGAAAACAGGATGCTGGACTAGATGGGCCACTGGCCTGATCCAGCAGGGATCTCCTTATGTTCTTTCCAATCACCTGGTATCAAACGGGCAACATTAACATTATTATTGTTGTTGTTATTTATAATTTTGCACAGATTAAAGTTGCAGAACCTACCTGAGAAGGATTTATTCTTCTGTTTCCATTTCTCCAGCGTTTCACATGAAGAACAACCCCCCAAATTAGCTTCCATTTTTTACTTTAGGTGAAATATGACAGTTTCTACAACCTGGGGCTTCCCCACTAGCCCTGGGCTTCCAATGCCGCCCAGTGCATTTGCTCCGTAAGACGCACAGACATTTCCCCTTACTTTTTAGGAGGAAAAAATGCGTCTTATGGAGCGAAAAATACCGTACATCATGCACTAGTGACAGTCACATGCATAGCGGAAAGGACACATAGCTTGGTAGTAAAGCACATGCTGTAGATATAAAAGGTCCCAGGCTGAACCTCTGGCATCTCAAGGTACAACTGGGAAAGACTTGCTGTCTTTCAGACCCCATGGAGAGCCATTGCTGCTCAGTGTAGATAACACTAAGCTAAACAACTAGCTTAGCGTTGGCAGGTTCTTCACTCCTCTCCCCCCAATAAATTTCTCTTATCTTATTAAAATTATTGTTATTATGCTGATCTTAAAATCTTTCAGATTATTTGCCTAAGCAGAAGCCAACAACTTGTATTCAGTGCAGAATGTTGTCTTTAGAGGCCAGTCCTCAAAGTGGGATGGGATGAAGTGGGATCAGGGATTTGTTCTACCATTAGGCAAGCAGCACTCTCCCATCTAATCCTTCTAACCCCCACTTCTCTGCCCAGTTACTGCATTGGGGGGTTTTCTAGACCCCGTAATCTGGCTTGCTTTTTCAGGTGCAGTGGAGAACCCTATCCCATCAACAGTGCTGAATTAAGTTTTAACTTCCAGTCCTGTTTGCTTCTGCAAGATGTATTGAGCTGGCCCTGGGTGAGATGACACCCTATTTCATTTCAATGAATGCAAAACTATCGCAGGGCACCGCACACACACAGCATTCCTATTTCTAGGAATTCTAGGAATTTCTAGGAACATTTGGAACCGGAATGCTTACTTCCAGGTTTTCAGCATTGAGAACCAAGTGTTTGAGTACCAAGGCGTTTGAGAACCAAGGTACCACTGTATTGTCTACACTGACTGGTGGTGACTCTCCAGAATTTTAGACAAGTTGCCTGAACATGGGACCTTCTGCATGTAAGCCTCTCCCACTGACCTATGGCCCTTCCTCAACAGCAAGCTGCCTTATACTGAGTCTACCCAGCCCATTATGTCTAAGGCAGCTTCCTGTTCAAGCACTGGACTCGACCCCAGTCTTGATTCACGGGTTTTGCCTTATACCAAGTCAGATTACTGGTCCACCTAGCTCAGTACTGTCAACAACACCTTGGCGTCAAGTCTCCAAGATTTCAGAACAAGATCTCTCTTAGAGATGCCAGGGTTTGAATCAGGGACCTTTTGCATGAAGAAGAGATGCTTCACCCATGGAGACATGGCCCTTAAGGACCCAAGAGCTTAAGAAGAGCTCTGCTAGGTCAGGCCAATGGGCCCATTTATGCCAGCGTCCTGTTCTCACAGTGGGCAACCAGATGGCCACCATGGAAAACCTGCTAGCAGGACCTGAGCACAAGAGCACCCTCCCCTCCTGTGGTTTCCATCAACTGGTATTTAGAAGCATGGCCCCATCATATAAGCTGATGATTCACTTACTAAATGGTCAGCTGGCACCTGTTTTGAACAGCTTTGAGTGGTGTGTCCTGGACCTTTCTTGCAATTAAAATAAAATAAAATAAAATAGCATTGCAAATCCCGTTGTGAAGAAAAGCAGACGTTTAAAAAACAACCCATCAAATTGCTTTGTTTCAGAATGCTTTTGCACCCTTGACTGATGCCAAGACTAGGAGCCATGCTGATGATGTCGGTCTCGTTCTTTCTTCATTGCAGGCTAGTATATACCGAGGGGGATACAGCCGTTTTGCTCCATACTAAATGACAAAACCCATAAAAAACCCTTCCAATGTGGGGGAAAAAAGGAAGCTTTCCGAGGCCTGGGTATTGCAATACTGCATAGTGCATCATTTTAGCAACTCTAAAAAAATAAAATAAAAATAAAAAGGAGGAAAAAAAATCTACATTTTTTTATCTTATACCTCAGATATTTTGTTCTGTGTATTTTAATATTGTGGGTCTTTTCATTTCCCGAACGTTGCATAGTTCAATTGCTGGCTGTAGAAGGTTATTATTATTAAATTATATTATGATTAATTATGATTAATTATTCTTATTTCATTGTCGTGGTTTGAACTAGAAAGCTGCTAGAAACTAATTTAAAAATAAAATAAAAATAAAATCTGTTTGGGGGCCACAATCAAGACTGCTATATCATGTAAATGAATTATATATGCTGAATATTAAGCTATCAGGATTCCTCACTTGTTTTGTAAGAGTGTTAAAGTGACATCAGGGTCCCCCCCTCCCTCCTGTGCATCTAACATTTATTTTTGTTTCAAAAGGGGAGGGAAAAGAGGAGAGTTGAGACGGTGGTGGTGATGGGGGGTCCAACACGATTAAATCGTAAAGTGGGACCACCACTGCACCCACCGTCCTATATCAGCTGTTTTAAATTATTCACTATTTATTCAAAGCCAAAGGTTATGTTGTTAATTTTGAGGCTGGGGCGGGGCGGGGGCGGGAGGGTGGAGAGAGGGGTGCTTTAACTGACACCTGTACATAAAATCTAATTTAATGCTGTCCGGAGGGCACCCCCTTTCAAGGCAACCCACCAAGAAAAGATCAGCTCCAAGCATAACTAGTTCTTTAGGCAAAAAAAGAAAGAAAGAAAGAAGGGGGGGGGGAGAGAGAGAGAAAGAAAAGAGGAGAAAGAGAAAATCTCTGCTAGTTAGAACATGAACAAGCTTTCTTTTTATATTTCTTCCAGTATAATAAATTATTGTTATCATTGCAGACTTTTATATTACGGGAAGATTAAAAAATAATAATAATACTGATAATAATAATAAAAGGTGATAAAAGCACTGTTTCTATTTTTTTTCTTTTTTTTCCAAAAAAGAGAGAAAGTAATAAAAAAGTTAAATTATTTGTACCGGTTTAATGGGGTGGGGGTTGGGGGTTGGGGTGGGGAAGTGTATAAAATTTACATCTGTGCAGTGAAATTATTATTATTATTATCACACACACCTACGACGCTTTAGGTTTTAAAACCCAGTTAGACCAAGAGATAAGAGTCAAAACACACATATAACCATTTTTACAGGATTTAAATGCTGCTCATATTAAATAAATAAATAAATAAATAAACATAAAAAAGTTTATATACGCATTTTACAAGTACTGCAACCATTGAGGAGAGAGAGAGAGAGAGAGAGAGAGGAGAGAGAGAGAGAGAGAGAGATTGAAAAAAAAATATTAATAATCACCATGGTATTTTCATCTGCTTGGTACTTTTTGAAACATGACCGTGTCGTGTAAGCAAACTGCAATTCTTTGACATGTTCCAAGCCTGCCCCCACTTCCCAACCTGAGGCTGTTGTGTTTGAAATTCGCTGGACCCAACTAAAAACGAAAACACCAGAATCATTAGATGAACAGAAGGTGGTTTGATGTCAGATACTTCCCATGTCTGATTCGCTGATGCTCCCCCCCACCCCCCCAAGCACTGAAGAAACTCACGCCAAACAGGCAGTTTCTGGCACAGCTGAAAAATTGCAGTTTGTCTGTACATCTGTTGTCCTGTTTACAAGTTAACCTAAGTTGGGGGTGTTTGTCAGGGGATACTTCTTGTTTTTTTGTATTTAAAACAAATAAAAAGCAGGAAAAAGACTGTCTCGCGACAGTTTTTTTTTTGTTTTCTTTTTTCTTTTTGTTCTTTGCTGAAGATAGTTATTATATTCTCATCTGTATGGTGCGGGCCTAAGGAAAGAAAAGGGGGGGCGAGCACTTTATAGTTAAAAATAAAAATAAAAATGATCAATTCACCGCTGTGAACCTGCCAACTCGCTATAAACAATTCTGCTTTTAAAAAGTGTTTGTGAAATCAGGCTTTCCTCTTTGTCATCGTAATGTGCATGCGATATGATCAGTTGAACGATAAACCATCAATAAAGTTTCACAAGATTTGAAAACGAGGTTTCTGGAGCGTTTATATCAGAAGATGAAATATATATATGCGCATATATATATAAATATATATGTGGGTGTGTATGTAGATCGTCTTTGTCAAAGCCAAATGGTAGGGAGAGCCACACACAGGGGTAGAGTCAGAGAGTGTAAAGGGAGGAAGATGCATTTATCAATGAAAAAAATATTGGCTACTAAAAAAGAAATGTATTCTGCTAGCCAGGGAATGGACCATAACTTCTGTCATGTTTAGCCCCCATGCTTTAGACCTAGATTGAAATCCTGAGAAATTCATGCACAAATCACAAATCCAATATTTCTTTTATCCCACTGCCTCCTATCTACTCCACTGAAACAGAAGCTGCTTTTAAAACCTGAAGGAGTCTCCAAAGCAGTTTGAGGCTAGGAATGAGGTAGAGGAAGGGGTCTATCAAAAGCAAGGAAGTTCAGCTTAAGCATATACCCCTACCCAAACGTATTGCTGAATTCTGGTGAACACATGTACAAATCTTGTACAACCGAGGGAAGGATGCACTCCATGTGCACAAAGCCTACCCTTTGTGGAGGGAAATTGGGAAGTCTGCGTGGGTTGGGAGCAGGATCCATAGCTCCCATATCCACAAGACCTTGCTAGACTGAGACACAAACTAGTTGTTCCAAACCATTGTGGCATCCATTCTTTTCCATTACAGTGCTTGTCAAAAGTTTCTCCATAGCTTTAGTTTAAGACTTGCTTTGCTAGAGTACAGTGGTACCTCGGGTTAAGAACTTAATTCGTTCCAGGGGTCCGTTCTTAACCTGAAATGGTTCTTAACCTGAGGCGAGCTTTGGCTAATGGGGCCTCCTGCTGCCACTGTGCTGCTGGCGCTCTATTTCCGTTCTTATCCTGGGGCAAAGTTTCTTAACCTGGAGCAACCAGCTCCTGGTTTAGCGGAGTTTGTAACCGAAGCATCTGTAACCCAAGGTACCACTGTATAAATATTTGGGGATTGACTCCAGCTGCAGTTACCCCAGCTTATTGTCACAAAATGTGGGTGAAAAGTACCAGAATCTTCTTCCTGTGCCTGCCTCTAGGGCAATTTCCCCAACCTGGTGTCCCCCAGATGTTTTGGACTACAATTTCACGCAACACATAGTTGAACAATGGAACTCGCTCCTACAGGAGGCAGTACAGTTGACCCTCCGGATACAAAATTAATTCATTCCGGGGGTCCATTCCCAAAAATAGAGACCTGATTCTGAGCATGTAGCAGCACGATTGAGCGCTTCTGCGCAAGTGCGCTTGTCAAAACCTGAAAGTATACACTTCTGGGTTTGCCGTGGCCATAACCCGAAGATTCCGTATCCAGAGGGATACGTAAGAAGAGGTACAACTGTACTGGCCGCCAACTTAGATGGCTTTGAAAGAGGACCAGACAGATTCATGGAGGAGAGGGCTAGTGAAGGCTACTAGCCATGCTGGCTATGCCAGTTTCTGAAAACCACAGGAGAGGAGAGTGGTCTCACGCTCAAATCCTGCTTGCTGGTTTCCCACAGGCATCTGGCTGGCCACCATGAGAACAGGATGCTGGATGCTGGACTGGATGGGCGATTGGCCTGACCCAGGAGGCTCTTCTTATGATCTTATGTTCTTAACGCCTAGCAGGCACAGCCAGCAAGGCTAATAGTCAAGGATGATGGGAGTTGGAGTCCAGCAATATCTAGAGAGCAGCAAGTTAGGAAAGGATGCTCTGTGACAGGCATAGGCAAATTCCAGCGCTCCTGATGTTTGGGACTACAATTCCCATCATCCCTGACAACTGGTCCTGTTAGCTAGGGATGATGGGAATTGTAGTCCCAAACATCTGGAGGGCCAGAGTTTGCCTATGCCTGCTCTGTGATATATATGCAGCTTTCAGAAGATAATCTTTGTGCTCTTTCTCAGTTTCTGTTGAGTTCAGTGCGGCAAATTTAGGAGATGTTACACACACACACACACACACAATTTCACAAAACAGTGAGGGAAATTTTTAGTGTTTAGGTTGAGAATGGCCATTCCTGGTGTGCAATTATATCTGAAATGCCAGGGAATTCACCAGATATTAGCATTCAGAAACCAAGGGTGTTACAGATGTAACTTGAAAAGGGACTTTCTTCACCTTGTTTTTCACCTGTGCAGGGAGCTCAGATTTCCCCACCTTCACAACAATGCATTCACCAGACATACTTATCAGCAATTTGAATGCTGCGTCTGGTTGTCTTTCTTCAGGAGAGCTGTCTGCCTAGTTTTATTTGCTTAAATAATAAGTGCAGCATAGTTGGTGACTTGTTTAAGCAGTCATTTGTCACTTTATTTTCCCCAAAGGAAAAACCATTTTAGACATGGGGAAGAAAAAAAACAATTTAAGAGGATGTGAGTGGTGGGTAGATGATTACACATGCACTAGACAGTCAGTGCTGTGCATACCGGCATCTACTACAAACTGGTAGTACTAATTTCCTCTGAGATCAATCCTGGACAGGGAATTTGTTACTCCAGTCCTGGAGAACCCAGTGACATGACTTCTCAAACAATGCATGTCTGATGCACTCTGAAATACATTTTTTTAAAAAACAAAAATAAAGTAAATTAGCTGTTATATAAATATTTATTTTCTTACAAAGGATCATTTTGCACACATAGATCTCCTGATGTGTGGGTGATAAGTTAGTTTGTCGTTTTGATTTGAAGTAAGTGGCTGTATCGCAACTTAGGGGCAGTCCCCAATAAGTATCTGATGTCTAATTCTTAGAGATAATTGCAAAAAGATACGGTTGCTGAATGCTGTTGGAAAATATTTTTGTGAAAACTCCTAGAACACTCCGGTCATTCATTTTATTCAAATGTATGTCTGATATAGGGAATGTTTTTTTTCCAGTTATATAAATTATTACTGATAATATGAATTCTGATTTTAAAAGAAATGATTAATACCATATGTAGAATATCGTGACTTCAAAACAGTTACCAATCTTTAAAAAACCCAACAAGTGTGTATATCTGTCTTTAGAAATTAGTGTTTATATCACTACAGTGGTTTGTGAATAAAGAAAAAAATGGTTTTGTAATATTAAAAATAAAAGCTTAGTCTGAAATGGTGTAAATAAATCTGGTGTCCAGAGTGTTGCTGTTGTTTTTATCCCTCTCTTCTTTCTTTCTTTGTTTTCTTTCTTTCTTTCTTTCTTTCTTTCTTTCTCCTTTCTTTCTTTCTTTCTTTCTTTCTTTCTTTCTTTCTTTCTTTCTTTCGGAAATGATGGATCTATAACCATTCCATTTTTAGCAAAGTTACTTAAATAACCCAGAGTGCAGAGATAAAAGAAATTCTGCTAACACTATACTGAAAAAAAAATAGGACAAAAACACCATCTAAATTGAGGGGATATACACAGAGAGTTTTTGTCTTTCTTACTTCAGGCCTTGTACATTACAGGGAGACATTCAACCAAACATACGTGGAAAACTCCTTCAGAACTACACAGCCAATCAGAGCATGTGCTACCTCACCAAACATCATGTCACTCTGCCTGACTGCTAAGCAACACTTCAACCCCACCTCCACTTAGCTGGTTGACTTAACATTAACAGAATTAGCCCTTAAGTTCCACACAAAATGATTTCTGCTGTTGCACCTCCAGCAGTTTTTCTCTCTACCATTTCACAAATAATAAAAATTACATACGTTATGTATGTGGGACCCATACAGATACTTCAGACACGCCCCTGAAATAATATAAGATTACTCACCTCTACTCCCACAGTCTACTTGAATCTAACACTGACCATGGAGGAGGCAAGAAAGAAAGAAAAGAAAGACAACAGAAGAATGACTAGAGAGACGCTGTATGGTAGCTAGTAGTAGAGCATCTGGTTCCTTGTCTGATTATTGATTATAGCATCTCCAAGCAGGAAATATCCTGGAATATAAGGGTTCAGGTGGTCCCTGAGGTACCTGGACCTAAGCTGTTCAGGGTAAATTAATACAATGCCCTGAACCTAGCTTGGTAGTAAATGGGCAGCAAGTCTTGATGCTTTAACAATGAGTTGTCCGCCAGGTGCCCCCACCAGCAATCTGGCATTCTGATTCCGCACCAGCAATCCCAGCCTCAAGTTTACCAGTGTATGGATTCACTGGTCAGGCTATCCTTGTCCAGGAGCTTAGCCAAAACCAGGTAAGTAAAAGCAGCTTGACACTCGTATGACTTGGGCCATGGGGGCTAGCTCACAACACTAAGGACGGGACGAGAAATACAATTTAGTTCACATTTTAAAGATGAACTACCTCAATATCACTTTCTGAAATGATGTGCAGACCAAAATACAACCAGCCTTTTAACATTTGCACTTCCCTGATGTCTATGGATAGAGACGTATTTGATCGACTTTGTTTTTTTTTGTTTAGAAATGAAACTAAATTTGCACTTTCTGAAACAGTATGAAGCCCACCCAAACACAGGTATCCTTCACAAATCCACACTGCTCTGAATTTTGCAATGCAGTTCCTAGCCTAGTGACGGGTACAAAAAATTATTATTACTAGGGGGTATAAGTCTGCACAGACTGCATATATTAGTGGAAACAACATCTTAAAACATATATTAGAAGAAATAGTTTTTACAAAAATGTGCATCTTGGGCAAAATTTGAGCATACAAGCTTTTACTAAATATACGAGTATAAATTCAGACTAAAATACTGAAGAATTTCAACAACAACAAACTGATGTGGAAATGTGGAGAATTGAACTAAACAGTGGGGGGGGGGGGAAACCCTAACTAACTAAAACCAATAATGAGAGATCCGCCTGTCCCTATCCCAAGTGGCTTTCTATCTCCTTTCTGCACCTACAGCCAGCAGTAACCTAGGTGGGGTACAAATGACAGCCCCCCAGTTGCCCCCTCAAGCCGCTGTGAAGAAGTGTAGTGGCACCCTGCATCTAATGGTCAGAACTGCCAAGTTGGAATCATCAAACAGTGTAAAGGAGGACCTGGTTTGTTCTTCTGCAATTTGGCCACACAGAGGTCAATTGTGAATTCACAGTATGTGTAGTCTACCTGCTTTATCTACTGCTTTTACTGTTTTGTTGCAGTTGCCATGGTGACTATAAACATTCATTTTTAACGATGAATAAAATAAAGCTGGGATGTGCCAGAAACTGAATTCGGCAAATCAGGGGTTAAATCAGGGGTTTAAACCGAACTTACGATAAGAAACGAGGAGAAACTGAGATAAGCCAAAACTGACAAATTCCCCCACCCCTACTTAGTTCAGAGTCATGGCCTGTCCTGAACTTTCAAAAAGCTACACCTGCTTCTGACAATTGAATTCTGTGTCTGCCAGCTCTGGCAGTTCACATGGCAGAAGGAGAAGAGACAAG